>NC_041381.1:518438419-518508350 GCF_002162155.2 Triticum dicoccoides | reverse complement strand
AACGTCTGGGGTGTGCTAGGCTCCCCTCTCCCACATATATATAGATGGGGGGAGGAGGGAGCAGCCAGGGGGTGCCCCAAGTAGGATCCGAATCCTACTTGGGGTTTCCCCAAGTGGCGCCCCTGCCTTTTTTCACCGGAGAGAAAGGGAAGGGGAAGAAAGAAAGGGAAGGGGGGCCAACCCCCCCCCCCCTTTTCCTTCTCCCAACCGACCTCCTGCCATAGGGGGGTGTGCCACCCCTTGTGGGCTGGTGTGCGCCCCTCTCATGGTCCATATCTTCCCCCGGGGGGTTCCGGTAACCCCTCCGGTACTCCGATAAATACCCGATACACTCCGGAACACTTCGGGTGTCCGAATACCATCGTCCTATATATCAATCTTTACCTATCGACCATTTTGAGACTCCTCACCATGTTCATGATCACATCTGGGACTCCGAACAACGTTCGGTCACCAAATCACATAACTCATATAATACTATATCGTCAATGAACGTTAAGCGTGCGGACCCTACGGGTTCGAGAACTATGTAGACATGACCGAGACATCTCTTCGGTCAATAACCAATAGTAGAACCTGGATGCTCGTATTGGCTCCCACGTATTCTACAAAGATCTTTATCGGTCGAACCATTATGACAACATACGTTATTCCCTTTGTCCATCGTATGTTACTTGCCCGAGATATGATCATCGGTATCTTCATACCTAGTTCAATCTCGTTACCGGCAAGTCTCTTTACTCGTTCCGTAATACATCATCCTACAACTAACTCATTAGTCACTTTGCTTGCAAGGCTTCTTATGATGTGTATTACTGAGAGGTCCCAGAGATACCTCTCCGATACTCAGAGTGACAAATCATAATCTTGATTTATGCCAACTCAACAAACACCTTCGGAGATACCTGAAGAGCATCTTTATAATCACACAGTTACATTGTGATGTTTGATAGCACATAATGCATTCCTCCGGTATCCGGGAGTTGCATAATCCCATAGTCGAAGGAATATGTATTTGACATGAAGAAAGCAATAGCAATAAAACTAAATGAATAATATGCTAAGCTAACGGATGGGTCTTGTCCATCACATAATTATCCTAATGATGTGATCCCATTATCAAATGACAACTCATGTCCATGGTTAGGAAACCTTAACCATCTTTGATCAACGAGCTAGTCAAGTAGAGGTTCATTAGGGACATAGTGTTTGTCTATGTATTCACACATGTATTTAGGTTTCCGATTAATAAAACTCTAGCATGAATAATAAACATTTATCACGAATAAGGAAATATAAAATAACAACTTTATTATTGCCTCTAGGGCATATTTCCATTAGTATCCCACTTGCACTAGAGTCAATAATCTAGATTCCATTGTAATGATTCTAACACCCATGGAATCTTGGTGCTGATCATGTTTTGCTCGTGGAAGAGGCTTAGTTAACGGGTCTACTACATTCAGATCCCTATGTATTTTGCAAATCTCTATGTCTCCCTCATTGACTTGATCACGGATGGAGTTGAAGCATCTCTTGATGTGTTTGGTTCTTTTGTGAAATCTGGATTCCTTCGCTAAGGCAGTTACTCTAGTATTGTCACAAAAGATTTTCATTGGACCCGATGCACTAGGTATTACACCCAGATCGGATATGAACTCCTTCATCCAAACTCCTTCTTTTGTTGCTTCCGAAGCAGCTATGTACTCCACTTCACATGAGATCCCACGATTCAAAATAAATACGTATCCAGTTTGTGACTTAGAGTCACCCAAATCAGTGTCAAAACTAGCATCGCCTTAACCATTTACGACAACCTCTTTGTCACTGATGTCTACTACACAACCTTCTTCTTGTAGACGTTGTTGGGCCTGCAAGTGCACATGTTTGTAGGATAGTAGCAAATTTCCCTCAAGTGGATGAACTAAGGTTTATCAATCCGTAGGAGGCGTAGGATGAAGATGGTCTCTCTCAAACAACCCTACAACCAAATAACAAAGATTCCCTTGTGTCCCCAACACACCCAATACAATGGTAAATTGTATAGGTGCACTAGTTCGGCGAAGAGATGGTGATACAAGTGCAAAATAGATAGTAGATATGGGTTTTTGTAATCTGAAATAATAAAAACAGCAAGGTAACAAGTGGTAAAAGTGAGCGTAAACGTTATTGCAATGGTAGGAAACAAGGCCTAGGGTTCATACTTTCACTAGTGCAAGTTCTCTCAACAATAATAACATAGATAGATCATATAAAAAACCCTCAACATGCAACAAAGAGTCACTCAAAGCCACTAATAGCGGAGAACAAACGTAGAGATTATGGTAGGGTACGAAACCACCTCAAAGTTATTCTTTCGGATCGATCTATAAAAGAGTTCGTACTAGAATAACACCTTAAGACACAAATCAACCAAAACCCTAATGTCACCTAGATACTCCGTTGTCACCTCAAGTATCTGTGGGCATGATTATACGATATGCGTCACACAATCTCATATTCATCCAACCAACATAAAAGTACTTCAAAGAGTGCCCCAAAGCTACTACCGGTGAGTCAAGAACGTGTGCCAACCCCTATGCATAGGTTCCCAATGTCACGAAACCTGCAAGTTGATCACCAAAACATACATCAAGTGGCACATGATATCCCATTGTCACCACAGATAATCACGGCAAGACATACATCAAGTGTTCTCATAAAAGACTCAATCCGATAAGATAACTTCAAAGGGGAAACTCAATTCATCACAAGAGAGTAGAGGGGAAGAAACATCATAAGATCCAACTACAATAGCAAAGCTCGGGATACATCAAGATCATGCCATAGAGGGAACACGAGAGAGAACACGAGAGAGAGAGAGAGATCAAACACATAGCTACTGGTACATACCCTCAGCCCCGAGGGTGAACTACTCCCTCCTCGTCATGGATAGCGCCAGGATGATGAAGATGGCCTTCAGTGATGGGATCCCCCTCCGGCAGGGTGCTGGAACAGGGTCTCGATTGGTTTTTGGTGGCTACAGAGGCTTGCGGCGGCGGAACTCCCGATCTATCTTCCGTTCTGGAAGTTTTAGGGTACGTAGGTATATATGGGTGCAAGGGGTACGTCGGTGGACCTCCGGGGTGCTCACGAGGCAGGGGGCGCGCCCCCACCCTCGTGGGCAGCCCGGGACTCCCCTGATGTGCACTCCAAGTCCATCAGGTTGCTTTCCTTCCAAAAATAACTTCTCCAGTTGATTTTGTTCCGTTTTGACTCCGTCTGATATTCATCTTCCTCAAAACACTGAAATAGGCATAAAACAACAAATCTGGGCTGGGCCTCCGATTAATAGGTTAGTCCCAAAAATAATATAAAAGTGGACAATAAATCCCAATATTGCCTAAAATAGTAGATAAAGTAGCATGGAGCAATAAAAAAATTATAGATACGTTGGAGACGTATCAAGCATCCCGAAGCTTAATTCCTGCTCGTCCTCGAGTAGGTAAATGATAAAAAAAGAATTTTTGATGCGGAGTGATACTTTGGCATAATTTCAATGTAAATCTTCTTAATTGTGGCATGAATATTCAGATCCGAAAGATTCAAGACAAAAGTTCATATTGACATAAAAGTAATAATACTTCAAGCATACTAATCAAAGCAATCATGTCTTCTCAAAATAGCATGGCAAAAGAAAGTTCATCCCTGCAAAATCATATAGTTAGGATATGCTTCATTTTCGTCACACAAAGATGTTCCCAACTTCTATACCCCCGATGACAAGCCAAGCAATTGTTTCATACTTAAATAATCTCAAACTTTTTCAACCTTCACGCAATACATGAGCGTGAGCCATGGATATAGCACTATGGGTGGAATAGAATATGATGATGGGGATTGTGTGGAGAAGACAAAAAGGAGAAGATAATCTCACATCAACTAGGCGTATTAACGGGCTATGGAGATGCCCATCAATAGATATCAATGTGAGTGAGTAGGGATTGCCATGCAACGGATGCACTAGAGCTATAAATATATGAAAGCTCAACAAAATAAACTAAGTGGGTGTGCATCCAACTTGCTTGCTCACGAAGACCTAGGGCACTTTTGAGGAAGCCCCTCATTGGAATATACAAGCCAAGTTCTATAATGAAAAATTCCCACTAGTATATGAAAGTGACAACATATGAGGCTCTCTATCATGAAGATCACGGTGCTACTTTGAAGCACAAGTGTGGTAAAAGGATAGTAGCATTGTCCCTTCTCTCTTTTTCTCTTATTTTTTTATTTGGGCCTTTTCTCTTTTTTTATGGCCTATCTTTTATTTTTTTAATATTTTGTCCGGAGTCTCATCCCGTCTTATGGGGGAATCATAGTCTCCATCATCCTTTCCTCACTGGGACAATGCTCTAATAATGATGATCATCCCACTTTTATTTTTCTTATAACTCAACAATTACAACTCGATACTTAGAACAAAATATGACTCTCTATGAATGCCTCCGGCGGTGTACCGGGATATGCAATGAATCATGAGCGACATGTATGAAAATTATGAAGGTGGCCTTGCCACAAATACAATGTCAACTACATGTTCATGCAAAAAGCAATATGACAAAAGTAATATGTGCCATATGAACGAAACGGTGGAAAGTTGCATGGCAATATATCTCGGAATGGCTATGGAAATGCCATGGCTGTTTTGAGGAAGGTATATGGTGGGTGTATGATACCGGCGAAAGGTGCGCGGTATTAGAAAGGCTAGCAATGGTGGAAGGATGAGAGTGCGTATAATCCATGGACTCAACATTAGTCAAAAGAACTCATATACTTATTGCAAAAATTTAGAAGTCATCAAAAATCAAGTACTACGTGCATGCTCCTAGGGGGATAGATTGGTAGGAAAAGACCATCGCTCGTCCCCGACCGCCACTCATAAGGATGCACAAGCCAGCTACACTTCATGTTTCAAATTTGTTACACAACTTTAACCATACGTGCATGCTACGGGACTTGCTAACTTCAACACAAGCATTCTTTAAATTCATAATCACCCAACTAGCATGACTTTAATATCACTACCTCCATATCTCAAAATAATTATCAAGCATCAAACTTTTCTTAGTATTCAACGCACTCAAAAGAAAATTTCACATATCTTGAATACCAAGTATATTAATATTAAGCAAATTACCATGCTAATAACAACTCTCAAAATAATCTAAGTGAAGCATGAGAGATCAATAGTTTCTTTAAAACAAATCCACCACCGTGCTCTAAAAGATATAAGTGAAGTACTAGAGCAAAAATTATCACGCTCAAAAGATATAAGTGAAGCACATAGAGTATTCTGGCAAATTCCAATTTGTGTGTGGCTCTCTCTCATTAAAGAATTTCAGATCTTGGTATCTTAACCAAACAGCAAGCAAAACAAAATAAAATGACAATGCAAGGATAGCACAACTCAAGTGAAGAAGCAAAAACTTAGGCTCAACCGATACTAACCGATAGTTGTTGAAGAGGAAAGGTGGGATGCCTACCGGGGCATCCCCAAGCTTAGATGCTTGAGACTTATTGAAATATTATCTTGGGGTGCCTTGGGCATCCCCAAGCTTGAACTTTTGTGTCTCCTTAATTCCTCTCATATCATGGTTTCTCTTTTTATCAAAAGCTTCATTCACAACAAACTCAACAAGAACTCGTGAGATAGGTTAGTATAAACCAATGCAAAACCTTATCATCTTCTACTGTAACAAATCACTAAAATTATTATTCAGCATTGAATACTAAATGCCTCTGCATATTTAATACTCCTATCATCAAATAGAATCATTAAACAAGCAAACATATGCAAACAATGCAAACATAACAGCAATCTGCCAAAACAGTATAGTCTGTAAAGAATGCAAGAGTATCAATACTTCCCTGACTCCAAAAATTATGAACTAAAATTCCCACTGTAATAAATTTATCAGAGCTTAATATGAAAAAATATTCAACGTTATACCATTCTCTGACTTTTCTAGGGAATTTTTGCAACAGCGGTAAACTTTCTGTTTTCAAACAACAACATGCAAACTAGCAAAATAAGCATGGCAAAGGCTATCCTTGACTTTTTTATTGAAAATAAAGATGCAAAATATTATTCTAACTAACAGCAAGAAAAAACTAGCAAAATAAAATGACGCTCCAAGCAAAACACATATCATGTGGCGAATAAGAATATAGCTCCAAGTAAAGCTACCGATGAATGAAGACGAAAGAGGGGATACCTTCCGGGGCATCCCCAAGCTTAGTTGCTTGGTTGTCCTTGAATATTACCTTGGGGTGCCTTGTGAATCCCCAAGCTTAGGCTATTTCCACTCCTTATTCCATAGTCCATCGAATCTTTACCCAAAACTTGAAAACTTCAACCACACAAAACTCAAAACAAAAACTCGTAAGCTCCGTTAGTATAAGAAAATAAAACCACCACTTAGGTACTGTAATGAACTCATTCTAAATTCATATTGGTGTAATATCTACTGTATTTCAACTTATCTATGGTTCATACCCTTCGATACTACTCATAGATTCATCAAAATAAGCAAACAACACAATGAAAACAGAATCTGTCAAAAACAGAACAGTCTGTAGTAATATGTATCAAACGTATACTTCTGGAACCCCAAAAATTATGAAATAAATTTCTGGACCTGAGGAATTTGTCTATTAATCATCTGCAAAAATAATCAACCTAAAATCACTCTTCAGTAAAAAATGGCATCTATTCTCGTGATCGCAAAAGTTTCTATTTTCTACAGCAAGATCATATACACTTCACCCAAGTCTTCCCAAAGGTTCTACTTGGCACTTTATTGAAACAAAAGCTATAAAACATGATTAATACAGTAGCATAATCATGTGGACACACAAAAACAGTAAGGATAAATATTGGGTTGTCTCCCAACAAGCGCTTTTCTTTAATGCCTTTCTAGCTAGGCATGATGATGACAATGATGCTCACATAAAAGATAAGAATTGAAACATAACGGGAGCATCATGAAGCATATGACTAGCACATTTAAGTCTAACCCAATTCCTATGCATAGGGATTTTGTGAGCAAACGACTTATGGTAACAATAATCAACTAGCATAGGAAGGTAACACAAGCATAGCTTCAAGAATTTAAGCACATAGAGAGGAAGCTTGACATTATTGCAATTCCTACAAGCATAAGTTCCCCCCTCATAATAATTTTCAGTAGCATCATGAATGAATTCAACAATATAACCAGCACCTAAAGCATTCTTTTCATGATCTACAAGCATAGAAATTTTACTACTCTCCACATAAGCAAATTTCTTCTCGTGAATAGTAGTGGGAGCAAACTCAACAAAATAACTATCATGTGATTGAAACTTAAGATCAAGATAACACGTTTCATGGTTATCATTATTCTTTAAAGAATACGTGTCATCACAATAATCATTATAGATAGGAGGCATGCTTTCATCATAGTAAATTTGCTCATCAAAGCTTGGGGGACAAAAAATATCATCTCCATCAAACATAGCTTCCCCAAGCTTGTGGCTTTGCATATCATTAGCATCATGGGTATTCTGGGAATTCATACTAACAACATTGCAATCATGCTCATCATTCACATATTTTATGCCAAGCATTCTATGTAATTCTTTTTCTAGCACTTGAACACAATTTTCCTTTCCATCATACTCACTAAAGATATTAAAAAGGTGAAGCGTATGAGACAAACTTAACTCCATCTTTTTTGTAGTTTTCTTTTATAAAATAAACTAGTGCTAAAACAAGAAACAAAAAGATTCAATTGCAAGATCTAAAGATATACCTTCAAGCACTAACCTCCCCGGCAACGGCGCCAGAAAAGAGCTTGATGTCTACTACACAACCTTCTTCTTGTAGATGTTGTTGGGCCTGCAAGTGCACAGGTTTGTAGGACAGTAGCAAATTTCCCTCAAGTGGATGACCTAAGGTTTATCAATCCGTAGGAGGCATAGGATGAAGACGGTCTCTCTCAAACAACCCTGCAACCAAATAACAAAGAGTCTCTTGTGTCCCCAACACACCCAATACAATGGTAAATTGTATAGGTGCACTAGTTCGGCGAAGAGATGGTGATACAAGTGCAAAATAGATAGTAGATATGGGTTTTTGTAATCTGAAATAATAAAAACAGCAAGGTAACAAGTGGTAAAAGTGAGCGTAAATGTTATTGCAATGGTAGGAAACAAGGCCTAGGGTTCATACTTTCACTAGCGCAAGTCCTCTCAACAATAATAACATAGATAGATCATATAAAAAGCCATCAACATGCAACAAAGAGTCACTCCAAAGCCACTAATAGCGGAGAACAAACATAGAGATTATGGTAGGGTACGAAACCACCTCAAAGTTATTCTTTCGGATCGATCTATAAAAGAGTTCGTACTAGGATAACACCTTAAGGCACAAATCAACCAAAACCCTAATGTCACCTAGATACTCCATTGTCACCTCAAGTATCCGTGGGCATGATTATACGATATGTGTCACACAATCTCAGATTCATCCAACCAACATAAAAGTACTTCAAAGAGTGCCCCAAAGCTACTACCGGAGAGTCAAGAACGTGTGCCAACCCCTATGCATAGGTTCCCAATGTCACGAAACCCACAAGTTGATCACCAAAACATAAATCAAGTGGCACATGATATCCCATTGTCACCATAGATAATCATGGCAAGACATACATCAAGTGTTCTCATAAAAGACTCAATCCGATAAGATAACTTCAAAGGGGAAACTCAATTCATCACAAGAGAGTAGAGGGGGAGAAACATCATAAGATCCAACTACAATAGCAAAGCTCGGGATACATCAAGATCGTTCCATAGAGGGAACACGAGAGAGAACACGAGAGAGAGAGATCAAACACATAGCTACTGGTACATACCCTCAGCCCTGAGGGTGAACTACTCCCTCCTCGTCATGGATAGCGCCGGGATGATGAAGATGGCCTCCGGCGATGGGATCCCCCTCCGGCAGGGTGCCAAAAAAGGGTCCCGATTGGTTTTTGGTGGCTACAAAGGCTTGCGGCGGCGGAACTCCCGATCTATCTTCTGTTCTGGAAGTTTTAGGGTACGTAGGTATATATGGGTGCAAGGGGTACGTCGGTGGACCTCCGGGGTGCTCACGAGGCAGGGGTCGCGCCCCCCACCCTTGTGGGCAGCCCAGGACTCCCCTGACGTGCACTCCAAGTCCATCAGGTTGCTTTCCTTCCCAAAATAACTTCTCCCGTTGATTTCGTTCCGTTTTGACTCCGTTTGATATTCCTTTTCCTCGAAACACTGAAATAGGCATAAAACAACAAATCTGGGCTGGGCCTCCGGTTAATAGGTTAGTCCCAAAAATAATATAGAAGTGGATAATAAAGCCCAATATTGCCTAAAACAGTAGATAAAGTAGCATGGAGCAATAAAAAATTATAGATACGTTGGAGATGTATCAGTCACCTCCATAAACGAGAAACATATCCCTTGTCCTTTTGAGGTACTTCAGGATGTTCTTGATCGTTGTCCAGTGATCCACTCCTGGATTACTTTGGTACCTCCCTGCCAGACTTATGGCAAGGCACACATCAGGTGATAGAACCTATGGCTGAGGCATAGGGAATGACTTTCATTTTCTCTCTGTCTTCTGTAGTGGAGGGCATTGAGTCTGACTCAATTTCGCACCTTGCAACACAGGCAAGAACCCTTTCTTTGACTGATCCATTTTGAACTTTTTCAAAACTTTGTCAAGGTATGTGCTTTGTGAAAGTCCTATTAAGCATCTTGATCTATCTCTATAGATCTTGATGCCCAATATATAAGTAGCTTCACCGAGGTCTTTAATTGAAAAACTCTTATTCAAGTATCCTTTATGCTATCCAAAAATTCTACATCATTTCCAATCAATAATATGTCATCCACATATAATATTAGAAATGCTACAAAGCTCCCACTGACTTTCTTGTAAATACAGGTGATACATCTCCAATGTATCTACTTTTCCAAACACTTTTTCCCTTGTTTTGGAATCTAACTTGTATGATTTGAATGAAACTAACCGAGACTAACGCTGTTTTCAGCAGAACTGCCATGATGTTGTTTATTATGCAGAAAGCAAAAGTTCTCGGAATGACCTGAAAATCCACGGAGATAAGTTTTGGAAAATATAAAAAATATTGGCAAAAGATGAAGGCCAGGGGGCCCACACCCTGTCCATGAGGGTGGGGGGGGCGCCCCCTATCTCGTGAGCCCCCTGGAGCTCCACCGACCTCAACTCCAACTCTATATATTCCGTCTCGCAGAGAAAAAATCAGAGAGAAAGTTTCATCATGTTTTACGATACGGAGCCACCGCCAAGCCCTAATCTCTCTCGGGAGGGCTGATCTGGAGTCCGTTCGGGGCTCCGGAGAGGGGGATTCATCATCGTCGTCATCATCAACCATCCTCCATCACCAATTTCATGATGCTCACCACCATGCGTGAGTAATTCCATCGTAGGCTTGCTGGACGGTGATGAGTTGGATGAGATTTACCATGTAATCAAGTTAGTTTTGTTAGGGTTTGATCCCTAGTATCCACTATGTTCTGAGATTGATGTTGCTATGACTTTGCTATGCTTCATGCTTGTCACTAAGGCCCGAGTGCCATGATTTCAGATCTGAACCTATTATGCTTTCATGAATATATGTGAGTTCTTGATCCTATCTTGCAATTCTATAGTCACCTATTATGTGTTATGATCCAACAACCCTGAAGTGACAATAATCGGGATACTTCTCGGTGATGACCATAGTTTGAGGAGTTCATGTATTCACTATGTGCTAATGCTTTGTTCTGGTTCTCTATTAAAAGGAGGCCTTAATATCCCTTAGTTTCCACTAGGACCCCGCTGCCACGGGAGGGTAGGACAAAAGATGTCATGCAAGTTCTTTTTTGTAAGCACGTATGACTATATTCGGAATACATGCCTACATTACATTGATGAATTGGAGCTAGTTCTGTGTCACCCTATGTTATAGCTATTACATGAGGAATCGCATCTGACATAATTATCCATCACTGATCCAATGCCTACGAGCTTTTCACATCTTGTGCTTCGCTTATTTACTTTTCCTTTGCTACTGTTACAATTACTACAAAACTATTATCTTTACTTTTGCCAATGTTACCATTACTATCATACCACTTTGCTACTAAATACTTTACTGCAGATACTAAGTTATCCAGGTGTGGTTGAATTGATAACTCAACTGCTAATACTTAAGAATATTCTTGGCTCCCCTTGTGTCGAATCAATAAATTTGGGTTGAATACTCTACCCTCGAAAGCTGTTGCGATCCCCTACACTTGTGGGTTATCAAGACTAATTTCTGGCGCCATTGCCGGGGAGCATAGCTCTATTCTTTGAGTCACTTGGGATTTATATCTGCTGATCACTATGAAGAACTTGAAAGACGAAAGAACTAAGATTTTGCCCTCAACTACGAGGGGAGGTAAGGAACTGCCATCTAGCTCTGCACTAGATTCTCCTTCCATTATTAGTAAGTTTGCAACACCTAAACCTGCTACTGCTATTAATTCTGGTATGTCGCATGTTATTGATGATGCCACTTCTGCTATGCATGATACTTATGATGAAACTACTTCTGTGCGTGATACTACTATGCCATTAGGTGAATTTCTTGATGAACAACTTGCTAGGGTTAGAGAAAATGAAATTATTGAAGATGCTATTATTGATGATAGTGATGATGAAAGCTCTCCCCCTGATTATGAATTACTTGTTGTTCCTGAGGGTTATGTTACGAATGAGGAAGTTGCTAGAGCTATTTTTGCTTGCAAAGATAGATATGATCTTAAAAAGTTATTAGCTAAATGGAAGCAGCAATCCCTCAATGCTAGAATGAAACTTGACCCTGCTTTTGCTACTTCACCTATCTGTGTTACTGATAAGGATTATGAATTCTCTGTTGATCCCGAAATAATTACTTTGGTTGAATCTGATCCTTTTTATGGCCTTGAATCTGAAACTGTTGTTGCACATCTTACCAAGTTGAATGATATAGCCACCCTGTTTACTAATGACGAGAAGTCTCGCTATTATTATATCCTTAAGATATTTCCATTCTCATTAAAGGGTGATGCTAAGACTTGGTTTAATTCTCTTGATCCTGGTTGTGTGCATAGTTCCCAGGATATGATTTATTACTTCTCTACTAAATATTTCCCTGCTCACAAGAAACAAGCTGCCTTGCGGGGAGTATATAATTTTGTGCAAATCAAAGAAGAGAGTCTCCCACAAGCTTGGGGGGGGGGGGGGCTTCTCCGATTACTTAATGCTTTGCCTGATCATCCTCTTAAGAAAAATGAAATACTTGATATCTTTTATAATGGACTAACCGATGCTTCCAAGGACCACTTGGATAGTTGTGCTAGTTGTGTTTTCAGGGAAAGAACAGTCGACCAAGCTGAATTACTATTGAATAATATGTTGACTAATGAAAATAATTGGACTCTTCCTGAGCCAATTCCTGAGGAAATTCCTGAACCAATTGAGCCGACTCCTGAGCCTATTCCTAAACCCACTCCTAAGAAGAGAGGTGTTCTATTTCTCAGTCCTGAAGATATGCAAGAGGCAAAGAAATCAATGAAAGAAAAAGGTATTAAAGCTGAAGAAGTTAAGAATTTACCTCCTATTGAAGAAATACATGGTCTTAATATACCGCATGTTGAAGAAACACATTGTCTTGACAACCCGACACAGGTAGTAAAGGTAAATTCCCTCTATAGATATGATAAAGTTGAAATTCCCTCTACTAAATTTCATAGCCCGTGCTTAGATGAATTTGATGACTTTATGGCTAGACAAGAAAGTTTTAATGCTTATGTTGGTAGAGAATTAAAGAATAATTCTTTCGAGATAGGATGCTTGAGTGATTATATGGTAGAGTTAAAGGTGAACTTAAACTCATTAGCAAATATGATTCTATGGTTACCACTCAAGCTGAGCAAGTACTTAAAGCTCAAAATGATTTGCTCGATGAATTAAATAATAAACATGATTTTGCTGTTAGAGTGGCTACTAGAACTGGTAGAATGACTCAGGAACCTTTGTATCCTGAAGGCCACCCTAAGAGAATCGAGCAGGATTCTCAGAGAAATAATTTAGAGGCACCTAGTTCTTCTAAAAAGAAGAAAAAGAAAGACGATAGGACTTTGCATGCTTCTAGTGAACCTATTATAGACACACATGAGAATCCCAATGATATTTCTATTTCTGATGCTGAAACACAATCAGGTGATGAACATGAACCTAGTGATAATGTTAATGATAATGTTCATGTTGATGCTCAACCTAGCAATACCAATGAAGTAGAGGTTGAACCTGCTGTTGATCTTGATAACCCACAATCAAAGAATCAACGTTATGATAAGAGAGATTTTGTTGCTAGGAAGCACGGTAGGGAAAGAGAACCATGGGTTCAGAAACCCATGCCCTTTCCTCCTAAACCATCCAAGACAAAGGATGATGAGGATTTTGAGTGCTTTGCTGAAATGATTAGACCTATCTTCTTACGTATGTGCTTGACTGATGTGCTTAAGTTAAATCCTTATGCTAAGTATATGAAGGATATCATTACAAATAAAAGAAAGATACCGGAAGTTGAAATTTCCACCATGCTTGCTACTTATACTTTGAAGGGTGGAATACCAAAGAAACTTGGAGATCCAGGGGTACCAACTATACCATGCTCCATTAAAAGAAATTATGTTAAAGCTGCCTTATGTGATCTTGGAGCCGGTGTTAGTGTTATGCCTCTCTCTTTATATCGTAGACTTGAATTGAATAAGTTGACACCTACTGAAATATGTTTGCAAATGCCTGATAAATCAACTGCTATACCTGTCGGTATTTGTGAGGATGTGCCCGTTGTGGTTGCAAATGTCACTATCTTAACTGACTTTGTTATTCTTGATATTCCCAAGGACGATAGTATGTCGATTATCCTTGGTAGACCCTTTTTGAATACTGCAGGGGCTGTTATTGATTGCAACAAAGGCAATGTCACTTTTCATCTTAATGGTAATGAGCATACGGTACACTTTCCGAGGAAACAATCTCAAGTTCATAGCATCAATTCTACTGGAAAAGTTCCAACTATTATTATTGGAGGTTTTGAATTTCCTCTTCCTACTGTCGAGAAAAAGTATGATATTCTTATTATTGGGGATGTTCGTATCCCCGTTGAGGTAACCTAGTGTTATTCGAAATTTCTCCGGTTCCGTGTTATTCGGAATGAGTTTGTTAACAAGACTTGATCAACCTTGTTAGTGGATTCATTTTGATGATCATGAGATGGATGAAACTAGAAGGCACAACCTTCTGTACCCTCCTTTTACTTTCTATTATTGAGAATAAATAAAGAAAAAATAGTATTATCTGTCTGTTTTCTAAATTATCTGTGCAATAAAAAAATATCCCGAAAATAAAAGTACTCCAAATGCCCTGAAATTTAGTATGATTTTTTATAGAATATTTGAGGATTTTAGGCACTGAAAACACTGCAGGAGGGGCAAGCACCAGGCCACGAGGGTGGAGGGCGCGCCTACACCCCCTGGGCGCGCCCCCCTGTCTCGTGGGCCCACGGTGGCCCCCTCCACTTATTCCTGCACCCACACACTCCATCTTCTTCCCAAAAAAATCCTCATCCAGCTCAAGCACGAGTTCTTGCTCGTTTTGCTGCGATTTTCGATCTCCTTGCTCAAAGCTCCATTCACAAAACTGCTTTGGGAGATTGTTGCTTGGTATGTGACTCCTCCATTGGTCCAATTAGTTTTTGTTCTAGTGCTTTATTCATTGCAAATTTTTGCTGCATAGGTGACCCTGTTCTTGAGCTTGTATGTCAAATTTATGAGGTCCCAAGTAATTCTAATGCATGATATAGGCTCTAGGCACTTATAGGAGTAGTTGCTACCAATCTTGTTTAGTTTTATTCAGTTTTATTTTGAAGTTACTAAAAATTTCAGAAAATGATAAGGAGATTTTGAGGGGCTCTTCTAGCCAATGCTCCCAGGATAAACAAGCTAAAGAGAAGGAAAAGGCCAAGTATAATCTTCCTCGCGTAGCGGAAGTACGGCCGTGTGAATGGCCATGCGATGATTTCTTGAGAGAAGCCGGTATTTATGAAGACTTTTATTCCTTGGTTGAAAATGCAGGCCTCACCGACTTCCTCCACGACCGGATTGATCAGTATCTCTTACTCACCAATACTTTTGTGCAAAACTTTTATTATTATCCTAAGAATTCAACTCCATCAGTATCATTTCATTTATATGATGAATTCAAGGAAATGTCTTTACATGACTTTTGCACAGTATGTAGAATACCCTTTGAGGGCAAGTTAGATGAACCACCCTGTAAAGATGTGGATGGCTTTGTTAACACCATTACCGTAGGGGATCCAAAGAAGGGTTCCGATGCGAGAATCACTAGCATACACTTTCCTGTTTTACGCTACTTTGCCTTATTTGCTAGTCGATGCTTAATTGGTCGTGGAAATAGTGGAAACTTCAGTGTTCCTGATATTATTATTCTATTCCATGCTTTGTTTGGTGATAATAGTTTTAGTATGGGTGCCGTTATTGCTAAATGTCTAAACCTGAATCGTACAAAAGGCCCCATCTTTGGAGGTATCTATGCTGCACGTCTTGCTAAACATTTTGAGATACCTATTAGGCACCATGAGAAAGAGGAGACAATATTGCCTCCTTACATTTTAGATTACAGGAGCATGGTAGCACATGAGTTTATTGTTCATAATGATGATATGATGTTTTTGTATAACTTGAGATTTAGTAAGAAACACAATGAGATTATTATTCTGCCTGCGCCTTTGTTGTTTGATTTGACTGTAGTTAATTATCTTGTCACGCCGGAAGCAGTGTACGCTCATCAAGTCCAAGCATCCACTCCAGAGCCTGAGCCTGAGCCGGAACCTTCACTAGACCCTTATTGTGCATCTTCTTACTAGTGGGATCCGGAGGAGATGGCTAGCCAGTGGTATCCTGATTTCACCCCTCAGTACACCGGGGAGAGTAGCCGCGGTCCTTGGCATTAGACCAACTTAGGCCAAAAGCCTAGGCTTGGGGGAGTACGTATTTCTCACCGACTTTACATTCATGTTCAGACACTATTCTAGCTGTCGGTGCTCATACTCTTTCATTGTATTATCCATGCTAGTTTAATTTTCTTTTTCTAGCTTTCTTCTTGTGTGTTTGATAAACCTTAAGAAAAACCAAAAAAATTACTTAGCTTAATTTCCATGCTTGTAGTAGAAGTTAAAATGAAAACCCCAAAAGATTTCTCATTCTTCTTTTACTTGTTGGGAGCTTTCCCGTGTAAATAGTTTTATTTTCTTTTTCTTTCTTTGGGGGTCGGGAGTAGAAGACCATATTGAAAATGTTTAGTGTCTCTCACATGCATGATTGTTTGTTTAACTTAGAGCCCATATTACTTTGTCTTCTCTCTTGAGTTGAATGCTTGCAGATTCCAGCTTAGTCCAATGCACGTGCACTATTATTACTATACACATCGTTCGGTCATGCAAGTGAAAGGCAATAATGACGATATATGATGGACTGATTGAGATGAGAGAAGCTGGTATGAACTTGACCTCTCTTGTTTTTGTAAATATGATGAGTTCATCGTTCCTGATTCGACTTATTATGAAGTAAACATATTTGCAATGACATTTAGAGATTATAGCTGCTTGTGCCATGCTTAATTAGCTATGAGTTATAATGGTTTACCTTGCATGCCAACATGCTATTAAAATGATTATGATGTGGTATGATGGGATGGTATCCTCCTTTGAATAAATTGAGTGACTCGACTTGGCACAAGTTCACGCATGTAGTTGAAACAAATCAACATAGCCTTCACGATATTTATGTTCATGGTGGATTATATACTACTCATGCTTGTACTCGGTGTGAATTAATTTTAATGCATGTTCATGACTGTTGTCGCTCTCTCAGTTGGTCGTTTCCCAGTCTTTTGCTAGCCTTCACCTGTACTAAGCGGGAATACTGCTTGTGCATCCAAACTCCTTAAACCCCAAAGTTGTTCCATATGAGTCCACCATACCTTCCTATATGCAGTATCTACCTGCCGTTCCAAGTAAATTTGTATGTGCCAAACTCCAAACCTTCAAATGAAATTCTGTTTTGTATGCTCAAGCAGCTCATGTTTCAACTAGGGCTGCCTGTATCTTCCATGCTAGGTGTGATATTCTCAAGAGGAGTGGACTCCGCTCCTCACTCACGAGAAAGGGCCGGTAACCAGGATGCCCAGTCCCATGATCAAAAAGATCAAAGCAAATCAATTTAATTAAACAAAACTCCCCCAGGGCTATTGTTTGTTGGAGGCACTCGTTGTTTCGAGCAAGTCATGGATTGATGCTTGTTGGTGGTGGGGGAGTATAAACTTTTACCATTCTGTTTGGGAACTGCCTATAATGCATGTAGTATGTAAGATATAGCCATCTCATAGTTGTTGCATTGACAGTGAAAGTATACCGCTCAAAATGTTATTCATCTCTATTTTAAAATCGAGCTCTGGCACCTCTACAAATCCCTGCTTCCCTCTACGAAGGGCTTATCTATTTACTTTTATGTTGAGTCATCACCTTCTTATTAAAAAGCACTCGCTGGAGAGCACACTGTCATTTGCATTCATTACTATTAGTTTATATTGGGTATGACTTGACTGGATCTCTTTTACCATGAATTACAATGTTTAGTCAGTCCTTGATCTTTAAAGGTGCTCTGCATTTATGTTTTGCGGTCTCAAAAAGGGCTAGCGAGATACCATCTTGTTATATCATATTATGATTGTTTTGAGAAAGTGTTGTCATCCGAGTTTTTATCGCTCGCTAGCTGATTATGCCATTGATATGAGTAAATGTGAGACCTAAGTGTTATTGTGAGTATGGTTAGTTCATAATCTTTGCTGAAAACTTGAATGCTGGCTTTACATATTTACAACAACAAGAGCAAATAGAGTTTGTAAAATTTTTTCTTTATCACTTTCAGTTTATCAACTGAATTGCTTGAGGACAAGCAAAGGTTTAAGCTTGGGGGAGTTGATACGTCTCCAACGTATCTACTTTTCCAAACACTTTTGCCCTTATTTTGGACTCTAACTTGTATGATTTGAATGAAACTAACCCGGACTGACGCTGTTTTCAGCAGAACTGCCATGATGTTGTTTATTGTGCAGAAAGCAAAAGTTCTCGGAATGACCTGAAAATCCATGGAGATAAGTTTTGGAAAATATAAAAAATACTGGCAAAAGATGAAGGCCAGGGGGCCCACACCCTGTCCACGAGGGTGGGGGGTGCGCCCTCCCCCCTGGGCGCGCCCCCTATCTCGTGGGCCCCCTGGAGCTCCGCCGACCTCAACTCCAACTCTATATATTCCGTCTCGCGGAGAAAAAAAATCAGAAAGAAAGTTTTATCTTTACGATACGGAGCCGCCGCCAAGCCCTAATCTCTCTCGGGAGGGCTGATATGGAGTCCGTTCGGGGCTCCAGAGAGGGGGATTCGTCGCTGTCGTCATCATCAACCATCCTCCATCACCAATTTCATGATGCTCACCGCCGTGCGTGAGTAATTCCATCATAGGCTTGCTGGACGGTGATGGGTTGGATGAGATTTACCATGTAATCAAGTTAGTTTTGTTAGGGTTTGATCCCTAGTATCCACTATGTTCTGAGATTGATGTTGCTATGACTTTGCTATGCTTAATGCTTGTCACTAGGGCCCGAGTGCCATGATTTCAGATCTGAACCTATTATGCTTTCATGAATATATGTGAGTTCTTGATCCTATCTTGCAAGTCTATAGTCACCTATTATGTGTTATGATCCGACAACCCCGAAGTGACAATAATCGGGATACTTCTCGGTGATGACCATAGTTTGAGGAGTTCATGTATTCACTATGTGCTAATGCTTTGTTCTAGTTCTCTATTAAAAGGAGGCCTTAATATCCCTTAGTTTCCACTAGGACCCTGCTGCCACGGGAGGGTAGGACAAAAGATGGCATGCAAGTTCTTTTCTATAAGCACGTATGACTATATTCGGAATACATGCCTACATTACATTGATGAATTGGAGCTAGTTCTGTGTCACCCTATGTTATAGCTATTACATGAGGAGTCGCATCCGACATAATTATCCATCACTGATCCAATGCCTACGAGCTTTTCACATCTTGTGCTTCGCTTATTTACTTTTCCTTTGCTACTGTTACAATTACTACAAAACTATTATCTTTACTTTTGCCACTATTACCATTACTATCATACCACTTTGCTACTAAATACTTTGCTGCAGATACTAAGTTGTCCAGGTGTGGTTGAATTGACAACTCAACTGCTAATACTTAAGAATATTCTTTGGCTCCCCTTGTGCCGAATCAGTAAATTTGGGTTGAATACTCTACCCTCGAAAGCTGTTGCGATCCCCTACACTTGTGGGTTATCAACATGCTTCTCCAAAAGTCTGTATAAAACCATATGCTTTGATCACCTCATCAAAGCGTATATTCCAACTCTGAGATGCTTGCACCGGCCCATAGATGGATCGCTGGAGCTTGCACACTTTGTTAGCACCTTTAGGATCGACAAAACCTTCTGGTTGCATCATATACAACTCTTCTTTAAGAAATTCATTAAGGAATGCAGTTTTGACGTCCATTTGCCAGATTTCATAATCATAAATTGCAGTAATTGCTAACATGATTTGGAGAGACTTAAGCATTGCTATGTGTGAGAAAGTCTCATCGTAGTCAACTCCTTGAACTTGTCGAAAACCTTTTGCGACAAGTCGAGCTTTATAGATAGTAACATTACCATCAGTGTCAGTCTTCTTCTTGAAGATCCATTTATTCTCTATGGCTCGCCGATCATCGGGCAAGTCCACCAAAGTCCACACTTTATTCTCATACATGGATCCTATCTCGGATTTCATGGCCTCAAGCCATTTATCAGAATTTGGGTCATCATATCTTCTTCATAGTTCGTTGGTTCGCCATGGTCTAGTAACATGACTTCCACAACAGGATTACCATACCACTCTGGTGTGGATCGTGCTCTAGTTGACCTACGAGGTTCAGTAGTAACTTGATCTGAAGTTTCATGATCATCATCATTAGCTTCCTCTCTAGTTGGTGTAGGCATCACGGGAACGGTTTTTTGTGATGAGATACTTTCCAATTCGAGAGAAGGTACAATTACCTCATCAAGTTCTACTTTGCTCCCACTCACTTCTTTCGAGATAAACTCCTTCTCTAGAAATGTTCCGTTCTTGGCAACAAAGATCTTGCGTTTGGATCTATGGTAGAAGGTGTACCCAATTGTTTCCTTAGGGTATCCTATGAGGACGCACTTCTCCAATTTGGGTTCGATCTTATCAGGATGAAGCCTTTTGACATAAGTGTCGCAACCCCAAACTTTAAGAAACGACATCTTAGGTTTCTTGCGAAACCACAATTCATACAGTGTCATCTGAACGGATTTAGATGGTGCCCTATTTAACGTGAATGCAGTTGTCTCTAATGCATAACCCCAAAACGATAGTGGTAAATTAGTAAGAGACATCATAGATCGCACCATATCTAATAAAGTATGGTTATGATGTTCGGACACACCATTACGCTGTGGTGTTCCAGGTGGCGTGAGTTGTGAAACTATTCCGCATTGTTTTAAATGAAGGCCAAACTCATAACTCAAATATTCGCCTCCGCGATCAGATCGTAGAAACTTTATTTTCTTGTCACGATGATTCTCCACTTCACTCTGAAATTCTTTGAACTTTTCAAATGTTTTAGACTTGTGTTTCATTAAGTAGATATACCCATATCTACTCAAATCATGTGTGAAGGTCTGAAAACAATGATACCCGCCGCGTGCCTCAACAGTCATTGGACCGCATACATCGGTATGTATTATTTCCAATAAGTCATTGGCTCGCTCCATTATTCCGGAGAATGGAGTTTTAGTCATCTTGCCCATGAGGCATGGTTCGCAAGTATCAAATGATTCATAATCAAGTGATTCCAAAAGTCCATCTGCATGGAGTTTCTTCATGCGCTTTACACCAATATGACCTAAACGGCAGTGCCACAAATATGTTGCACTATCATTATCAACTTTGCATCTTTTGGCATCAATATTATGAATATGTGTATCACCACAATCGAGTTTCAACAGAAATAGACCACTCTTCAAAGGTGCATGACCAAAAAAGATATTACTGATATAAATAGAACAACCATTATTCTTTGATTTAAATGAATAACCGTCTCACACTAAACAAGATCCAGATATAATGTTCATGCTCAAGGTGTTGGGGAACACGGTAATTTCAAAAAAATTCCTACGATCACACAAGATCTATCTATGTGATGCATAGCAACGAGAGGGGAGAGTGTGTCCACGTACCCTCATAGATTAAGCGGAAGCGTTTAGTTGACACGGTTGATGTAGTCGAACGTCTTTGCGATCCAACCGATCCAAGCACCGAAAGTATGGCACCTTCGCATTTAGCACACATTCAGCTCGGGGACGCCCCTCGTACTCTTGATCCAGTTGAGGCCGAGGGAGAGTTTCGTCAGCACGACGGCGTGGCGACGGTGATGATGAAGTTACCGGCGCACGGCTTCGCCTAAGCACTACGACGATATGACCGAGGTGTGAAACTGTGGAGGGGGGCACCGCACACGGCTAAACAATGTCAATTTGTGTGTCTATGGGGTGCCCCCTCCCCCGTATATAAAGGAGTGGAGGAGGGGGGAGGGCCGACCCTCTATGGCGCGCCCTGGAGGAGTCCTACTCCCACCGGGAGTAGGATTCCCCCCTTCCCTAGTTGGACTAGGAGAGGAAGGAAGGGGGAGGAAGGAGGAAGGAAGGGGGGGGGGGCGACACCCCACCAAATTCGGATTGGGCTTGGGGGGGGGCGCCCCTCCTAGGCTCCCTTCTCCTCTCTCCCACTATGGGCCAATAAGGCCCATATACTTCCCGGGGGGTTCCGGTACCCCCCGGTACTCCGGTAAATGCTCGAACTCACCCGGAACCATTCTGATGTCCAAACTAGGCTTCCAATATATCAATCTTTATGTCTCGACCATTTCTAGACTCCTCGACATGTCCGTGATCACATTCGGGACTCCGAACTACCTTCAGTACATCAAAACACATAAACTCATAATACCAATCATCATCGAACGTTAAGCGTGCGGACCCTACGTGTTCGAGAACTATGTAGACATGACCGAGACACGTCTCCGGTCAATAACCAATATCGGAACCTGGGTGCTCATATTGGTTCCTACATTCTACGAAGATCTTTATCGGTCAAACCGCATAACAACATGCATTGTTCCCGTTGTCATCAGTATGTTACTTGCTCGAGATTCGATCATTGATATCTGAATACCTAGTTCAATCTTGTTACCGGCAAGTCTCTTTACTTGTTTCATAATACATCATCCCGCAATTAACTCTCACAATGCTTGCAAGGCTTATAGTGATGAGTATTACCGAGAGGGCCCAGAGATACCTCTCCGAAACACAGAGTGACAAATCCTAATCTCGATCGATGCCAACCCAACAAACACCTTTAGAGACACGTGTAGAGCACCTTTATAATCACCCTTTTACGTTGTGATATTTGGTAGCACACAAAGTGTTCCTCCGGTATTTGGGAGTTGCATAATCTCATAGTCCGAGGAACTTGTATAATCATGAAGAAAGCGGTAGCAATGAAACTACCACGATCATAATGCTAAGCTAACAGATGGGTCATGTCCATCACATCATTCTCCTAATGATGTGATCCCGTTCATCAAATGACAACACATGTTTATGGTTAGGAAACTTAACCATCTTTGATTAACGAGCTAGTCAAGTAGAGGCATACTAGGGACTATATGTTTTGTCTATGTATTCACACATGTACTAAGTTTCTGGTTAATACAATTCTAGCATGAATAATAAACATTTATCATGAATTAAGGAAATAAATAATAACTTTATTATTGCCTCCAGGGCATATTTCCTTCAGTCTCCCACTTGCACTAGATTCAATAATCTAGATTACATAGTAATGATTCTAATACCCATGGAGCTTTGGTGCTGATCATGTTTGCTCCTAGAAGAGGCTTAGTCAACGGGTCTACAACATTCAGATCTGTGTGTCTCTTGCAAATCTCTATGTCCCCTTCTGACGCTTGATGACGGATGGAATTGAAGCGTCTCTTGATGTGCTTGGTTCTTTTGTGAAATCTGGATTCCTTTGCCAAGGCAATTGCACCAGTATTGTCACAAAAGATTTTCATTGGACCCGATGCACTAGGTATGACACCTAGATCAGATATGAACTTCATCCAAACTCATTCATTTGCTGCTTCCGAAGCAGCAATGTACTCCGCTTCACACGTAGATCCCGCCATGACGCTCTGCTTGGAACTGCACCAACTGACAGCTCCTCCATTCAATAAAAATACGTATCCGGTTTGCAACTTAGAGTCATCCGGATTAGTGTCAAAGCTTGCATCGACGTAACCATTTACGATGAGCTCTTTTTCACCTCCATAAACGAGAAACATATCCTTAGTCCTTTTCAGGTATTTCAAGATGTTCTTGACCGCTATCCAGTGCTCCACTCCGGGATTACTTTGGTACCTTCCTGCTATGCTTATAGCAAGACATACATCAAGTCTGGTACACAGCATTGCATACATGATAGAACCTATGGCTGAAGCATAGGGAATGACTTTCATTTTCTCTCTATGTTCTACGGTGGTCGGGCTTTGAGTCTAACTCAACTTCACACCTTGTAACACAGGGAAGAACCCTTTCTTTGACAGATCCATTTTGAACTTCTTCAAAACTTTATCAAGGTATGTGCTTTGTGAAAGTCCAATTAAGCGTATTGATCTATCTCTATAGATCTTGATGCCCAATATGTAAGCATCTTCTCCAAGGTCTTTCATAGAAAAGCTCTTATTTAGGTATCCCTTTATGCTATCCAGAAATTCTATATCATTTCCAATCAACAATATGTCATCTACATATAAGAATAGAAATGCTACAGAGCTCCCACTCACTTTCTTGTAAATACAGGCTTCTCCAAAAGTCTGTAAAAAACCATATGCTTTGATCACACTATCAAAGCATTTATTCCAACTTCGAGAGGCTTGCACCAGTCCATAAATGGATCGCTGGAGATTGCACACTTTGCTAGCACCCTTTGGATCGACAAAACCTTCTGGTTGCATCATATACAACTCTTCTTCCAGAAATCCATTCAGGAATGCAGTTTTGACATCCATTTGCCAAATTTCATAATCATAAAATGTAGCAATTGCTAACATGATTCAGACAAACTTAAGCATCACTACGGGTGAGAAAGTCTCATTGTAGTCAACTCCTTGAACTTGTCGAAAACCTTTCGCAACAAGTCGAGCTTTGTAAACAGTAACATTACCGTCTGCGTCGGTCTTCTTCTTAAAGATCCATTTATTTTCTATGGCTTGCCGATCATCGGGCAAGTCCACCAAAGTCCACACTTTGTTCTCATACATGATCCCATCTCAGATTTCATGGCCTCAAGCCATTTCACGGAATCTGGGCTCATCATCGCTTCCTCATAGTTCGTAGGTTCATCATGGTCTAGTAACATGACTTCCAGAACAGGATTACCGTACCACTCTGGTGCAGATCTTACTCTGGAAGACCTATGAGGTTCGGTAGTAACTTGATCTGAAGCTTCATGATCATCATCATTAGCTTCCTCACTAATTGGTGTAGGAATCACAGGAAATGATTTCTGTGATGAACTACTTTTCAATAAAGGAGCAGGTACAGTTACCTCATCAAGTTCTACTTTCCTCCCACTCACTTCTTTCGAGAGAAACTCCTTCTCTAGAAAGGATCCATTCTTAGCAACAAAGATTTTGCCTTCGGATCTGTGATAGAAGGTGTACCCAATAGTCTCCTTTGGATATCCTATGAAGAAGCACTTCTCCAATTTGGGTTCGAGCTTATCAGGTTGAAGCTTTTTCACATAAGCATCGCAACCCCAAACTTTAAGAAACGACAACTTTAGTTTCTTGCCAAACCATAGTTCATAAGGTGTCATCTCAACGGATTTTGATGGTGCCCTATTTAAAGTGAATGCAATCGTCGCTAGAGCATAACCCCAAAACGATAGCGTTAAATCAGTAAGAGACATCATATATCGCACCATATCTAATAAAGTACGGTTACGACGTTCAGACACACTATTTCGTTGTGGTGTTCCAGGTGGCATTTATTGTGAAACTATCCCATGTGTTTCAAATGAAGACCAAACTTGTAACTCAACTATTCTCCTCCACAATCAGATCGTAGAAACTTTATTTTCTTGTTACAATGATTTTCCACTTCACTCTGAAATTCTTTGAACTTTTCAAATGTTTCAGAGTTATGCTTCATTAAGTAGATATAACCATATCTGCTCAAATCATCTGTGAAGGTAAGAAAATAACGATACTCGACATGAGCATCAATACTCATTGGACCGCATACATCGGTATGTATTATTTCCAACAAGTCAGTAGCTCGTTCCATTGCTTCGGAGAACGGAGTTTTAGTCATCTTTCCCATAAGGCACGGTTCGCAAGCACCAAGTGATTCATAATCAAGTGATTCCAAAAGTCAATCAGTATGGAGTTTCTTCATGCGCTTTATACCGATATGACCCAAACGTAGTGCCACAAATAAGTTGAACTATCATTATTAAACTTCAATCTTGTGGCTTCAACACTATGAATATGTGTATCACTACTATAGAGATTCAATAAAAATAGACCACTCAGCAGGGGTGCATGACCATAAAAGATATTACTCATATAAATAGAACAACCATTATTCTCTGATTTAAATGAATAACCGTCTCGCATCAAACAAGATCCAGATATAATGTTCATGCTCAACACTAGAACCAAATAACAGTTATTCAGGTCTAAAACTAATCCTGAAGGTAGATGTAGAGGTAGCGTGCCGACCGCGATCACATCGACTTTGGAACCATTTCCCACACACATCATCACCTCATCCTTAGCCAATCTTCGCTTAATCCGTAGCCCCTGTTTCGAGTTGCAAATATGAGCAACAGAACCAGTATCAAATACCCAGGCGCTACTGCGAGCATTAGTTAAGTACACATCAATAACATGTATATCAAATATACCTTTCACTTCGCCATCCTTCTTGTCTGCCAAATACTTGGGGCAGTCCCGCTTCCAGTGACCAGTCCCTTTGCAGTAGAAGCATTCAGTTTCAGCCTTAGGTCCATACTTGGGTTTCTTCTCTTGAGCAGCAACCTTTTTGCCATTCTTCTTGAAGTTCCCTTTCTTCCCTTTGCCCTTTTTCTTGAAACTAGTGGTCTTATTGACCATCAACACTTGATGCTCCGTTTTGATTTCTACCTCCGCGGTCTTTAGTATTGTGAAGAGCTCGGAAATAGTCTTGTCCATCCCTTGCATATTATAGTTCATCACAAAGCCTTTATAGCTTGGTGGTAGTGATTGAAGAACTCTAGCGATGACACAATCAACTAGAAGATCAACTCCCAGCTCAGACATTTTGAGTATGTGCTCACTGACAGAACTATTCTCCTCCATTTTGCAGCTGTAGAACTTGTTTGAGACTTCATATCTCTCAACTCGGGCATTTTCTTGAAATATTAACTTCAACTCTTGGAACATCTCATATGCTCCATGATGTTCAAAATGTCTTTGAAGTCCCGATTCTAAGCCATAAAGCATGGCACACTGAACTATCGAGTAGTCATCAGCTTTGCTCTGCCATACATTCTTAACGTCATTAGTAACATCTACAGCAGGCCTGGCACCTAGCGGTGCTTCCAGGACGTAATTCTTCTGTGCAGCAATGAGGATAATCCTCAAGTTACGGACCCAGTCTGTGTAGTTGCTGCCATCATCTTTCAACTTAGCTTTCTCTAGGAATGCATTAAAATTCAAAGGAACGGTAGCATGGGCCATTGATCTACAACTACATAGACATGCAAAATACTACCAGGTACTAAGTTCATGATAAATTAAAGTTTAATTAATCATATTACTTAAGAACCCCCCCTTAGATAGACATCTCTCAAATCATCTAAGTGATCACGTGATCCAAATCAACTAAACCATGTCCAATCATCACGTGAGATGGAGTAGTTTTCAATGGTAAACACCACTATGTTGATCATATATACTATATGATTCACGCTCAACCTTTCGGTCTCAGTGTTCCGAGGCCATATCTGCATATGCTAGGCTCGTCAAGTTTAACCCAAGTATTTTGCATGTGCAAAACTGGCTTGCACCCATTGTATGTGAACGTAGAGCTTATCACACCCGATCATCACGTGGTGTCTCGGCACGACGAACTGTAGCAACAGTGCATACTCAGCGAGAACACTTGTACCTTGAAATTTAGTAAGGGATCATCTTATAATGCTACTGATGTTCTAAGCAAAATAAGATGCATAAAGGATAAACATCACATGCAACCAAAATATGTGACATGATATGGCCATCATCATCTTGTGCTCATGATCTCCATCACCGAAGCATCGTCATGATCTCCAACGTCACCGGCGCGATACCTTGATCTCCATCGTAGCATCGTTGTCCTCTCGCCACCTATTGTTACCACGACTATTGCTACCGCTTAGTGATAAAGTAAAACAATTACATGGCGATTGCATTGCATATAATAAAGCGACAACCATATGGCTCCTGCCAGTTGCTGATAACTTTGTTACAAAACATGATCATCTCATACAACAATTTATATCACATCATGCTTGACCATATCACATCACAGCAGGCCCTGCAAAAACAAGTTAGACGTCCTCTACTTTGTGTTGCAAGTTTTACATGGCTGCTACGGGCTCCTAGCAAGAACCGTTCTTACCTACGCATCAAAACCACAATGATTTTTCATCTAGTGTGCTATTTTAACCTTCAACACGGACCGGGCGTAGCCACACTCAATTCAACTAAAGTTGGAGAAACAAACACTCACCAGCCACCTATGTGCAAAGCACGTCGGTAGAACCAGTTTCGCGTAAGCGTACGCATAATGTCGGTCTAAGCCGCTTCATCCAACAATACCGGCGAATCAAAGTATGACATGCTGGTAAGCAGTATGACTATCATCGCCCACATCTCTTTGTGTTCTACTCGTGCATATAACATCTACGCATAGACCTGGCTCGGATGCCACTGTTGGGGAACACGGTAATTTCAAAAAAATTCCCACGATCATGCAAGATCTATCTGTGTGATGCATAGCAACGAGAGGGGAGAGTGTGTCCATGTACCCTCGTAGACTGAAAGCAGAAGCATTTAGTTAACGCGGTTGATGCAGTCGAACATCTTCGCGATCCAACCGATCCAAGCACCGAACGTACAACACCTCCGCGTTCAGCACACGTTCAACTCGGGGACGTTGAGGGAGTCCTGGATAAGGGGGTATCCGGACTGCCGGACTATATACTTTGGCCGGACTATTGGACTATGAAGATACAAAACAGAAGACTTCGTCCTATGTTCGGATGGGACTCTCCTTGGCGTGGAAGGCAAGCTTGAGGACCCGGATGTAGATCTCCTCCTCTGTAAGTCGACTTTGTGTAACCCTATCCCCCTCTGGTGTCTATATAAACCGGAGGGTTTAGTCCATAGGACTCGTCATCATCAACAACAATCATACCATAGTCTAGCTTCTAGGGTTTAGCCTCTCTGATCTCGTGGTAGATCAACTCTTGTAATACTCATATCATCATGATCAATCAAGCAGGAAGTAGGGTATTACCTCCATCGAGAGGGCCCGAACCTGGGTAAAACATCGTGTCCCCAGTCTCCTATTACAATACAAAATAAATACACTTCCGTGATGATACATGTTTGTCACAGTAGGTCACGTTTTCTGTCATGCATGTACATCCATGACAAATTTAAGACAGAATCAAGATAGTCATACCTGTGCTATCATAGAAGTGTTCCATGACATTACCAAAATTATCATCACGGAAGTGTCCACTTCCATGACAATAAATCGCACGTCACAGAAGTGCTTTCATCAAGGGTGAACGACACGTGGCATCCACCGTAACGGAACGCCGTTAAGCTATCGGGTCCGGTTTTGGATCCGATAACCCGTTAACAGCCCGGGCCAATGGGGATTTTCCATGTGTAAAATCATCATTGGCCGCAGGAAACACGTGTTGCCTCACCGTTGGGAGAGATGTCATCCACTCATTGGACATGAGGCGCCTATGATAGGTCGACACGTGGCATGGCCCAACAGTGGCCCATTCCGGTGAAAAAGGCCGGCCTAGTAAAAATTAGCAGGCCGGCCCATATAAGGCCTACTTGTGTCAGGTCCATTTAAGCCCACGACCCATACGAGATGTGCCAATTCGGCCCGTCAACGGCCTGTTAAAGATTTGACACCATTGCAACCCGTCGTCAGTTCGAGCCCGTTAACATCCCGCTATATATTTGGGCTCAATATCGGTCCGATGAGATTTCGGCCTATTAACGACCCATTTAATGGATGGGCCAATTTTCAGGATGTACATCTTTCGGCCTTTTAGCAACCCATTTAAATGTTGGGCTAATTTCTGGCCCGGTGTGTCTTTCAGCCTGTTGACGGCCCATAAATCTGATGGGCCATTTGTAGTCAGACCTGAGTTTCGGCCTTTTAGCGGCCCATTTAAGTGTTGGGCCAATTTCTGGCCCAGTGTCACTTTCAGCCTGTTGATGGCCCATAAATCAGTTGGGCCATTTGTACTCGGACCTGAGTTTTGGCCTTTTAGCGACCCATTTAAGTGTTGGGCCAATTCCCGGTCCTGTGTGACTTTCGGCCTATTAACGGACCATAAATGAGTTGGGCCATTTGTAGTCGGACCTTAGTTTTGGCCTTTTAACGGCCCATGCCCGTCATGGTCCAATACCAGCCCAGTTTCTCTTTCGGCCTGCTAAAGGCCCACAACACAGTTAGGCCATTTACAATACGACCTGACTTTCGGCCTCTTAGAGGCCCATGCTCTTCATGGTCCAGTACAAGCCCGCTGTCTCTTTCGGCCTGCTAAAGGCCTACAGTATAGTTGGGCCATATGTAGCCCAAACTTAATAACGGCTTGTTAACGGCCCGTGAAATAAATTGGGGCCACCTGTTGCCCGCTTCGATGTCGGCCTGTTAACGACCCGGGAGGTAAGAGGGCCGACCATTAACTTTCGGCCTAGTAACGGCCCATTAACTTAATGGGCCCACTAAAGTTCGTACATGTCTTTAGGCCAAATTAGATAATTTGAGCCCATTACGACGAGCAAATATGCACAGGACCAAAACCGATCAAGCAAAGGTACGGCATACAGGGAATAACGTTGCACATCCAACATATATTACAGGAAATTACATCCACTGGCAATCAAAGATTGATGCCAGTGAAAATAAATGAGCAGAACCTAACCATCTACAACGTCACAATCTGCAACCTCAGCACAGATGACGCCCATAAGCATGTGGGCAAGTTCTTGCTGCTTTGCTACACTGTCTCTAAAAACATTGATCAGTTGTTGTGTCGCACAGCTCTGCACCTCTGATTGATCCACCATTTCCATCATTGCTTCAGCCACTAGTTGGTTCACAAACATACATTTATTCCGTTGCATTTGAGACAGAGGATACTGAATAGATTCAGATGGCGATTTTGGCAGGCTTGCATTATTGATAGTGGAGAGTGTCTCGACCACTGCATCATAACATAAATTAGGACGGGAACCGAACAGATTAATCATGAGTTATTGCCATATTACTTGGCCTACATTTACTGGAAAGAAACAATGGGGTTGCCTTGCTGTTTTCAGAGTTTGTCTTCTTATCTTCAGCAACCTGCACAAAATTAACACACTAGCATTGCTATCATTGGCCAAGTCAGATAATAGGAAAGAAACATTGACAGAACAAATGTTTGGGCAACTAGCCTACACCAAATTAACACAATATGGCACAGCTATCATCAGCCAGGTAAGGTACGAAAGCAACATTGACGCAATGAATGAATGGCCAACCAGAGAAGCACTACAATTCAGTAATGTGCGTGATATGAGATAGTACATTCATGCAGCTCAGTATGCAAAACTACCAGGCAGTTTTCCTTACAAAAATCAAAATTGGCGCCTTTAACATTTTGCTACAACTAATTTTAGATCAGATAAAGGTTAGATTCACGCCGATTAACAAAATACATGTTGATGTAAAAATATAGTGATATACAACAGGTACTTACATCAGCATTGGAGCATAGAGAATTCCCGCAAGATATTTTCCTCGAATACGATCCCAATGGAGGAAGTCTTCTATCGTTTAACCTTATTTTCTAAAAGAGAGATGGGTAAGAAACATGTAGAAAATATGATTAGAATGCTATAAAATTTCATGATGCGAGGATACACACACGCTTCTTAGAATGGAGTTGACATTCTTTTGCTGGACTGGAGGGGACTAGTTCTTTGGCCACTGGAATCTGCTTATTATCAGTGGGAGTTGGGTTTCTCTGTGCTGGAGCAGTATCTATGAAAAATGGAGTTGGTTTATTATCTCCTGGTGTTTGGATCTTTTGCAAAGACCTGGTTTGTAACCCTTCAGATTCTAACATAGCCGTCTTCCCCTTGCATGCCTTATATAGAAGAATGGTGATTCAGTTATAAAACATGCTACAACAGAGATGGAATAGGTACTGAAGAATAGAAAGGCATGACATATTGACATGTACTCCCTCCATCCGGAAATAAATGGATGGGTCTAGGCGTATTTCAGTTCTAGATTCATCCAGTTTTATCCATTTCTACGACGTTTAATCTGGACAGAGGGAGTATGATGTAAGAGCTAGGGATACGACAGGACAACACAGTAAAGAAAAACACTGTAAAACCCACTGCAGAACCAAAGTATTCAAACCCACTGATATGAGATAGTACACTCATGCAGATCAGGATGCAAAACTACCAGGCAGTTTTCCTTACAAAAATCAACATTGTGGCCTTTAATCATACATTTTGCTACAACTAAATTTAGATCAGATAAAGGTTGGATTCACGCCGATTAACAAAATACATGCTGATGTAAAAATATAGTGATATACAACAGGTACTTACATCTACATTGGAGCACAGATAATTCCTTCAAGAATCTTTCCTCATAAATGATACCATTGCAGAAATTCTTCTATCTGTTAAGCTTATTTTCTAAAAGAGAGATGGGTAAGAAACATGTAGAAAATATGATCAACATGCTATAAAATTTCATGCACGCTCCTTAGAATTGAGTTGACATATTTTCGCTGGACTCGAGCGGACTAGTTCTTTGGCCACTGGAATCCGCTTATTATCAGTAAGAGTTGGGTTTCTTTGTGCTGGAGCAGTATCTATAAAAACTGGAGTTGATTTATTATCTCCTGGCATTTGGATCCTTTTCAAAGGCCTTGTTTGTAACCCTTCAGATTCTAACATAGTCGTCTTCCCCTTGCATGCCTTGTATAGAAGAATGGTGCTTTAATTATAAAACATGAGACAGTAGAGAGACGGAATAGGTACTGAAGAATAGAAAGGCATGCTATATTGACATGTATTCCCTCCATCCGGAAAAAAATGGATGGGTCTAGGCGTATTTCATTTCTAGATACATCCTTTTTATCCATTTCGGCATCATGTAATCCAGACGGAGGGAGTATGGTGTAAGAGCTAGGGATACGACAGGACAACACAACAAAAAAATCACTAGTTGAATGTAAAACTATATGCTAGCGGAATACGTACAGAAATAACTAAGGCAACATACACATGTATGATTGGGAAAATAAGATGGCATTGCAACAGAGCACTAGAACATCACTTCAATGTAAAAAAACATGGTATGGCAGACAGATGAAGTACACACTGATGAATAACAATGCATAAGATATTCAGAAGCATGATGTCCAAATTAAGCAGATGGCATTGCGATAGAGTAGAATGACAGTACTTGAATTTGAAAACATGTTATCATGAATGGAATAGGTACTGAAAAACAGGAAGGCATGGCATATTTACATGCATGATTAGCATGCTAAGCACATGGCATTGCAACAGAGTAGATACACTCCAGGACATTATATGCATGTTGTGCCCATATCACAGGCCAAGTTAGAGCAAGGACCTTGTGGGGTGAAGAGGATTCATCATCTTTCTGCAAGTCTTCTGAAGAACTGCCTTTACATGTTCCATCATATTGGGTATCATTGACATCAAGTTTATTGGCCTTTACATTGCTCCGTGAGGTTCTTGTGGATATATCAGTGTGTGCAATTATATCTGACATGCATGGAAGACAACTACTAGTTAGATTTATGTAATGAGTGCCTGTAGGATACGACATAAATAGTAGGACTGGGGTTAACTACCAGCAACAGGTCTCATAAACTAAAGGGAGAACACAGATGAAAGGTACATAATATGTATCGTTTCTAATCGAGATTAACTAGATGGCACACAAAAGTACTAAAGAACAACATAGGTAATACTAGAAGTGGTATAATACTATAATCACCAGCCTGTGGGATAGCATTGGCTGATGGATGATAACTATGGAATAGTGTTACCTAAAGAACAAGTATCTTAGCTGAACTATGGAACAACATGAACTCCTGAACAAGACCCGTAAGAGATCATCCTGAATATACAGTGAAATGTGATGATCTATTTTCCATGCTTAGATGAATAACAACGCCATAAATGTTGCACACAAGTAAGATGAGGGTACAACCTATCTGGCTGCCATCCATAGGAGTGAGCATCATGTGCTGACTTGTCGATGGCCCTGCAGTTGTTTTGGTTGTCTAGGTCGGGCACGCGCATTCGATGCAGGGAACTGTTGAGTGGGGACTATAGCTCCCTTCTTGTGTATGCTTCCCTTGTTGGAGCAGCTGCGGTGAGTCGGAAGATGGTGTGTCTGAAGATGCAGATAACGCATAATGTTAAGAATGACATATCTCTTTGATCTGAAGAAATACACTAAGATATCAACAGCAAGGTACGAGAGTGGTCACACGTCTGTTGACTGAAGACTAAATTGGGGTCACATGATTTTATTTTATTTTGGTACTGTCTGATCTACGCCGGATGGCTTGATGGCCGTCTTGTGCCTCCCGGCTGACACTGTTCAGAATCTTCCCCGAAGAGCCAGCGACCAACGGCAGAGCTGCCTGCCTCCGCCGTCTGTGGCCCCGACCAATACCCCGCCCCCCGCCCCACTGCACTGCCGTGGTTGCGCCGCCCCCGGGCCAATCCACAAAGACTCCCCGTCATCCAGATCTGGCGGCGGCAGTACCTTCAACCCACGCAACTCTAAAAGATAGCCATCTAAGCGCTGCTTCCGCGGCGAACTTGCGGCCCCGTACCCTTACATTAGACACCAGCCAACCGGCAGCCTAGGAGCTCCGCCGCCTCGAGGGGTGCTGCTTCCCATTGGGAATCGATTGGCCCAGAATAAAAATTCAGACAACTGACGCCTAAATAAAGTGATTTGAGATGAGGGTGCGACCTATCTGGCGGCATGGTGAAGTAGGCAAGTCCAACTACCAAGTCGGTGAGGCCAGCGCGGTTGCGGTGGCGACCGGCGGCAGGGAAAGATCGATGTCGCGACGGTCGACGGCTACGCGGAAGCAGCGCCAGGACTCTGGACGAATCCGAAGTTGGAGCCGCTCCGGTGCCGTGAACAACAGCGGGGGTGAATCGGCTCCGGTACGGTTCATGCGGCCGTCGTCGAGGCAGCACCAGCAACATGGAGTAAGAGGCACACGACCCAGTGCACGATGGCAAATGGACAGCGTCTCCCGCATTAGGGAGGATGGCGGCTGTGAAATTGGTGCAGTGGGGGCGCCATGGAGGTGGGGCTAAGGTTTCGCGGCTCGGGAGAAGGGAGCTTCCCGGGGAGAAGGTGATTTGGCGCCCACGAGGTATGAATGGGGGCGGGCGGGGCAGGGGGGAATTGGGAGGGGAGTGGAACCATGTCTTACGGACGGATTTGTCTGAAATGTGAGGGGGAGTTACAGTTCTACCCTTGCCTATAGGCTTCTCGGCTTGGGTCTGTGTACTGAGGGACGGGGATAGTAGAGTAACTTTGCTTGTCCCCAAATAGTGAGCGGGAGCAATTTCAGGCGAGGAGGGCGTGTTTTGAACTATAGTGGGCGTGAGTGATTTCGGGCGAGGAGAGCATGTTTTGAAATAGTGGGCGCGAGCTATTTCGGGCGAGGAGAGCGTGTTTTGCCGACCATGGTTTATGAATTATTCGACACATGTCATTTCGGCCGAGGAGAAGGCACGCTTGGATGAAGTTACGAACCTACCCTCGATGTACAATGGGCCAATTGATGCGTGTCCCACATAGGACGGTAATTTTGCGTCTCCCATTTATTTGCTCAAGCGAATTCCACCTAGTAGAGAGGATGTTTAACTGTTTGTTCAAATTTTGGGAGAACAAGCATCCACGTCTACCTTACCAAGTCGATTCGAATCAAATTTTGAAATATTAGCTTGCCACTTCTTTTTTAGATGGAGAGATGATGCTCGGGAGTAATGTGTTTTTACATGCTCGTTGCTAGCGATTTACTATATGACAAATAGTTGACCCACTCAAAAACGCGAATCAAACCCAAAATGAAATATCTCGGTTCAATGAAATAGCTCGTTCAGTAGGTCAAAATAGTGAACTAAATCCAAAATTTAACACCTCAATCGAGTAGCATGTTGTACAGTATTATAGTACTCCATGAACATGTTGAAAGTCAAATTAATGATCTTGTTTGATATACACATATATCCGTTCATGTGTGGATTGCAGACAACATGTTCTCCAATTTAAATATTTGAATGCAAGTTTATATCAAAACATGGTTTATATCAGTCTTTGATGCATAAAACGCGACCTCCCCCTCTCCCGGACTCCTGTTCTCTCTCTCTCTCTCTCTCTCTCTCTCTCTCTCTCTCGCCGACAATCTTCAATTCTGTCGCACGCATCTGACAAAAACCTTGTTGCTCCCTTTCCCTTTCTATCCGTCTCTCTCTCTCTATGTGTGTGTGTGTGTGTGTGGGGGTCTTTCTAGTTCGCATGCATATATACACCATCTATAGGTCTCTCGCGCACACTATTTATGATACTCTAGCTAGTCCAAGCTAGATATCTTGTGTGCACTCATCGTACGCACACAAATTCCTTGGCTCTTTGCCCGTAACTCTCTCACGCACCACTATGTCGTCTCGGAGCTCTCCCCCCCTCTCTTAAACTCTCCATCCACCTGGGTCACACATACACATGCATATCTCACTCGCACTCGATAGGCCCATCTAAAACTCTATCTCTCTCCCTCGTTCTCTCTCCATCTCACACGCACACACACACAATCTCATGCCCAACTAGCCAAGTATGATGGTCTCTCACTCAATTGTAGGAACACGCAGTCCCCCCTATATGTATATGACTAGCTAATCTTAGTCTCCATCACAAACATGTGCATGATCTATCTCGATTTCTCTCGGGACATCTTTCTATCACGCACGCACTCCCTCGATCTCCCACCCATATAGTCCCCTCACGATCTCAAGGGGATCTCTCTATCACAAACACACCCTCTCTCCCTCCCCACGCGTCCATGCCATCCACGTGTCCCTCTCGACCTTTTTTCCTTGTTGGCCAGACCTCTATTGGACATGTGCTACAGGGGTGTCTCTCTCCGTTGCAGACAATCACACACTAGCTATCTTTGTGTATCTCCTCGCCTCGCTTTTCCATCTCGGAGATGCATGCGTGATATGTTCGCATAAGAAACGAAAAAACACACTCTCTCTCTAATTTATCATTTGTTGTCACTTTCTCTTTCACACACACATACTCTTTTTGCACACTTACTCATTCTCCTTCACACGCACTTGATCTGTCTCGACTGAGGCACTCTCCTCGGTCCATAGCATATAGATTTATTGAAAAGTCAAACATCACAAAGTTTGACCATGTACGTGGAGAAAAAGAATTACATCTAGTACGGCAAACATATACCATTAGATTCACCATGAGATGTAGTTTTGTATGATGTATCTTTGGTATTGTAGATATAAATAACATTTGCGTAAACCTGATCAAAGTTTCCAAAGTTTGACTTCTAAAAAATTTACATGCACTGCATTATCGAGCGGATGGAATATCTCTTTCCCCCTCTCAGCTATCTGATGCACCACTCAGCCTTATCGGGGCTCCTCAATCTCCCTCAAACTTTATTGGTCAGTTTGGACCTGACCCTCATGCCTTGATGGCCGGTACTGCCTGGTGTGGACGTGAGATGTAAAATATTTATGCCTGGCCAGGCTTGTGTGGTGCTGAAGCGTTTGGTTCATGCCTCGGCCAGGCAAAGCATCAATGTCCCATCAATCAATCCATGCATCAATTATTTAATGCTAATATCCATCCATGTTGCTGTTAGCCTCGTGGTTGCAGAAGCGTGCATGAAATCCAGCCACAACCCCAGGCTAGGAAAAAGATGCTCAGGACGCAAGCCAAACTGGCCTTATATCTCCCTGGTTCACACATACACATGTCTCGCTCATGTTATACATATAGACCCATCCAACACTCTCCGCCCTTGTTTTCTCTCCATGTGACACGCACCCCCCTAAGTACCATAATCCCTCACTCCATCATAGGCGCAAGCACTCCCCCTCCTAAGTATGACTATCTCTTACTAGCCATCAGGAACACACGTATTGTCTCCTTCCATCCATACGTCTATCTCGATATCTCTCAGGGCATCTTCTATCGCGCACACACCTTGTCACTCGATCTCCCACCCATGTAGTCCCATCAAGATCTCCAGGGGATCTCTCTATGACAAACATACACTCTCTCCTCCCCATGTCTGCATTTTCTCCGTAACGTCTCTCTCGCCCTCTCTCCCTTGTTTTCCAGACCCCTCTTAGCCACGTGCCAGGGGTCTTGCTCTCTCGGTTCCAAACAACCACACACTATCTCCTCACCTTGCCTCCGTTGTCGAAGATGCATGTGTGATATGTTTGCATAAGACACGCACGCTTTTTCTCTACTTTTATCGTGTGTTGTCCATGTCTCTTTCACAAATGCACACACACTTTTTTCACTCTCTCTCTCTCTCTCTCTAGTTAGAGACTCTGTCACGTCCATAAGCATATGGACATTTTGAAAAGTCAAACCTCAGAAAAGTTTGACCAGGTATATGTGGAGAAAAACATTTACATCTGGAACAATAATTAGATTCATCACAAGATGTACTTACTTCATACTATCATTTATCTTTGGTATTGTAGATATAAGTAATTTCTTTATAAACTTGGTAAAAGTTTCAAAAGTTTGACTTAAAAAAATGTTGGAACTACATTATCGAACGGAGGGAGTGTAAGTGCATCTAGTGCCCCTTAGTGATTTTGGTGTATTGAAGACTTACAGGTTAAGGGACTAATGCGTTTGTGAGTGTACACAGGTCTATCAGTCTATGAGGAGTTTGGTATTTATAGAGAAAGTCGACTCCTAAAAATGAATATCTTCGACTGAAGATTTTGGTATTCCTGAAGACTTTCATGAAGACTTTGAAAGTGAAGAAATTGGTGTATCCGTGAAGACTTGATATTCATGCGAGGAATATGAAGCTTGAAGACTTTCGTTTTCATAGTTTTGTTTTTCTCTTTCTTGAGTCATAGGAAACACCGTACTGTTAAAGAGGGTCGAGGAAATACTAAGGAAAAATTTCCATGTGATGCTCAACTCAAAATCCTACACCTACCAAACCCTTCGAGTGAAGCCTTTGGAAATCTCATACAGTTCAGTCAATTTCTTCAGTGACAGAGACGAAGTTCTTCTGGTCGCTGAGGAATTTTTTCTGACTGAGGAGTTAGGAATTCGCCAGTGCGGATTGCCTACACAGTGAGGAACATGATAGCCCTGAGGAATTTGAGAGTCAAATTTCCGACCGTTGCTGTGCTGCGCGCCAGCTGTCCCAAAATATCTTATCCACCTAATGGTCATATCAGACAAGGGCATTTATGTCTAATCATGTCGGGCTGCTCCCTAGGCTATAAATAGCCGCCCCCCCTACAACCACTAGCTGGTTGGCTGCTCCGAGAGAAACTGACACTTGTCATTTGAGAGCAACCCATCCTCCGAGGACTTTGAGCGAAAATCATCGGGTGAGGAAAAACCCCAAACCCAAACACCTACAAACCCAAAGTGATTGAGCATCACTGAAGAGATTGATCCTGCGTGGATCCGACACTTGTTACCTTTGAAGACTGTGCTTCTTCCAGATGGTTAGGCGTCATGGTCTAGAGCATCCAAGAGGAATTGTGGATCGCCAAGTGACCGAGTCTGTGAAGGTTTGGAAGTTGCCTGAAGACTTACCACGAGTGATTGGACGAGGTCTGTGTGACCTTAGTTCAAGGAGAATACGGTGAGGACTTGGTGTCCTGAGCTACGTGCTCAGCGACTGGGTGTCCGGGACTGTGTGTCCTCGAGTTTAAATACTCAGCCGCTCCAACCAGACGTACAACTAAGACAACAGTTGGAACTGGTCTACCAAATCATTGTCTTCACCAACCTTACTAGTTCTATCTCCACCAACTCTTTCATTTCCTCATTACTGTGTTGAGTGATTGTTCATATCTGTGTTTGAAGACTTTGACTGAAGACTTTCTCAATTTCCTCAGTTCAATTTCTTCAGTCTGTTTGTCTTCATCTTGTGTTATCCTGTGTTTACGCTTCCTGTACTCTGTGCTTGTCTTCATTTCATCATGATGACTATGTCTGTATCCTGTTATGCTTACTTCTGAGTACATATTCCGCTGCTTGTAGTTCTTCGCTAAGGAATTTCCTCACCGGCAAATTCCTCAGTGAAGAATTCATAAAAATCGCCTATTCACCCCCCTCTAGTCTATATAATGCACTTTCAATTGGTATCAGAGCAAGGTACTCCCTTGTTCTGTGTGATTTTGGTTTAACCACCTGGAGTTTTAGTTATGTCGACTGTAGGATTGAGGAATGTTTCCTGTCCCATCTTTGACAGTCATGAGTATCCTCGGTGGAAGGCCATGATGAAAAAGTGACTCATGGCTATGGACATCGAACTGTGGACCGTCATCGAGATCGGTCTTACCGATCTATGCAAGATGGCTGAGGCTGATGACATTCGCAAGTATACTCTACTTAACCTCACAACAAAGGATGTCATCTGCTCAAGTCTGTCCCGAAATCAGTTCAGGAACGTCATGCATCTCAATCACGCAAAGTTAACCTAGGACCGTCTCTCCGAGGTCTATGCTGGACATCTTACTCGTTATGATCCTTAGTTTGAGGATTACAAGGAATCTCTCAAGGAGATGATATTCGAACCAGAATCATCATCGTCCAACCCCTGCCTTATGGCAAACAGTGCTAAGGTAACCGAATGCTACCTATCCGAGTCTAGTGATGATGAATCTAGCGATGAATTTGGACCTAGCTATGTTAAACTTGCTTCTCTTGCCACTAAACAACAAAGAGCTTTGGAAAAAGTTCATTACATGCTAAATAAGAGCGATGATATGTTGGGTGAAGAAATGGATCAGTCAAAAGCCTTGGCTGAAAGTCTTCAGGGACTCCATTCCAAGTTTGATGATCTCCAAGGTCATCATAACACTCTCTTGTCTGATCACGAGAAGCTTTCTCTTGAACTTATTCAAAGAAAGCAAGATCTTGAGAAGCTAAGAGTGAGTTATGAAGATCTTCAGAAGGAACGCGATTCATTGCTTGCTCAACAAATCAACGCTTCTCAGGAAGAATTTGTTCCTCCATGCTTAAAGTGCATTGAACGTGAATCTGCTAATTCTTCACCTGAATGTTCAAATGCTTCAACTGTTACAAATTCTTCACCTGCCACTGCTATATCTAATTCCTCATCTGAGGACATTGCTAGTATCACTGATGATGCAGGGCTGTAGGAATTGTACACGACAGGCATGTACAAAAGCCTCAAAGGGCATCAGATTCTTTGTGATGTGCTCAAAAAGCAGATCCTCAACAGAAACCCTAGGAAAGAGGGTATTTCCTTTGAGAGGAAACTCAATGCTGATGGAACATATTGGAAGCCTGAGCAGTACCCCAAAACCTCATGGGTTGCTGCAAAGGGACCTCCAGTTGATCCATCCAACTTATCTGGCTTTACATGTGAATCTCCTCATTCTTCTGATGAGTCATTTGACTCCAACTATAAACTGTTCAAAAATCAGAATGGTGAAGTATTTGCTAGATATGTTGGGACTAACTGCAGGAACGGTTCCCCTATGAAGAAAATCTGGGTTCCCAAAAGTTATGTTGAAAGTCTTCAGGTGAATGTCCTCATGACACCACCTGTGAAGAATACGAACCCCAGATCAAACTCTTCATATGGACCTAATTCTTCATATGGATCCAAGTCTTCATACGGACAAAATTCCTCAAGTGGATCAAATTCCTCAAATGGATCAAAGTCCTCATATGATTATCATCGTGCTAACAACTCTGTTTTGCAGGGTAGAGCTAATGGCTAGGAATATGCGTATTATTCTTCAAATCATTATGTTCATAAGTCCTCGAAGAATTTTTCTGCTTATTCATATGCTTACCCTAACCCCTCTTATGTGAAACGAAATGGATTGGCTTCTATGCCACCATTCTCATATGGTGCTCGCAGAGTGATGAACTCTTTGCCACCCCTTCAGATGTGGGAGGTGAAGAAAAAGAACTAATCTCTTATGTAGGGTCAGGTCTCCAGACGTGCCTTAACGTCTGAAGAATTTGCTGGAGGCCTAACAAGAATGCCTGAAAGGACGCAGGCGAATCATGATGAAATGAACTTTCATTTCACACGTCCTCACACTCCTTATCTGTGCTATTGCTTAATGAAATTGAACTGATGAATTTGACGTCATATTCTTCACTGATGAAGTATATGAGTTCGTAAGATGCACTAATTCATCTGTAGGATGATCAGCCCAAAGCAAACGAGTGGGTTATCGATAGTGGATGTACAAATCACATGACCGGTGACAAGATTCTATTGATGGATGCTCCCTTATCACCGTCACATCTGAAGCATATCATCTTCGCTGACAAAGGCAAAAGTCAGGTATTGGGTCTAGGCAAGGTTGCGATCTCAAAGGATCGACACATGGACAAAGTCATGCTTGTCGAGTCCTTAGGATACAACCTCATGTCTGTCTCAATGCTTTGTGATCTTGATATGGTTGTTGTCTTTGGCAAGTATCGTTGTGTTGTGATCATGGAAGCTGACCATTCCAAAGTCTTCGAAGGCTTTAGGAGAGGAGATCTGTATATTGTTAATTTCTCTATAGGACCACAACCAGCCGTGTGCTTACTTGCAAAAGCTTCAGAAGGCTGGCTATGGCATCGACAACTTGGTCATGCTGGCATGAGGAATCTGAACACGCTTGCGAAGAAGAAGCATGTCATTGGCATTGGGAATGTCAAATTCCTCAAGGATCACTTATGCGGAGCTTGTGAAGCTGGAAAGATGACAAAGGCCAAGCATCCAACAAAGACTATCATGACCACTACTCGTCCATTTGAATTGCTTCACATGGATCTCTTTGGTCCTAATCATTATTCTGCTGTTTCAAATGATGCATCTCTATATGGCTTTGTTATTGTTGATGACTATTCTCGTTACACATGGGTACAAATTGTCACTTACAAACATGAAGTGTAGGAAATCTTCAAACGATTTTCCTCGAGGGCTTCAACCAACTTTGGTGTGAAGATCAAGCACATCAGAACTGACAATGGGACCGAGTTCAAGAATTCCGGTCTTGATGGCTATCTTGATGAACTTGGTATTACTCATGAGTTATCTGCTCCTTATACTCCTCAGCAGAATGGCGTCGTGGAGCGCAAGAACAGAACCCTCGCTGAAATGGCTCGCACTATGCTTGATGAATACAAAACGCCTCATCATTTTTGGATTGATGCAATTGATACTGCGTGCCACATCATCAATCGGGTATATCTTCACAAATTCTTCAAGAAGACTGCCTATGAATTCCTCACTGACAAGAAACCCAATGTGAGTTATTTCAAAGTCTTCGGTGCTAAATGTTGGATTAGAGATCCTCATCACAATGCTAAATTTGCACCGAAAGCACATGAAGGTTTTATACTTGGTTACGGAAAGGACTCGCACACCTACAGAGTCTTCAACAATGTTCTTCACAAGGTTGTTGAAACTGTAGATGTGCGGTTCGATGAAACTAATGGCTCGCAAAGAGAGCACCTACCTTTTGTAATAGATGAACCATCACCTGAGGATTCTATCAAGTTCAAGGCTACTGAGGATGTTATTCCTACCGAAGAATCTACTGATGAATTCATTCCAGAACGTGAAGAAAATCGAGCTGGTGCACCTGATGAAAATGCTGAAGAAAATGGTGCTGAAGAAAATGCTGATCAAATTCCTCAAAGACAACCAGCTCATCCTCGCATTGCAAAAGAAGTGGAAGTGGAAAAGATCATCGATGACATTCGAGCGCCAGGTCCTCTCACACGCTCAAAAGCTTCACATTTATCTAACTTTTGTGGGCACTATGCTTTTGTCTCTATTACAGAGCCCACTAAGGTAAATGAAGCATTTCTGGAGCCTGAGTGGATTCAGGCCATGCAAGAAGAATTACATCAGTTTGAGCTCAACAATGTCTGGGAACTGGTCAAACGTCCAGATCCTCGCAAGCATAATATCATCAGCACAAAGTGGATCTACCACAACAAGCAACATGAAAATGGCCTTGTGGTGAGGAATAAGGCATGACTTGTAGCTCAAGGCTACACACAGGTTGAAGGAATTGATTTTGATGAAACTTTTTCACCTGTTGCTAGACTTGAGGCTATTCGCATATTACTTGCTTATGCTAACCATCATAATATCACTTTATATCAAATGGATGTGAAAAGTGCATTCCTCAATGGTAAGATTGAGGAAGAAGTATATGTTGCTCAACCCCCAGGTTTTGAAGATCCAAAGAATCCTGACAAAGTCTTCAGACTCAACAAGGCCCTCTATGGCCTCAAGCAGGCCCCTCGGGCATGGTATGATACTTTGAAGGAATTCTTTGTGAAGAATGGCTTCACACCCGGTTCACTCGACCCTACTCTCTTTACTAAATCTTATGATGGTGAACTGTTTGTGTGCCAAATATACGTTGATGATATTATCTTTGGATGTATTGACCAACGTTATAGTGATGAATTTGCCTATATGATGAGTGAAGAATATCAAATGTCTATGATGGGAGAGTTGAAATTCTTCTTAGGTCTTCAAATTCGTCAACAACACAATGTCATATTCATATCTCAAGAGAAATACCTCAAGGATGTTCTGAGGAAATTCGGCATGCAAGATTGCAAAGGCGTCAAAATTCCTATGCCCACAAATGGCCATCTATGCACTGATGAAAATGGTATTGACTTCGATCACAAGGTATACCGCTCCATGATTGGTTCCTTATTGTACTTATGTGCATCTAGGCCAGATATAATGCTTAGTGTTTGCATGTGTGCCCGATTTCAAGCTACACCGAAGGAATCACACCATAAGGCTGTGAAGCATATTCTTCGATATCTAGCTCACACACCAACACTAGGATTATGGTACCCCAAGGGCTCAACTTTTGATCTCATTGGATATTCTGACTCTGACTATGCTGGTGATCATGCGGACCGCAAGTCAACATCTAGTACTTGTCATTTCCTCAGACGATCTTTGGTCTGTTGGTCCTCGAAGAAACAGAACTGCGTATCTCTGTCTACTTCTGAAGCTGAATACATTGCTGCTGGTTCTTGCTGTGCTCAACTGCTATGGATGAAGCAAACCCTCAAGGACTATGGCGTCAACGTGAAGAATGTGCCTCTCCTCTGTGACAATGAGAGTGCCATCACGATTGCTCACAACCCAGTTCAGCACTCGAAGACAAAGCACATTCAGATTCGTCATCATTTTCTTCGTGATCATGTGTTGAAGGGCGACATCTCCATCGAGCACGTGAAGACTGAAGAACAACTAGCCGATATCTTCACAAAGCCCTTGGATGAGAAGAGATTTAGCAAGTTGCGGTGTGAGCTAAATATCTTAGAATCTTCGAATGTTCTTTGAAAAGGACACACATCCTGACACTTATGCAAAATTGATGACTTAGATGTGCAACACATGAAGAAACGTTTTTCTTCAATCAATGAAGAATAACACTCTAAGTGTGAAGAAATTAATGAAGAATTTGATTCTCAGAACCCTACGACAATTGTACGCGGTGTCTGAAATCATCATTCTTATACGGTGGGTCATGCCACACCAAAGTTGAAAATCTTCATTTTTGAAATTCCTCAGTTTTTGAAATTCTTCAGTTTTTCAAATTCTTCAACTTTGCAAAATCTTCACTGGTTCGATGTTCTTCTTCATTGGCTATATATATATGAGTTTATGTCCTCTACATCATTCACTTATGGCTATTTCTTCAAGTTGCTTTTTCTGCTAAGTGAATGTGATCGGACCCTTTCCCCTCTATGCTATACTCAACTCAATCTATTCACAAATTCTTCATGTGCGTTCTATTTGAAACTCATTCAAAATCTTCACTGTGTCCTTGTCAGCTGCAGAATTTGCGAATGGAACTTTAAAACTAATCTTATCCAAAATTTTCGGTTTTACCGCTCAAACCATCACGTATCCCACGATAGACTTATCTATTCACCCACGTTCTAACACGATCTCCACTTTTTAGTACGTGGGTGACACATGTCATGCGAAGGAGAAGGGTCAGGGGCATGTTCGTCCTAAATCTTCGGGCAAACAGTTTTTCACTACCACTATAAATACCCCCTCACCCCTTCCTCACTTCCTTTACTCCGCTCGACCGCTCTCTCTCTCGCTCGAGCTTCTCAAACCCTAGCGCCGCCGCTATTCCATCATCGCCGGTGAGGAAGAGCTTCACTGCCTCGACCTCGTCGCCATCGTACTCGCGCCGATCGCGGAAATCTTCACTCCGCCGCCGCCATAGCTGTCTTCCTCCGCCAAGTTAGGGCGTGGAAGATCTACACCGACGAACTTCACTGTTCTACTTCTCAGTTCGTCATGTTCTTCATCCAGGGTAATTAAAAGTTACTTTTACTGCCCTCTTTTGATTCGAAATTTCACAACAAAATCTTCAAAGGTGTTTTATTCTTCAAATCCTCACACACACAAAACACCTCACTAGTCATCTGTTCTTGATTCGTTTCTCTAAGCATCATTTTTCTTCAAGATTACTCAATTGTGTGGATCTTCGATCTATACAACTCTGGAACCTAAGACAAAGAACGCTTAGTGAAATTCTTCAAGGCTCATCTGGTCAAATTCCTCAAACTTGTTCTTTTTGAAAAACCTTCTGAGAACGCATATGACCTCTCCAAATTCCTTGCAACTATACTCTGTTCACAGGTACTCATGTCCACTGCTGAATCACTAGGTTCTCATCAACTTAACTCATTTGCAGCGTTCCTCGAAGAAAAGTTGCATACTTCTTCAGAAAATTCGATTGTTCAAATTCCTCATCTAAAGAATATGGCTGATGGTAAGAAGCTGCAGAAAGGAGGAAAGAAGGCTGAGGTCATGACTGCTTTTGAAATCCCCGAGGACCTCTATACTGACTATTGCACACCTGATGATGCCGAGTTCGGAAAAGAAAGCAAAACTCAGCGCAAGGTGTGCATACAGAGGATTGAATGGAGATGGGCAGGAGAATGGAGGGAGTACAGATATGTGACTCCAAAGTATATGAAGAAATTCACACTTAATCCTCCATGCCCAAGAGCTCCATTGGCACCTGGCCAAGAAGCTGACCCCACCAACATCAAGCGTGGTGAGGACTTTCCTGAAGAATGGGCCAAACGCCAAGCCAAGTTGGCGAGACAAGCCAAAGAAGCAGTGAGGAAATTCAATGAAGACTCTGCTGCTGTTGCTGCCATTGAGGCCTCTGTCAAGCCTAGAAAATCTATGGCAAAGAAGCCCGCTCACAAGCCAAGTGCTTCACCAACTATGCCCTCACGGCCAGTCCCTCATGCTGCTCCTGCTCCTCCAAAGTCCTCAGCTCCTCCTCCAAAGTCCTCAGCTGCTCCGGCAAAGTCCTGAACACCTGTACATCTGGCCACATGCCAAAGGACTACATGCATCTCTATTGCCTCTGGTGCCTCAGCGAGTTCCTCAGCTGCACCAAAATCTTCATCAGGCCCCACTCTGCTGAAGACAAAGGCCACGGCTGGTCGAGGTCCTCGGCCAAGTCCGAAGAAGAAATAGGTTGCCTTCCAAGTGCCATCTGACGATGAAGCTGATGATGATGAACTTGCAGAAATCATCAGAGACCGACAAGAAAGGGCCGCTAGAGCGAAAGGCACAAATGTGCCACTGCTTTTGGATCCAAGGGCGATCCTTGATTACATTGATCTCTGGCACAAGGATCCAAATACTCCTATGCCTGATTTCAATTTGTCTCCTGGTCAAAGTCACATGCCGACCCATTTCATCACTGAAGAGAAATGGAAATTTGAGAAGGCCAGGCAGATCAAGAAGGCTCAGTTCAGAAAGGAGGAGTTCCTGAACAAACACGTTGTCCATATGACAACTGATGAACTCCTCAAGATCCAAGCTGAAATCAAAGCCCTCAGCGATGATTTCAATGCTTATTATGCTGATTGGCAAGGAGCCAAAGTCAGGTTTGTGAAACTGACTGAGAAATTCACAAATGTTGCAGCCCCATCGCAACAAGAAATTCCTCAAGCTGAAGCTTATGCTCAGCAAACTGAAGAACATGCCAGCACCGCTGATGACATTCAGGCTGCTGAAGAAAATGCTAGTTCCAGGGCTGATGACTCCATTCCAGCCGCTAAAGAAATTGTCAGGGCATCCACTAGTGGTGCGCATGATGAAACTGAAGAAGTCAGGACATCTGCATCAGTTGCGCCTAAGGAAATTCAACCAGATTCCTCAGCTCCTCCAGCACCTACACCAACTCCTATTCTTCCATCTGCATCAGATGTGAGGAAGACCAAGGCTACAGAGCGAGCTGCAGTGAAGAAACGGAAAGCATCCAGTGCTTCAGAATCTTCAGCTCCAAAGAAGATGAAGCCTCTGACAAGCTCTATTGAAAATCCAATTGATGCTGTTTCGATTTCCACCATGCCATCAAAGGACCTTGTTACTTTTGGTGAGGAATATGTGATCCCTAGCAGATCTGATGAAGAACCTCAATCTGCTGCTCCATCAGAGCAGGTTGATGAAGAAATTGAAGTGGATACGATCCCTTCAACGAATGTTGCTTCCTCTCCAATGCCTCAGTTCATAGCTGAAGAGGCTGGCGTTGAAGAAAATGAAGATGAAGACGTGGACATTGGCTGCACAACGCCCGTGACGAATGATGACTTTTCGGAAAGTCAGCACCCCAATTCCCCACTCTTCACCCCACTACAACAAATACCTCAGTCCCCTGCACCAACAGTTCAAATGGGCTCTGAAGAAACTCATCCCACCTTGTCTGTGCATGAAGACATTCCAGCCGCTAGTGCTGAAGAAACTGCTGTTGTTGAACCTTTGAACACGCAGACTGCAACTGAAGAGGAACCAGAAATTCCTCAGCCTGAAGAACCTGAGATTGCGATTCCTGAGGTTGTGATGCAACTCACTGACACTCTAGTGCCCAAGCCAACGAATCCATTCTCAAAGAAGCAAAAGTTCAAGGCTGAAGATTTCTTCAGCGAGCATGTGTTCTTCACTGACTACAATCCCTATGACTCTGCTCACATAAGGAAGAGGCGTTTCTGGACTGCTAGTCAAGCCAATTTCTATTCCTCAGTACTGTTCGACAAAGACAAAGTCTTCGATCATGAACATATTCCTCATGTGGACAAAGTCATTGGCATCATGAAGAACATGCTTTTCAAAATCATTCATGGCGTTCCCGTCAACTTCCATGATTTCTTCATGAGGACTTTGGCGAATATTGCTATGTCACCATTTGAGCTGAAGCCTTATGCACCATGGATTATGAGATTCATCAGGACAAGGGCTTCACTACATTACAAAGCTGACACTTTGAACCATGGCAGCTACTTGCCTCCGATTGAAGTCCTCAAACGGACATATTCCTCAGCTGATGACAAAGGCAAGGCAACTGCTGTGATAGATGAAGGCATTCGTCCGTTGGATGGTCAATTTCGCAAGGCTGCATCCTACTCCACCAATGATGACTCTGCCACACATGACTCTGCCGCCAAGCAAAATCCTCAAGCCACAACACCCAGGGTGATGACTGATCGTGAGTTACTCCTCAGTCTTCATCATAAGGTTGATCGCAATCATCAATGGGTCAAGCGTCAGTTTGGTTCAATTCTTCACAACATGACGTCAACACACAATGTAGTGAAGAAAAACCACTACTACCGCCATGAAACCTTCAACCGTACCTGCGCTATTCTATCACATGTCTACAGCACTGCAGATCTGAAGAATATGGGTCTCAAGGAAGAATATGACTGGTCTGCACCCCCACCGAAGAAATTCAAGAAGGTCAAGGTTCCTTCCTTGGTGAGCGGGTCTATTATATGGGCGTTTTTTTTCTAAGTTACAACTCTCGTTCTTCTGAAACTTTATTGGATCGAGTTGTAATCTTAAACCCGATGGTGCTCTGATACTCTTGATGCACTGTGATCTGATACTCTTGATGCGTTATTCTGCATGCTTGTTCCTCATTAATATTATTGCACGCATGCTGAATTTCATCAGGCACCATATTTCATCATGCATTTCAAATTCTTCATATTATATGTCAAATGCGTGTATGAATTACAAGATATAGGGGGAGATCTCCATGATTCAACTCTTCAAGTGTGCATTTCTTCAAAAGCAAATTCCTCACTATGCACATCTTCAGGGGGAGTTCTTCTATATCTTGCAATCGAATTCCTCAATATCAGTACTTACACTTCATATGTTTATCCCCATTGAAAACTTAACCTATATTGTCATCAATCACCAAAAAGGGGGAGATTGTAAGTGCATTTAGTGCCCCTTAGTGATTTTGGTGTATTGAAGACTTATAGGTTAAGGGACTAATGCGTTTGTGAGTGTACACAGGTCTATAAGTCTATGAGGAGTTTGATATTTATAGAGAAAGTCGACCCCTAAAAATGAATATCTTCGACTGAAGATTTTGGTATTCCTGAAGACTTTCATGAAGACTTTGAAAGTGAAGAAATTGGTGTATCCATGAAGACTTGAAATTCATGCGAGGAATATGAAGCTTGAAGAAATTCGTTTTCATAGTTTTGTTTTTCTCTTTCTTGAGTCATAGGAAACACCGTACTGTTAAAGGGGGTCGAGGAAATACTAAGGAAAAATTTCCATGTGATGCTCAACTCAAAATCCTACACCTACCAAACCCTTCGAGTGAAGCCTTTGGAAATCTCATACAGTTCAGTCAATTTCTTCAGTGACAGAGACGAAGTTCTTCTGGTCGCTGAGGAATTTTTTCTGACTGAGGAGTTAGGAATTCGCCAGTGCGGATTGCCTACACAGTGAGGAACATGATAGCCCTGAGGAATTTGAGAGTCAAATTTCCGACCGTTGCTGTGCTGCGCGCCAGTTGTACCAAAATATCTTATCCACCTAACGGTCATATCAGACAAGGGCATTTATGTCTTATCATGTCGGGCTGCTCCCTAGGCTATAAATAGCTGCCCCCTACAACCACTAGCTGGTTGGCTACTCCGAGAGAAACTGACACTTGTCATTTGAGAGCAACCCATCCTCCGAGGACTTTGAGCAAAAATCATCGAGTGAGGAAAAACCCCAAACCCAAACACCTACAAACCCAAAGTGATTGAGCATCACTAAAGAGATTGATCCTGCGTGGATCCGATGCTTGTTACCTTTAAAGACTATGCTTCTTCCAGACGGTTAGGCGTCATGGTCTAGAGCATCCAAGAGGAATTGTGGATCGCCGAGTGACCGAGTCTGTGAAGGTTTGGAAGTCGCCTGAAGACTTACCATGAGTGATTGGACGAGGTCTGTGTGACCTTAGTTCAAGGAGAATACGGTGAGGACTTGGTGTCCTGAGCTGCGTGCTCAGCGACTGGGTGTCCGAGACTGTGTGTCCTCGAGTTTAAATACTCAGCCGCTCCAACCAGACGTACAACTGAGACAACAGTTTGAACTGGTCTACCAAATCATTGTCTTCACCAACCTTACTGGTTCTATCTCCATCAACTCTTTCATTTCCTCATTACTGTGTTGAGTGATTGTTCATATCTGTGTTTGAAGACTTTGACTGAAGACTTTCTCAATTTCCTCAGTTCAATTTCTTCAGTCTGTTTGTCTTCATCTTGTGTTATCCTGTGTTTACGCTTCCTGTACTCTGTGCTTGTCTTCATTTCATCATGATGACTATGTCTGTATCCTGTTATGCTTACTTCTGAGTACATATTCCGCTGCTTGTAGTTCTTCGCTAAGGAATTTCCTCACCGGCAAATTCCTCAGTGAAGAATTCATAAAAATCGCCTATTCACCCCCCTCTAGTCGATATAACGCACTTTCAGGGAGTAGCTCTTTCTCTCTCTCTGCTATCTCTCACGGGCCTCCCCTCTCACTTAAACTCTCTATAACGACGGATTATACGCTCACCGTGTCAGCGTATAGCTCCGTATATTGTTTAGTTGACCGGTCAACCAATCCACATGCTGCCTTGTCAGCTCGTGTTCTATATCTTCGTGTGCTGGCCCATGTGGCAGTGGGTGAAAATAAGTAAACCAGAGGCCCATCTGACACGCGGTGAAGTAAACAAAGTTGAAACCACTCGGGGTAGCACCCCGCACACTACTAAATTGAGGGCGCATTGACTTCTTGCACGCGAAGGACACACTCGCGCACAATTCACCACTATGCGGCGGCATGCACAGAAGGACGCACTCACGCACTCACGCACACCCAGCACACAACACACACCAGCACACGTGTACATCAGCATCACTGCCGGTTGAGATGGACGGTGAGGCAGCCAACAAGAGGAGGCGGCTCGAGCCAAAACCGCATCCGGCGAGCCTGGACTTCATCAGCAGCCTCCCCGATGACATGCTGCTCGTCATCATCGGCCTCCTCCCCACCAAATCTGCCGTGCGGACCGCCCTGCTCTCCCGGCGGTGGTGCCCCCTCTAGCGCTGCGTCCCCCTCAACCTCACCGTCGACAGCTGCCTCTGCGACGGGGATTGCAAACGCATGGCCGTAGTCTCCAAGATCCTTTCATCGCACCCTGGGCCAGCCAGATGCCTTGACATCCGCATGTTCAGCACCAACTGCAAGGTCCAACTCAAGTTCGACGAGTGGTTCTTATCCCCCGCCCTAGATCAGCTCGAGGAGCTCAGCTTTGAAGCTGGACGATGTCGCTCTCTGTCACTGTCTGCGCTCCGCCTCATGCCAACGCTGCGCCGCGCCAGCTTCAGCTCCTGCTATCTTCCCCAGATTAATGCCGCGCCCGCCCTTCTTCTCCCTCAACTCAAGCAGCTCGACCTCTTCGACATTGTCATCTCGAAGAAGGCTATGGAGCACCTGCTCCGCAGCTGTACTGCGCTCGAGTACCTTCGTCTTGAGCGGATCCACGGGTTCATTAGCCTCCACATCGCCTCGACGAATCTCCGATGGATTTATGTGTCTTGCTGGCCCCGCAACAAGACATCAATTGGGAAGAGATCACTCCAGCTGTTCCACGTTATGGTCATTGAGAATGCGCCTTTCCTTGAGAGATTGCTTGTATCGGATCTAGAAGGTCCAACAAAAATCAGGGTCATTGATGCACCGAAATTGACAGCGTTGGTGTACTCGTCTGCCAAATTCTGCGAACTCTATATTGGATCCGTAATCGTTCAGGTACATCACTCATCTTCTTCTCCGTCCTCTTGAAATTCACATTTTTAAATTTCTTCTTGATGTATTTACGACCGTCTTCCAGAAAATGATTCCCACAAGCTTGACCTAGTCCATGCGCATAGTGAAGATCTTAGCACTAAAATCTATCGGCCCCAATCTGGATCAAGTTGTTGGATTCCTTACATGCTTTCCGTGCACGGAGAAGCTACTCATCAAGGTGAAACTTCTTTCCTATAAGTAAACGGTAATCACAACGTAGCTCATTTTTTTCGTAATTTTCCCAAATTACGATGACAAGTGTAGTGTTCAAAACTGCATCTACGCACTGCACCAAAAGAAATGTTTTTAGTATTTTTTCTCACGTGATCACCTGCATCGTTTTTATGCTGTACTACTATAGTAGCCTAGGCTAGTCAAAGTGGAAAGTAACTTAGACTACTCCAGTAACTCTATGGTTACCCTAAGAGCAAGTAATACCTCCGTCCTGGTTTACTCTTCCAATTTTGTAGTATCAAAATTTGACCATAGATTTAACTGACAAAATGTTAATGCATGTCACTAAGAACTATATCATTGGATTCATATTTGAACATAATTTCAAGTGGTGTAATTTTTAGTGAAATGCATTGGCATTTTCTTAGGTAAATCTATGGTCAAAATTTTATACTAAATACGAGGTAGTATTCCCTCTGTCCCAAAATTCTTGTCTTACATTTGTTTAGATACGGATGTATCTAACACTAAAATGTAACTAGGTACATCCATATTTAGACAGATTTAAGACAAGAATTTTGGGACGGAGGGAGTACAAAAGTGGGCTATGTAGGCCAAAACATGTGCCAAATTCACTTGTGATGCATTTGGCATCGATGCCCCTCCATTGCTCACCTGGTGCCCCAATCTGGATCACCTACTTTGCTCCGGTGCCAAATTAACTCACGCAATAAAAAAACACTGCATGGGAGAGAGAGAGGACCGAGGCAATAAAAAATCACTTGTTTGGGAGAGTGAGAGGCTGGTGTAGTTGGTTTGATTGATTTGTTTATACATGTGGGTCTGTGTGCACAGCGGTGTCAACTCTCTCACATCGCGAGAGCGGTGCCAAAATCTTTTGATTTGACATCGATGCGTATTATGTGGCATACTTTTGCGAAATATGGCATCGGCCACATAGTGGAAGGCAACAAATGCCCAAGCTCTTCACGTGCTCCTAGTTAAATGAGAGGAAACAGAAAGAGAGAGAGAGAGAGAGAGAGAGAGAGAGAGAGAGAGAGAGAGAGAGAGAGAGAGTGAAAAAATATCACTAGCCAGCCAACCCTATCGTATGAGCGAATGATATTGGTACCTCTTGATGACACGGCAATCTTATGCAGCCAGCTGCTCTAATATGTTCTCTTCTTTTGTAGATAAAAAGACCCGAAAGTGAAAAATGTGCTGCACTATAACAATCTCATCGAATGCCTTGATCTCCATCTTATAGAAATTGATTTGATCGACTATCGAGGCAGCACATCTGAGATTAAATTGGCCAGATTCTTTGTTCTGGAGGCAAGTGTGCTCAAGGTAATGAGGTTTGGCGTTCTCTGGCGCAACAATGAATGGCGTGCTGATCACCGTAAGCGTCTAAGCCTAAATGACAAAGTCTCTGCAGAAGCTGAATTTGTTTTTGAAACATCAAGTGGCCAGAGACTCAAAAACTTATTTGCTCATTAGTGACTTGTCAGGGCGGTGGATTTTAGTTTGTACGATAATGCTGCATCCACCTAAAGTAACGAAAGTTCTTACATAAAACTTCCTAGTAATTCCCTCTTCGTAGGTGCAGCATTACTCCTAACATTTGTAATATCAGTTTGAAACTTGTAATATTGCTGTGTCCTATTCCTGCGTTTTCAAAATCCTGTGAATCAAACAGGTCCTAAGTTGGTGATGATGTTGTGCCTCCCATCTTTCACCAATAGCCGTCAGATCTAGATCTGACGCATACAAACCAAGCTTCTCCATTTTTGCAAAAAGATGCCCGCACTTGCTCCCTATTTACAAACAACTCCTTCTCTCTCACAATCAGCCTTATCTCCTCCCCACCACATCTAGAAGGCCGTGGAAAACTCTGGCGCGATGGCCGCTGCCGGAGCCGTCCACCCCCAATCTCGGTGTTCCGTGCAATGCACGGGCATCTACGCACGGGAAATTATGTCGAACAGGGCTAGTTGTAAGTAGGCTAGATCTACAGCCATGATGATAGTGACTGCAGACGACGAGGCTGACTATGGTATGCCGAACACGGCGCCTATACTCAGGTGTCATCTCCGGCGTAGGGTCTTGTCACTTCACTGTGAGGAGCAGCACGTAATAATTTGACCAACGGGTAGTACAATGCTAGTACTCCTACTACTACATTGGTAGTACTACTACTAGTACTAGTAGCACCACCATCTGGATTTAGGAGTACTACCACGTCCATCTGGATTTTAGTATTTGACTAGCAATATCTAGTAATGCATGTCACAAGAAATGTACTACTCCCTCTGTAAATAAATACATGGTGTTTTATTCCTATCAGCGAGAGAACTTAATGTTTTTTGCTAACTGGAGTACTAATAGGATTACATGCAATGAACTAAACACTGCATGTCATGTTTGGTGCTCCCTCCGTCTAGGAGTAGTCTCAAGTCATTGAAAGCATGCACGACCCACATCTCTATTGGTTGATATGTCACGAAATAAGAAACAAGGAGGGAGTTAATGCACCATGCCTAAGTGTTTTGGGATTATTTGGTTTTCGTAAGGTGACTTACACAACATTTTTGTTTACATGCATTAATATTTTATTAGTTAAATCAGAGGTCAAAACTTGGCGCAAAATGCAAAGGGGACCAATAAACCAGTAAACATCAAACTTCTCTCGTTCGGCCCCAACTAGAGGTCCGGTGAGATGACTGACTATACTGCACTGACATAGAGGGGGACGCAGCTTCATTGACTTATGACAACTGCCTTTGGTTGAATGACACGTGGGCCCAGGGGGTGGCTAGCGCACCTATCTTACAGCCAAAGGCAGGTGCAGTAGACTAGCCACAGTGGGAGTAACTTCGATAGTAACATCGAGTCCAACTCAGTAAATTTGCTTATGTGGCAACGAGTTAATGAGGAGAGATGTAGTGCTAGTAACTTAGCTAGTTAGTGTAACATCACATGTCCCAATGCAATATGAGTCTATAACCTAATAAATGAAGCTTTGCATGTTAACCACACTTATGTTACTACCCACTATTGATGTAGTAACATAGTCTAGGGATACATGTACTCCCCCCGTCCATCTATATAGGGCCTAATGCGTTTTTCAAGATCACCTTTGACTATTGATAGAACTAATAATTCATGAGATGTATAATATGAAAATTATATCATTGAAAGCTCCTTTCCCGTACGAATTTGACGATATGCTTTATGTAACTTGCATGTCATATATTATTGCTCTAACACTTGGTCAAAGTTAGCCTCAAAAACACATTAGGACCTATATAGATGGAAGGAGGGAGTATGTTACTAGTGTATGTTACTCTCCACTGTGGCTAGTCATAGAGGGCCGAGGAGTAGTACGAAATCCTACGCACCTACGCACGCTAACCAAGGGCAAGACTGATCACTCGAATCGCAGGATCAGTTGACTAGAAGCTAAGCTAGACCCATGGAGGCTTTGCCAGATGGTCCACGACGCCGGCCTGCGGCCCGGCACCGAGGAATGTCTCCAGGTAGTATTGCTTGAGGCCGCCAGGGCGAGGGGCCGCTTGGACGACAACTTCGTCTCCTTGTTCGACGAGGTCCTCGTCGGTTTCCTTGACAAGTTCACCATCATCAAGAAGCTCGCGGACGACTTTGATGTAAGCCTCTAGCCGACGAGCCTAGGCTCTGCGATGCCCGCCACCCTCAACGGCCACTATGGTGACAATCTCTTTGACGCATTGGTGGCCCTGCGACTGCCCGCCGTCGTGCCGGCCGGAGAATGTCCATCTCGAGGTCACGCTCGCCACGCAGCGCCTGGCGCAGCAAGAACCATCGACATAATCACCCACGTCTACGCGCAAATCGTCCACAAGGACTACTACATGCAAGAGGAGGATGATAGGACGCTGGCCTTCTTAGACCGCAGGGCAGCCTTGGACGGCACTGTTCAGAAGCACGTCGAGCTCGCCGCCAACGCCGCTGCTCCTCACACGTCGGTTGGTGACCCGGCGCACTAGGGCCTGAGGATGTCATTGATGGATCCGTATGTATTTTTATCTTTCCGTCAAATCCATGTAGTAGTATATGATACTACAGTAATTATCTTACCTTTCGCATCAACTTCATAATTTTCGTACGTACTCCATGCATGAACGGCGCCAGAACCTAACCTCTCATTACTCTAGGCAAAATCGTTATTTTCTATCTATTGGTCGCGCCATGGAGCAGAACCAAATTTTACAAGTTATGAGTTCAAAAGGAAAAGCCTGCCGTGTTCACATTGCACTTGCACCCCCACACAGTTGGTCCGGCACGCCGCTCAAGCGGGAATGCGTGCGGTGTTGCATTCTCACTTACAAGTGGGACCGCAGTTGAGCAAACCAACTATCGGCAAACCCCCACTCCGCCCATCGCGATGGCTGAGAAAACAGGAGGGAGAAGAGATGGCTGTAGCATGGACTCCAAGAAAATTGGTGTCGGATGGGACTCGTGTGGGTGGCGTGTGCCGTACTGCTAGACATGAATGCTAATTATGGCCCATGCCACCCCACTATATCGAGCCTATATCGAGGTACGTAGAACAAATTTCCTGCAGTCCGTGCTTAGCCCTCCTCTATCTCTCTTATCAGCCAGCCAGCGGATGCGCGAAGCCCATCGTCTGTTTGCTCACATGCGGTCCACATGTCAGTGAAAACGCAAGCGGACCCAATGAACCTGCACATCTTTCACCTCGATGTGCTGGTGATGAAAAACAAATCCAATAAAGATCTTCGGTGGCCGCTTTTGGAGTTACTCAAGAGTAGTAAGATTCTATTTACAGTTTAACCCAAGATGCACATCTCGTGGCTTCAACTACCACTCTATTTTCTTTCATGACACGACCTGGATGCTGGATGTCCCACGTGTCGGCAAAAGGAGGAAGAACCCGACCAAATCTTCGGTTGTGCTCTCGGATTAGACTAGTTGTGCTAACTTAGAAAATTTATTGTGTACTCCCTCCGTTCCAAAATACTTGACTTCCATTTGTCCAAAAATGGATGTACCTATATACTAAAACATGTCTAGATACATATATATTTTGACAAATAGAAGGCATGTATTGTGCAATGGTGGGAGTAGAATGGATGTAAGTTTTTGTATTGGGAAGAAGAGTACATCCATATATTGATAGAGCGCAATTTAGTAGATGTTCTATCACTTTTAGCTAGCACAGAGGCTAGAGATGAGATTAGTGCACTTGTTGATAGTCCTACTAGAATAGAGGCTAGACATGAGACTAGATGCGAGGAAGCAACATCTACTTCTTTACACTCGAAGAAGAAAGAAGCACGCAAGATCGAGCCTCCGCAAATCAACAATGAATGCATCGAGAAGGCACTAATCCAACTTACAGGAGTAGTAAAATGTATTCTTGTGGTTCTTGGTTTCTTTGGTCTTGATTTTCTAGTCAAAATTATCGTTGGAGTTCGTGCAAAACGAAGGTCCGTTTGGGGTCGTGCGTTGGAGTTGGCCTTACAAGTGGGACTGTAGTTAAGGAAACCGACTATCGGCAAACCCCTACCTCGCCCGCCGCGCGATGGCTGAAGTTAGAGAAACGACGAGGTTGAAGAGATTGCTCTAGCATGGACTCCAAGAAATAATATGGTGTCATATGGATGTCGTGGTGGTGGCGTGTGCCGTACTCCTGGACGTGAATGCTTGTTCTGGCCCATGCCACTCTACTACTCCTACTACTTACTCCTACTATATAGTACTAGTATCGAGGATTCGAGGTGCTGGTTACATACAACGAACACATTAACATATGGCTACAGTAAAAACACCCACCCGACGCGCGAAGCATGTGAAGCTAGTACAAATAGTGTACTAGTACTACTATATTGTTGATTGGCCTCATCCTATAACCTGTTTCAATGCACGTACAATTATGTATTTGGAAACTATTTTTTTGCCTCGTCGCACCACTCACTCAGAGAAGCGACTCGAAAGCCATTCATAAATTTAGTAAGTTTATCACATGCATATCATTTTATTACATACAACAGGTCATCAACCCACATCGACAATGAGGATACATTATAAATACTAAAGTTTTCACCACACAACAAATAACAAGCAATGAAATGAACTTCAACTCAACCATTCCTCAGCGTTGGAAACACTTGCTTTGAACCACAAGTGATTCTCTGGGATGGGCCATCCATTGTCGGTCTGGAGACCAACGCATGACTGATCATCTAGGCTGAAGCGGCCTACTATATCAGTACCTGGGTAGGGAACCACCCAAATGTCCGAGGTATAGACACAGTTGCTTCTCATAAATGGTAGTAACATTGTGTCAACATCAGTTGGATCGCCTTTCACCATCATTGGATAGTTTTGTCCAAGGAAGAGCGAGTTTTACCCAAGACTATCGATTCTGTACCAGGGAGAAGGAGTTGGCGCTAGCACACAACTATCCATCCCGGATACCATGCAACGGGTGTTGGAATAGGTCCGGAGAGTGCGACCATGGGAGACTACACCTGCTTCCTTAGCAGTAACATCATCAGTGGGCTGTATACACACAAGAAGAGGTGATCCATCGGAATTAGTTGCCAGGCGCCACAAAGTATATGGGCGCTGCTCGTCCTCATGCTCGTGATCATCACCATCGTCATCTCCCCCTTGGTTATAAAATTTTTCAAGTATCGGTGGTGGAATGTTCACAGGACCTTGGAAACACAAGAAGAAGGTTAATTAGTAAAGGGAATCTTGCTAACCCGCATGCATGTGGATGAAACAATTATAATTATGGTGGAAGACAAACGTACCGAAACTATGAGGATTCCATGCAAAAATAGTGCCACGAGTGGTGGCAGCAAACACAAGGCCCTCGTATTGAATTGCATCACAGTACTCATCCATGTATAGAAACTGATTTTTGAGCAATATCCATCGAGTCAAACCACCAAGGATGGAAACATGCTTGCCGAAGATAGCAACAACTTCATAGTTGTTGTAATTCCAAGAGCGGTTGGGAACTCGACCAATTTCTATCTTCCGTAGAAGACAATCACCATGATCGTATTTGAATGTGCATACAATACCGGTGTGCTCAACCTCTGGGCAGTCTGCTGAGATTTTTGGAAGTGGAACCCGGTCACGAGTGTACACATTCACAAGTTCCCACTCGCAGTTGGACCCAATGTAAACAATCCAATCTCCATTTGCGCCTTCCCAAGCCTTGCCCTCAAGCGATGGCATCTTAACATCATACGTATCATTATCAAGCGGCATCAACTTGCACATGGCGAGGCCTCCGTCGTGCCAGCGCCAGTCATCGGGGTCACGGCGAAGAAGATAGGGGAGATCAAACCGCTCCTTGACTCTTGGGTTCCTTGTAATGATGTTATCAGTTGAGTCGAGAATGGGCTTGAACGAACCTGCCATGCTAGCTGAGGTGATGGCGTCGCACCGATCAATGAGTTCCTCCACCACGTCATCTTTCAGATCGGGGCAAGAATAACGGGGTCGTTTCTGACCTGTTCCCTCCATGGAGAAGACGATCGAACAATGGCAGAAGAAAGGGTGAAGGGCTAAAGGAAAATGGAGGAGGGAGAGTAAGAGCATGTGAGAGCAGTTCCAAATCGAGAGGGAAAGGCGAAGTGTCGGTGGACGGTTGCCAGTTTGCCACGGTTCACGAAGAGGCGCCCCGGCCTACACGTCCATTCAAAAATACTCCTACTACTCGCCATCGTCTCACTGATATGTTGAAACGGGACCACATGTCAACGAAACATGGTGTGTAATTTCTCGTGCAAAATGCAATCTGGCCGTGTTGGCCCAAGGTGCCGCATTAGTTATCAACCTTTATTTTTTTAATGGCATGCCGTTCAGTTTTGAAGCACGACTAACTGGTGCTGTACGCAGAGAAAATATAAACTACTCTACCACTACTCCACCTCCAGCACTAGTAGTATAAAAAAGATATATAGGCTGGAGCTTCAGCGCTTTCTTGCCAAGGGCTGCCCACTTGCTTCTCACACTACCACCCTCTCTCCAGATCTAAAAAAGACGGCCCCTCTCTCCCTCCTCACCAGTGGTCATAGATCCGCCGGGGAAGAAAAGGACGTGCATCGTTGACGCACTCGTCGTTGGCGAGCGAGGTCACACACTAACGACAAGGCCATCCTCTCAGACCTAGCGCCCGCACAGGATGGCCTCCGTCCCCAAGCTCGCTGCCGTAGTGTGTGCGGAGGACGACGACCACGAGCGAAGCCACTTCCCGCCGACCCTCAGGTATGCTACCTCTTTTCGAACCATACCCTTGTTCTATTGCCCCATATGCCACGTCGTTGCATGTGGATCTTTTTCCACTCCACCATCTTCCCAATTTGCTATCCTCTGCTCTGCTGGCCATGCAGACGAAAACCATAATTTGCACTATTAAAGGAAACTCTACTTCATGCAGACTAAGCCATGTCTGGGTTGAATAAGGAAAGGAAGGGAGACTATACTGTCCAAGAAATTAGGCATCGAACCCGCATCTAGGTTGAAAAGGGGAAAAATCAGTAGCTAAGGAATGAGTCTCATGTCTCTTGGTTGAAGAAGGGTAGAAAGGCATGACAACGCAATAGAGAATGACCAGGTCGATCGGTTTGTTGTCCTCACATAGGAAAAAGGTGGCTAAAGAGAACAAAAATGAGACGTAATCCACATATGCTGCCTGGATATTTGTTGCTCTGGGCAACCATACCTCCCTCACCACTCTGCGTTCGTGGAGGTACATTGTACGGGTGCGCCCACTGTCCGAATGGGCCTCCCATGTTCTTATTGCCACTTTTTTTGCTGTTATTATAACGCCAGCAGTCAAGTCAAGCAATGCTACTACTAAAGTGAAGCCACATTTAACTAATGCCGCTCTCAGTCTAATGCCACCGATAAATTTAAGCAATGCCATTTAATGTCACTCGATTATTTCAGGGTTAGCTGTTGATTGTGGATGTATTGTTACCTTTACATTTTGTCTAATGCCACTAGTATACCAATGCTGAAACTTGTTACCTTTACATTTTGTATTGTTAATTCTTATAGAAACCTTCCAGTGCTAGAGTTTATTGAAATCTGTTCAGTAAAACCATTATACTGTACCCTCTAATAAACTAACTACTCTACTGTTGCACTAGCCACTGGATTAGTGTATATTTGTAGTATTCGAATGGTGTAGAGTTCACTCAAATTATCCTGGTAAGGCTAGTCACACCTTTGTTAAAATTAATGTTCATTATGTTATCGGAGGAGGTCTGTATGTTTGTCTCTAATGCCTGTCGACTCCATACCTGACATCATGATGTAATTCTAAGTCATTTCCTTTTGTACAGTGTCACTGAATTGTCAAGGCGGTGATGGCATTTCATTTTAGTAGAACTGCACAAAAATTGCTTAAAAGAAGAGGAAAGGTCAGGAATGGCTCAGTTTTTCAGAAAAAACTATGTATGCCTTCCTGACATCAGCCGATGTTGCTTTATTTATTCCTTCAAACATGTTGTTAGAAACAGTCTTGTTACCTTTTCCCATTAAGAAATTGGAATGCTTATATTTGTGAGTCTATTCTTCAACTAGTGGCACTTTTATAGTAATCACACTTTCACTATCTATGCAAACAGGGATGCTCGATTTTAGTGGAGCTGCACAAAAAGTCCAACTGGTTCAACATTAGGAGCATGTTTTTTCCAAACCTTTATATCCAATTAGTGGCACTATGGGCTGTTCATTACGAAGGTACATGGTTTGCTACTATCTTGCTACTCTTTTTGTACTGTCATTAGATAGTAATACTAGTGGTTTGCTAGCTGCTTGATATGTTTACTAGCTGCTTGATATTTGTGCAGACAAAGATGTCTGCCCGTTGCTATTTGGCAAACAAACAAAGTGTCCGCAATTTTGGTTGAACTGCACAAGAGAATAGTATTGTCACTGCATGCAGTGCCATTTGAAAATAGACACAAAGATTGGATAGTCACTTCATGGACTATAGAAAAGTAGTAATGTACTATTTACTGGCCAACAGTTGGTGCTTCATTGCTTTGGTCTGATTATACAATGGGCATCATTTTGCCTAAGTTAAAGTTTGTATTCCGAAAATAGTCTCGCAGTGTGATCGAGAGGAGACCAAATCATATTGCAGTGGATGTTCCTCCATCATGTGTGGTTCATTCTCATGGTTCCAGCTGTTGGTGAAACCACTTACGTTTGCAAGAGGAATTGTAGACTTCACAAACAAATTTGTCTTTTAGTCTGTACTGAATGTTGGCCAATAGAAGCATCCATGCTAGTAGGAAGAACATATGTTTTTTCTAGATCTTTGCTTTTGGAGCTACATATTTGTATATGATCTGTGAATCATTGAGATGCATTAACATGTTGATCTTATGAATGGGAATCATACTAGTTAGTTTTAGTTGCAACGCAAGATCCGAAGTGGCTGATCTTTGCTTTTGGAGCTACATATTTGTATATGATCTGTGAATCATTGAGATGCATTAACAGTTACTTATTTCTCTTCGCTCAGTGTTTACAAGTTAGTGATCAATCACTAGCTAGCCTACAAATGCGCTCCTGGCAGTTTTATTTGCAACGCAAGATGTGAAGTGGCAGTTTTTTGAATAAAAATGCCTACATCTAAAGAAACTGACAAGCTACACTATCGATCCTACACGGATAAAAATGCCTACCTCTGAAGAAACTGACAAGCTACACTATCGATCCTACACGGATAAATAGCGGATCACGCACGTACTACCTCCTTTTCGGTTTGCAGGGCTCAATTCAAGAAACGACCTACTCGATCCTACACGAATAAATAGCAGATCACACACGTACTAGTACCTCCTTTCCGGTTTGCAGGGCTTAATTCAAACCTCTCACCAACCAAGGTAGTCCCTCCGTCCGGGTTTATTAGTCCCGTGAGCAAAGCAGCAAGACCAAGGCATGGCAATAATTAACGGCATGCAGAAGTTTAAGCCTAATTAATTCCATCGATTTAAGTGGCTGCATGCGTGCCCTCGGCTGCGACACGTTGCATGCTGCTTGACGTACTACCTGCGAGCGATTCTGAGTGCCTGCATCTAGTCGGCCGTAATTAAGGCAGCTAACTGATGCGAAAAAGATACGCTTTAATTGTTGCGGGATTTTTAAATCCGTGGAATCATTATTGACAAGGAGGGAGATGATTCGAGTGCACTCGTTTGACCGCCATGCCAGCGTGCGACCCAGACGGGATGGGACGACATAGTCATAATTTCAGTTTCTCTAGTTTTCCACGGCAAGCTGGCGCGCTAAACCATTATGCATTGAATTCCGATGACCGTCGCGCTACCTTCCCCCTATAAGTACTGTTTCCCGCCCTTCTCCGGTGCCACTGTGACCCAACTCGCCACATCCTCATAAGTCCCCACCGGCCTGACGTCTCTCGCCACGTCCGCCATGCCCCCGCCTGTTCGCGGTAGGCGATGCCGGAGGCGGTCACCGCCGGAATTAGTGTTTGGTTTTTCACCGGAAGGCAGACGGAGGGAGGAGGCATTCTATCTGTCTTTAGATGGCAATGCGGGGATCGAGGAGTTGTTGGAGCGCGACCGGATGGCGGAGGAGCAGGAGTTGTTGGAGCGTGACCGTCTGGCGGAGGAGCAGCGTATCGCTGATTTGCGCCGCCAGTGGGACATGGAGCAGCAGCGCACCAACGCTCTGAGTCGCAAGCAGAGCGCCCGCAACTGGGCCGACTACGTGGAGGGCGGCGCCCGACAAATAGCTCTAGAGGCTGTTGGACACGCACGCGTTCGCGACGCTGATTTTTACTACCAGCTCGTCAAGTGGGTTTCCCGCTTGGAAGCCGAAGCTTCGGTGGACAACGCCGACATGGAAAGGGCCAATGCACGCGAGCAACACGCCCTATCGCACCTCTTTCAAGTCCGAGGCGAGGCGCAGGACGCCGGTGCCGGTGTTTAGCGTGTACCATAGATGGCGGCCGGCATCGTCTAGTTAGCTAAGAGTAAGTTAGTACTTGTACGCTACTAGAGTATTAGTGGGAGTAGATATTTAACTTGGCTATGATGGTTGTCAACGTGGAAGTTCAGTACTCTATATGTGGATCAGACCTGTTACTTTGCTCTGAATGTTGAACTTTCCGTTTGAATGTATGGAATGGGTTGTTATATTTTTAAATGGGTTGTATTTGTCCTCCACGGGTTTAGAGGCTGACTTGTGGGCCTAGCAAGTTGATGCGTACACAATCAGGAGATGATTGTACGTGGAGAGGATGATAGCAGGGACCCGCCAAGGTCATGGCAGTACGCAAGCAAGTGCCTCCTTATTTCAAGCCAATAAAAATGGCTCCTCCTAGTGGATTTCTGACATCTGGGTCCCATGCCATTGTCAACATAGTCAATAAACGAGAGAATTGCACAACGAGCGGCTGACACCAGGGACCTAGCAGCTCACCCAGTTATTTTTGTTTTGGGTTAATTTGATAAATGCCACTCCAAATCTGGTGTATCCGAGAAATGCCACTGCAATTTCCAAACTTTAAAAAATGCCATTTCATGCCATTTCTAGTGGCATTTTTCGAAGTCTGGAGTGACGTTTTTCAAAGTTTGCAAACTGCAGTGGCGTTTTTCAAAGTTTGCAAAAATTACAGTGGCATTTTTCAAAGTTTGGAAATTGCAGTGGCATTTTTATGAATCACCATAATTGGAGTGGCATTTATCTAATTTGTTTTTGAGACGGAAGCAGGGTGTCAACTGGGCTGTGCGGGACACTCTGGCCTGTCTAGACAGCCTTTTCTTTTATGTTTACCACATACCAGCCAGTAGTTTTTTTTTCTTTCTGAAAATGGCTAGCCCAGTTTTTTTGTGATTTGTCAAGTAAGTCACTTTATCAGGCCTGTTGGGCTGCAAATCTTTCAAGACGGGGAGAGCTTCATTCGGCTGGCCAAGAAAATGTCCTATGAGTAATGAGAAATGGGCTGTACATTTTTAAAACACATCAAACCGACAATTAGTTTCAGATATCTTTTTTTCATTTCGAGATTTTAAATTGCATTGATATTTATGCGTGGACAATTTATTTGATTTTATAATCATTTACATTTATTTTTAAAATCAGTCTGAATGTGACTCGAAATTTCGGGATTAAAAACAGTTCAGACCGCACCGACATATGCAAAATTTCCTATAATTTTTTAACCGTGGCCACAATATGGGCTGTAATGCTAACAAAAAGAATATGGGCTCCAAAAAAACCCGTAAGAATTAGCAAATGGGCTGTAAATTATTTGAAATAATGGCAGATGGGCTGTAAGTTGTTTTCCACATATTTGAGGCTTTCCACAGATGGCCTGTATACTGTTGGATGTCCATCCAACGGCCGTCGTGCTTCTTCAATCTCTGCTCTTCCTGCTCCAGCCGCTCAAACAAGCGCCGGCGGGACTGCCTGCTCCCTCCTCCCCGCGGCCGGCTGTGCTGCCGCGCAGGCCTCACCGCCCCACCGTACTCCCATCGCTGGCCTAGCCATCCCTCTACTCACCCACAGTCCCACACCTGCTGTTATTCTCCGACAACAGCAGACGAACCAGTAAACCCTCGTACAGTCGTACTCCCCTCCGCGTGGGAAACAACTACCGAATCTTCCCTGCCTCCGTGTCGTTCCCTTCCTAGGCCTCGCCGTTGTCCACCACCCTGGTGCTCTCGGCGTGGCGTGGTCAACACGGTCAACGACCGACATGCATCTGACAGCTGGGTCCATGGCCACACGCAAGAAATGCCTCCTTATTACGCGCAAAATAATGATTCCTCCACCTGACATCTGGGACCCACCGAAAGGGCCTCTGTATTTCGCGAAAAAAATGTTACCGCCGCTGACAGCTCGGACCCACCAACTATATCTTCGCACGCAAGGAAGTGCCTCCTTATTACGCACAAAAAAATGAATACCCCCCTACTAGCTGGGACCCAGTATAGTGGGCCTACTAAGTTGACGGGGATGGAAGGGCTTTGTCAACTTAGTCAATATGCACGATTCTAGCTCGACTAACCATACGATGTCCATGCAACGGCCGTAGTGCTTCTTCAACCTCTCGTCTTTTTGCTCCAGCCGCCCAAAGCAGCGCCGGTCGTGCCGCCTGCTCCTGCCTCCCGTGGCCGGCTGTGCTGCCGCGGAGGCCTCACCGCCCCCATACTACTCCCACCGCTGGCCAGGCCATCCCTCCACTCCACTCACCCACACCCCCTATTATTCTGCAGCGACGGCAGCACAGCCGAACCAGTGAAACCTCGTACTCCTCTCCGCGTGGGCATCCACTGCCGCGTCTTCCCCGGCTCCGCGTCGTCCCCTTCCTAGGCCTCGCTGTCGTCCACTGCCGTGGTGCTCTCGGCGCGGCGTGGTCAATGTGGTCAACGACCGAATTCCATCGGAAGAATACTGTACATGGAGAGGCTGACAGCTGGGTCCACGACAGCCGCAAGGAAGTGCCTCCTTATTATGCAGAAAATAATTATTCCTCCACCCGACAGGAGGGACCCACCAGACGGGCCACCTGTATTTCGCGAAAAAATGTTTGCCCCTGACTGCTTGTACCCACCTGACGGGCCACCGTATTTCACAAAAAAAACGTTCCCCCTGCTGTCAGCTCGGACCCACCGGAAGTGCCTCGTTATTACGCACAAAAAATCCCTCCTGCTAGTTGGGACCCGCCTTGGTGGGAGGCTGACTTGTGGGCCTACTAAGTTGACGGGGACGGAGGGTTTTGTCAACTTAGTCAATATAAACGATTCTAGCTCCAGTGACTGTACGGTGTCCATCCAACGGCCGTAGTGCTTCTTCAACCTCTGGTCTTCTTGCTCCAGCCGCCCAAAGCAGCGCTAGTCGTGTCGCATGCTCCTGCCTCCTGTGGCCGGATGTGCTGCCGCGGAGGCCTCACCTCCCTCTACTATTCCCACCGCTGGCCAGGCCCTGCGGCGACGACAGCCTCACACCGCAGCCGAACTAGTGAACCCTCGTACTCCTCTCCGCGCGGGCTTCCATTGCCGCGTCTTCCTCGGCTCCCTGTTGTCCCCTTCCTAGGCCTCGCCGTCGTCCACCACCCTGGTGCTCTCGGCGCGGCGTGGTCAACGTGGTCAAGGAACGACTTCCATCGGATGTGGACTGTACGTGGAGAGGCTGACAGCTGGGTCCATGGCCGCAACAAGGAAGTGCCTCCTTATTACGCAGAAAATAATTATTCCTCCACTTGACAGCGAGGATCCACCAGACGGGCCACCATATTTCGTGAAAAAAACGTTTTCCCCTGACTGCTAGGACCCACGAGCTACATCTTCGCACACAAGGAAGTGCGTCCGGGCAAAAAAAACGATTCGCTCCCCTGACTGTTGGGACCCACCAGCTACATCTTCGCACGCAAGGAAGTGCCTGACAGTCGGGACCCACCTGGTCGAAGCGTATGTAGCATTGTCATTCTAGTCGCGAATGTGTACGTACATACTGGTGGATGTAGAGGCGCGCATGTGTTGTAGTAGAGGTGCGCTCGTGCCGTAGTAGAGGCTTGCATGTAGCATGTACACGTACGTACAACGGCCAGTGCGCAAGAAAGAAAATACAACCACGTATGTGTACATACGGGCGGGGTCTCGAACGCCTACTCGCACATATATACGTATGGCCAGGGCTCGTGTACATGGCTGGGTCGGAACGGAGAAACATCGTCGTCGTCGTTTTCATGGGGAACCAACCCACTAGGTCGGAACGGAATGCGTCGTCGTGTTCATCGGGAGGGCTTGGATAGAACATGTGATGGAAACGAGGCCTGGCGTACCGCAGAACGGAGGAAACGGCCTTGTGTTCGACCGGTCACATTCGAAACGGGATCCTGTGCATCGGGAGGGGTCTGGCGTACCGCAAAACGGAGGAAATGGACCTCCTACGGTCTAAACGGGGTCCTGTTGATCGGGAGGGGTGTGGCGTACCACAAAATGGAGGAAACGGACCTCCTACGGTCGAAGCGGGGTCCTGTTGATCGGGAGGGGTGTGGCGTACCGCAAAACGGACGAAACGGACCTCCTAAGGTCGAAACGGGGGTCCTGTTGATCGGGAGGGGTGTGGTGTACCGCAAAACGGACGAAACAGACTTGTATTGGAGCGCTACGGTCGAAACAGGGGTCCTGTTCATCGGGAGGGGTGTGGCATACCGCAAAACGGGACTCCACGGGATACTCTTCATCTCCACCGTCGACCTCCTCCAGCCTCCACGGGCTACTGTTCATCCACCATCGACCTCCTCCAGCCTCCAACTATGACTGTTCATCCACGGGCTCCTGTTCATCCAGCCTCCACCGCGCGCTACTCCACCGGCTACTGTTCAACCACCCCTCTCCACGGGCTCCTGTTCAACCACCCCTCCACGGGCTACTGTTCATCCACCCCTCCACCATCTACCGTTCATCCAGCCCTCCACGGGGCCGTCCTGTTCATCCAGCCCTCCACACCACGGGGTCCTGTTCA
>NC_041381.1:518407367-518438196 GCF_002162155.2 Triticum dicoccoides | reverse complement strand
CACTATTCATCCAGAGAGGCAGCATCGATCGGCTTCAGTTAGCAGCAGTAGCGAAGGAATCGATCACTCGGGTTCAGTAACGCGTAGCCTGCAGTGCAATCGCTCGGGTTCAGTTAGAGCCCAGCGCCTCGCTCGGGTTCAGTTAGAGCTAACGCCTCGCACACACACGCGCGTACGTGTATGAGAGAAACGCGCATCGCTCGGCCCCCGACCTCCCACCGTAACCGGGAACTCCCCGAAATTTTCCTCCCCCTCGCTTCTACCACAGTTTTTTCGGTCATGGACGGCCCAAAGAATGTCATGCAGCTGCGTCTCCGGCCCGCCCTGGACGAAAAGCCCATTTTCTATCATGATTTTTTGTCATAGAAGTAGGAGCCCACCACATCTATGATGATACCGGGTTTTGTCATGACTATCGTCATAGAAGTGTCATATGTATGATAGAAATTTTTTTTGTTCGACCCAAAATGTCACGGATGTGTCTTTTTTTTGTAGTGTTACCATTAGCCTTAGACGCACAGTTCGGGACCCCCTACCCGAGATCCGCCGGTTTTGACACCGACATTGGTGCTTTCATTGAGAGTTCCTCTGTGTCATCGCTACAAGGTTAGATGGCTTCTCCAACCTTTAACCACGCTGTCCTGGGTGAGACTTTTCTCCCCAGACAGATCTTCGTGTTCGACGGCTTCACACTACGGGCCAATTCGCTTGGCCATCTGGAGCAGATTGATAGCTACGCCCCTAGCCATCAGGTCAGGTTTGGAAACCTAAGCTACACCGCCAACATCCGCGGAGACTTGATCTTTGATGGATTCGGGCCTGTGTCAGGAGCGCCGAACAATCACGACATGCACGACCTAGATCGGCAGTCGGACAGTATTAGGAACATCGCACCTGCTACCGCTCCGGACCTCGCTCCAGAGCAGGTCATGCCTTCCAAGGACGGGTGGATGGACCCCGCTCGGAGGCCGCACACTCCTCGGCGTTGGAGCCGAACACTGACTCCTCTCCTAAAGGGATCTGTGTCTTCGGACCCCCGGACTCATCTCCGGCAGTGTGTTCCGGACCGTGCGCACTCGTACCCATTGAATCTAACTGGGCTCCAGTGATGGAGTTCACCGCCGCGGACATCTTTCAGCACTCACCCTTTGGAGACGTGCTAGATTCTCTAAGGTCTCTCTCTCTCTCTCTCTGTCAGGAGACTCCTGGCCAAACTATGGCCTGCTTGAGTGGGAAGCTGGCGATGAAGAAATTCGTTTCCCACCCACCACCCACTTAATAGCCACGGTCGATGACTTGACCGACGTGCTCAACTTCGACTCCGAAGACATCGACGGTATAGACGACGATGCAGGAGAAGAACAGGAACCATCGCCCACAGGGCGCTGGACGACCACCTCTCCATATGACATATACATGGTGGACACTCCCAAAGAAACCAATGGCGATGAGGCAATAGAAGATAACCCCTCGGGGAAGAAAGCAAAACACGGGCGTCATCGGCGCCACTCCAAGCCTCGCCACAGCAATACCGGCACTGGAGAAGAAAACCCAGATGGTGTCGAAGAGGAATACAATCCTGATCAACCCACCTTCGAGCAAGTTGAACAAGAACACGGGCTAGCTAGCCCAGATGAACAGGCGACGGACGGATACTTGGAGGACGATAACTATATGCCTCCCTCCGAAGACAAGGTGAGCCTCGGCGATGACGAATTCAGCGTACCAGAAGATCCCATAGAGCAGGAGCGCTTCAAGCATAGGCTTTTAGCCACTGCAAGAAGCCTGAAGAAGAAGCAGCAGCAGCTCCAAGCCGACCAAGACCTGCTCGCAGACAGATGGACCGAAGTCCTGGTGGACGAGGAATACGGACTCGAGCCCCCGAGTAGGGGATACCCAAAGCATAAACCGCTAGAAGAAGAGGCCGAAGAGCCTGAACTTCCAACACAAGATGAGGCTGACCGGCCACCTCGTGGTCGGGATAAAACAGGCTATCAGGCCGGACACCAGCCCGCACCCCCACGCCAGTTCACCACGGCCCGGTGGAATATGCAGGACCTGCGAGACATATTGGAAAACAACGCAGGACAACCAAGATCGATCTACGGATCACGGGGGTGCGCCACAGCTCATGACACCGATCATCATGCCAGATACAATGCTGATAAATCCGGCCAGGCCGGACATTACCGACCAGACCCAATCGGAATACGCCGCGACATAGCCCGGCACAGAGGCGCCGCACACCCCCTCTGCTTCACTGATGAAGTAATGGAACATGAATTCCTAGAAGGGTTTAAACTCGTCAACATCGAGTCATACGATGGCACAACAGACCCTGCGGTGTGGATCGAGGATTTTCTTCTCCACATTCACATGGCCCGCGGGGATGACCTACATGCCATCAAGTATCTCCCACTAAAGCTTAAAGGGCCAGCTAGACACTGGCTGAATAGCCTGGCAGCAAACTCCATTGGTAGTTGGGAAAATCTTGAGGACGCATTCTTCGATAACTTCCAGGGCACGTATGTGCGACCACCGGATGCTGAATGACTTAAGTCACATTACCCAACAACCCGGAGAGTCAGCTAGGAAATTCTGGACTCGGTTTCTCACTAAAAAGAACAAAATTGTCGACTATCCGGACGCTGAGGCTATTCAGCATCTGTGACGAGTGGCTTGCCCGACACCTCGGCCAAGAAAAATAGAAGACCCTGGCAGCCCTCACGACACTAATGACCCGCTTTTGCGTGGGTGAGGACAGCTGGCTGGCTCGCAGCAACACCACACCGGTAAATCCTGGTACTTCGGACACCCGTGACAGTAACGGAAAGCCACGACGCAATAGACACAAGCGTCGAAATAACGGCGACAATGCGGAGGATACCACAGTCAATGCCGGATTCAGCAGCTCCAAATCCGGTCAATGGAAGAAGTCGTTCAAAAGAAACAATCCGGGATCGTCCAGTCTGGACCGCATACTCGACCGCTCATGTCAGATTCACGGCACCCCCGATAAACTAACCAATCACACTAACAGAGATTGATGGGTGTTCAAACAGGCCGGCAAGATAAATGCCGAGAACAAGGACAAGGGCCTACACAGCGATGATGACGAGGAGCCCCGGCGTCTGAACACTGGAGGACAGAAGAAATTTCCCCCCAGGTCAAAATGGTGAACATGATTTATGCCACCCACATCCCCAAGCGGGAGTGAAAGCGTGCACTTAGGGACGTCTATGCGATGGAGCCCGTCGCCCCAAAATTTAACCCATGGTCATCCTGCCCGATCACGTTCGATCGTAGGGACCATCCCACCAGCATCCGTCATGGCGGCTCAGCCGCATTGGTCCTTGACCCAATCATCAACAGATTCCACCTCACGCGAGTCCTCATGGACGGTGGCAGCAGCCTGAACCTGCTTTATCAGGATACAGTGCGCAAAATGGGCATCGATCCCTCACGGATCAAACCCACCAAAACCACCTTCAAAGGTGTAATTCCAAGGGTAGAGGCCCGATGCACGGGCTCAATAACAATGGAAGTGGTCTTCGGATCTCCGGATAACTTCTGAAGCGAGGAGTTAATCTTTGACATCATCCCTTTCTGTAGTGACTATCACGCACTACTTGGACGAACCGCGTTCGCTCGTTTCAATGCGGTACCGCACTATGCATACCTCAAGCTCAAGATGCCAGGACCTCGCGGGGTCATAACAGTTAATGGAAATACGGATCGCTCCCTTCGTACGGAAGAACATACTGCAGCCCTCGTGGCAGAAGTACAATGCAGCCTCCTCCGACAAACAACCAATCCGGCGACGACATCTCTGAACACCATCAAGCGAGTCCGGAGTACCCAACAACAGGACAGTTAGGCACGCCAGGAGCTCGATTAGCATTCCGGCCTCCACCCCAGGCCCATTCAAGCGGCGTTAGTACCACGCATGCACAATTACGCGCTCAGAATACCATGGGCATAGGTGGAGGCGATGACAATGCAACTAGAGTGCGGTTCAGCCGCTAGGAGGCCCGCATACCTCATTTTCTCCTTCTTTCAAGACCCCACTTTCGCGCATCCCCTTTAGAAGAGATCGGATAACCGGACTCATCATGGAGGGGGAACCAAGGAGGCAAGAGGCTTTTGCACACATGGGAATACTCAGGTGGTCTTCTTCAATGATCGTTATACCTGTTCTTACATACCCGCATGTAGCCTGCCCTTGGATAGGACATGTCAAATAGTCCTATTTTTTACTGCTTAATGCATCAATTGTACACCTACGACTTGCCGTATTGGAAATAGTACATAGCGTCAGCTTCTTATTACTATCCTCATATTTTCTGTTTAATATTTATTCAATATTGCATCCGTATGTTTTGGTACGGTCAGTTTACCAGGGGCTTCTTATCGAGCCCCATACTATGGCAAGGAAACTCCGAACACTTTCAACAGTGTGGCACCCCGAACTTATAGCATTATATGCATCAGCTCCGAATCATGTCTTGGGTCAATAGTTGGGTTAGCCCGACTCCCTTGTTTTGGTACCTTACGTTCCGTTATATCGGCTAAGGTAGCGCAGGGAGAACTACTGCGATTGTGTCCCGGTTCTTCCAGACAAGCACCTCAGTAGAGAAAGCCGAAAACTGACCTTCATGATACGGTGAGAGCTGGTCGCTGTTCGCGAGGTACCAAAATCCCTAAAGTTTTATTCCGCTTAATACGAGGAATCGGCTTCGTCCGATTTAGGCGTGTATAACACCCCAGTTCGGCTTTCCGAATACTAGGGGCTTCGCCGAAATTTGAAATTGTAGACTTCTATGGTCAAGTGAGAGTTATAAAGCCGAATAATCCGGTTGCCTTGTTCGCTGTGCCAAACACCTCCTTAAAGGACCAAAACTTTGTATAAAGAGTGTTTGGGTTTCCACGAACACCCCAGTACTAGTTACAAGGGGGCGGAAGCCGATAACTGGCCTACTTTCAGATTTTGATAAACGACCGCAGAGAAGGTAATATTTTAAATCAAACAAAGTGTTCCATAGCACAAATAAACCCGTTCTCATATTACACAGAGGACATGAGTACATTCACTCAAAAATTATGTTCTTAGGACATTCATTCGCCACAAGACGAGCGCCTTTCATAACGCCATCATAATATTTCTCGGGGCAGCGATGCTCCTTGCCCTCCGAGGGTCCATCCTTCATGAGCTTCTCAGCGTCCAGCTTGCCCCAATGCACCTTCGCGTGGGAAAAGGCCCATCGGGCACCCTCAATACATGCGGACTGCTTGATAACTTCTAGCCGTGGATAGGCATGCACCATCGGCTTCACCACACCAAAGTAGCTGTCGGGCAGAGGCTCGCCAGGCCACATCCGGACTATGAGGTCCCCCAAGGCCTGTTCGGCCGCATTGTGGAGTTCGACCAGTTGCTTCAGTTGGTCACTTAGAGGCATCGGGTGTTCGGCCCCAGTATATTGGGACCAGAACAGCTTCTCCGTAGAGGTCCCCTCTTCAGCGCGATAGAACTCCGCAACATTCGAAATTCTGCGTGGCAGATCTGCGAATGCCCTGGGAGAGCTCCGGATTCGTGTAAGTAAAAGAAATGACTCCTCCAAATGCTTGCTTTGCATAAAGAATGCCTTACCCTCCGCTATCTTCTTGGCCGCCTAGATTTCCTAAAAGGCCTTTTGGGCTTCGGCCTTGGCGTCATCCGTGCTTTGGAGGGCCTTTGCAAGCTCAGACGCTTGCATATTGTAGTCACGCTCCAGGGAGCCGAACTTCTGGCCGAGCTCCTAGAGCTCTTGCTGTACCTCTCCCACCCGAGCATCTTGCTTCTCTCGCTCGGTGCGCTCAGTATCCGCCTTGGCTTCGGCCGCGGATAGCGCTTCCTTCAGGGCCGCCACTTCGGTCGCGGTCCCTATTAAAAGCCATGATGCTTTTTCTTAGCATCACCAACTTTTTATCCTCTATACGACATATGGACAGGGTTTTTCTCACCTTTGTTCGCCTCGAGCTGCTTCTTCACGAGGCCGAGATCTTCTTCGGCCTGCCCCAGTTCACGCTTGAGTCCGGCAACCTCGGCCGTGCGCGCAGCGGCGGTCAGCAGTAGTGCCTGTTTGATTCATACAGACAAATACTATTAGCTTCCTACGGTTTTTTAGTTGACCCTCTGTTTGGCTTTTCTTTCCGAACACCAACCAGGGCATCAAGGGGCTACTACCTATGAGGTGATATTTCCTCACACTTTCTTTACCTCAAAGCCTGTTAGCAGGCTAGTGCAGGCTTCGGTCAATCCGCTCTTAGCGGACCGAACCTTCTCAATCACCGTACCCATAAGTGTACATTGTTCATCCTCGATGGAAGCCCCTCGTAGCACTTCCAACAAATTATCCAATGCCTCCGGCTGGGTGGAGGTCATCTGCACAGCCGGCTCGCCCTCCTTCTCGAGGGACTGCTTACCGGAATCCGGAACCTTTGTAGGCTCCGACGCAGTAACCGGCCGAGAGCCAGACTTGCTATGGCTCCCGTCAGCACAATCCATGGGGTTCTCATCCCCCATGTGTCCGGCGCCCGAGATTTTGCCTTGGGGCATCTTCGGAACCATCGCCTCCTGCTCTGTCATCCTCCGGGACAACACCTCGGTGTCATCCGCGGGTCGTGGAGAGGTCGCCATTGGGAGCGAATTCATCTCTGACTCATTCGGAGACTCCTCCGAAGAGGACTCCTCGAGATCGGACTTGGCCGAACTGCATATACGTGTTCAGCGTCATTACAAACTATGAGGTCGAAAGTCATACGAAAAATATTATGGGATGCAGATACTTACGACCTCGCCCGGGGTTTTCCCCTGGGTAACCACTCCTCATCACTAAAAGCAGTGGTAGTGGATTGATCTGGAAGGGACGCCTTGCCCTTCTTCGGCGTCCCGACCTCTCCCGACGGGGCGGCCTTCCTTTTCTTCTCCTCCCTAGCACGGGGAGGAGGCATTTCTTCATGTTCTCCCCCGTCTTCGGGGGGAGAATCTTCCTCGTCGTCTTCAGATGACGACTCTATCACGGCCCTGCGCCGGTGACCTTTTCTGGTCCCCGTGGCCGCCTTCTTGGACCCTTCGGCCCCCTCAGTTGAGGCGGCCTTCTTCTTCTTCCTCTCCTCCCCTTCGTGGGAGGAGTGCGCGTAGTGCTCTTCTGGCGAGGTGTCGGGTGCGGCCTCGTGCCGAAGACCCCTTCGAGTCCTCGTGGCCTTCTTTTCGGCCTTTTTCTCCGGCACCTTGTAAGGCGCCGCAACCAGCATCTCCGCCAGGAGTGCGCTTACGGGGTCCTCTAGCAATGGAGCCGGACAGTCGATCCGCTCCGCCGTCTCCACCCACTCCTGTTTGGTCAGCAAGGTGACTTAAAAGTCCTCCCTTGAAAGTACTAAGGGAACGTCTCGTAAATAGTCAAGGGACTTACCGGATTGGCGAGGCGCGTTGTGCTGAGCCCCCTGTCCTCGGAAAGGGGAGGAGGGACTTCGTCGGCCTTGAACAGAACCTTCCAGATTTCTTTGTGCATTGTGTCGAAGAGCTCTAGCAGCATCTGGTGTTCGGCCGGGTCGAACTCCCACATATCAAACGCCCATCTTTGACACTGGAGAATCCGGCGAATGAGCGTAACTTGGACCACATTGACGAGCTTGATCTTCTTTTCCCTCATACTTCTGAGGCAAGTCTCGAGTCCGGCTAACTCCGTGGGTTCACCCCAGGCCAGGCCCTTGTTCTCCCAGGAGGTGAGCCGCGTGGGGATTCCGGATCTGAATTTGGAGGCCGCCACCCAGTTGGCATTGCGCGGCTCGGTGATGTAGAACCACCCTGATTACCACCCCTTTATGGACTCCACGAAGGAGCCATCAAGCCATATAACATTGGGCATTTTGCCCACCATGGCACCTCCGCACCCCGCCTATTGGCCGCTCATGATCTTCGGCTTCACGTAGAAGATCTTCAACCACAGGCCGAAGTGAGGCTTGATGCGGAGGAAGGCCTCGCACACGACGATGAACGCCGAGATGTTGAGGACGAAATTCGGGGCCAGATCATGAAAATCTAGCCCGTAGTAGTAGATGAGCCCGCGGACGAAAGGGTGGAGTGGAAACCCCATTCCATGGATGAAATGAGGGAGAAATACCACTCTCTCCCAAGACTTCGGTGTAGGGGTAATCTGTCCCTCTGTTGGAAGCCTGTGCGCGATATTAGCGGCCAGGTATCCGGCTTCCCGAAGCTTGGTAATGTTCTCCTCTGAGACAGAGAAGGCCATCCACTTGCCTCCCGCTCCGGACATGTTGCGGTCTTATGGAGAAGGTGAGAACTTTGGCGCTGGAACTCGAGGGTGCGAGAACGGATGAGCAAAGGAAGAAGAAGGCATGGGTGAAAACGGGAGAGTTCTGCCCCTTTATAAAGGCGATGTGAATGTGCACCTCCCCACTTGCCTCTCGAAATCTCTTATTTTTCCAGGCGCCTCGATTACTGGCGCTGGTTGGGTTACCCATACCCGCATTGATGGAGATCCCGTGATAAGGGGACACGATCTCTGCTTTGACAAGACATGCCAAAGGAACCGCCTCGCAATGTGTGCGGAAGCAGGTTGTAGAAAACGGTTCGAATAAAAACTGGGCCGTGGCGTGATGTCACTTTTCGAAGAATTGTCAGCAGATTAGATTCGTGGATTATTGTTATTCTCTCTATGATGGTATATGGAATGTTATCTTGCAGAGCCGGACACGGTCCTTTTGTTCGGAATTTATCTTGGAGTATTCGGAGATGGAACCCGCCTCGCAATGCCGAAGACAATCTACGTGCCGGACTCATCATCATTGAAGCCTGGTTCAGGGGCTACTGAGGGAGTCTTGGATAAGGGGGTATCCGGACTGCCGGACTATATACTTTGGCCGAACTATTGGACTATGAAGATACAAGACAGAAGACTTCGTCCCGTGTCCGGATGGGACTCTCCTTGGCGTGGAAGGCAAGCTTGAGGATCCAGATGTAGATCTCCTCCTTTGTAAACCGACTCTGTGTAACCCTAGCCCCCTCCGGTCTCTATATAAACCGGAGGGTTTAATCCGTAGGACTCATCATCATCAACAACAATCATACCATAGGCTAGCTTCTAGGGTTTAGCCTCTCTGATCTCGTGGTAGATCAACTCTTGTAATACTCATATCATCAAGATCAATCAAGCAGGAAGTAGGGTATTACCTCCATCGAGAGGCCCGAACCAGGGTAAAACATCGTGTCCCTAGTCTCCTGTTACCATTAGCCTTAGACGCACAGTTCGGGTCCCCCTACCCGAGATGCACCGGTTTTGACACCGACAGACGTCCCTCATACTCTTGATCCAGTTGAGGTCGAGGGAGAGTTTTGTCAGCACGGCGGCGTGGTGACGGTGATGATGAAGTTACCAGCGCAGGGCTTCGCCTAAGCACTACGACGATATGACCGAGGTGTGTAACTGTGAAGGGGGGGCACCGCACACGGCTAAACAATGTCAACTTGTGTGTCTATGGGGTGCCCCCTCCCCCATATATAAAGGAGGGGAGGAGGGGGGAAGGGCCGGCCATCTATGGCGCGCCCAGGAGGGGTCCTACTCCCATCGGGAGTAGGATCCCCCCTTCCCTAGTTGGACTAGGAGAGGAAGGAAGGGGGAGGAAGGAGGAAGGAAAGGGGGGCCCGGGCCCCCACCCAATTCGGATTAGGCTGGGGGGTCCTCCTAAGCTCCCTTCTCCTCTCTCCCACTATGGCCCAATAAGGCCCATATACTTCTCGGGGGGTTCCGATAACCCCCCGGTACTCCGGTATATGCCCGAACTCACCTGGAAGCATTCTGATGTCCAAACATAGGCTTCCAATATATCGATCTTTATGTCTCAACCATTTCGAGACTCCTCATAATGTCCATGATCACATTCGGGACTCTGAACTACCTTTGGTATAGCAAAACACACAAACTCATAATACCAATCGTCATTGGACGTTAAGCATGCGGACCCTATGGGTTCGAGAACTAGGTAGACATGACCGAGACACGTCTCCGGTAAATAACCAATAGCGGAACCTGGATGCTCATATTGGTTCCTATATATTTTACGAAGATCTTTATCGGTCAAACCGCATAAAAACATACGCTGTTCCCTTTGTAATCGGTATGTTACTTGCCCGAGATTTGATCGTCGGTATCTCAATACCTAGTTCAACCTCGTTACCGGCAAGTCTCTTTACTCGTTCTGTAATACTTCATCCTACAACTAACTCATTATTCACAATTGCAAGGCTTATAGTGATGATTATTACCGAGAGGTCCCAGAGATACCTCTCCGAAACATGGAGTGACAAATCCTAATCTCGATCTAAGCCAACTGAACAAACACCTTCGGAGACACCTGTAGAGCACCTTTATAATCACCCTTTTACGTTCTAACATTTGGTAGCACACAAAGTGTTCCTCTGGTATTCGGAAGTTGCATAATCTCATAGTCTGAGGAACTTGTCACTACTAGGAAAAGGGCTATAGATAGGATTGATTCTAATGGCGCACCGTGGAAGCAGTGCGCCACTACTATATACTAATGGCGCACCTGTTTGTGATACGCCATTAGTGTGGAAGACACTAATGGCGCACCGTAAACAGGGTGCGCCACTAGTATGAATTATTTTTTTTCCATTTTCCCATACATACTAATGGCGCATCGTGTCCATAATGCGCCATTACTATCTATAACTACTAATGGCGCACCTAGCAGGCAGTGCGCCATTACTGTAAATTTTGTTTTATTCTTTTTTTTGCAAAACTACTAATGGCGCATCGTGGCACAGTGCGCCATTACTAGTTTAAACTAGTAATGGCGCACTCAGAGGAGATGCGCCATTAGTATATATACTTATTATTTTTACTTTTTTGCAAAACTACTAATGGCGCACCGTAGGCTGATGCGCCATTAGTAACCAGGGTTACTAATGGCGCATTTTCCTACGGTGCGCCATTAGTAACCTGGGACCAACAAGATATTTTGGACAGCCCACACCTACCCACTCACTTTCCCCACTTCATTCCATCCACCTCCTTCTTCAAGCTTTCGGCCATCTCCTCCTCCTCACCTCATTTCCACCATAGATTCAACAAAATTAAGTGGTGAAATTACCTTTTTTGATAGGTAAGTAAGGGAAAGCTATCTTCATGATATAGATCTACTTTTTTTTCTCCCTAGCTCGCTCCAACAACGTGCACATGCACTTTTTGTGGCCTAGCTAGATCTATGTATGTTTGTGGTGTTGCATGTGTTTGTGGTGTTGCATATATGTTTGTGTTTGAAGGTACCGGTATTTGAAATATGCGATAGTTGCCAATATTTTGCCGGAATGTTTTGATTCATTTCCGTTTCGGCGAGAATTTTGGCACTATGCATTCTTTTTGGTCCTATTTTTAGGGAAGGTCATGCCAAATTTTTTCTTGGTTCTAACATATCGTTTTGCTCTACCCCACAGGCGACCATGGTCCGCACGATGACTGAAGGCATCGTGAATAGGTTTTTGAGCTCCGCGAAGGCCGAGATGCTTCAAAAGAACGAGACGGAGATAAGATGTCCATGTCGAAGATGCAAGCTGAAGAGCCTTATTGCGGACCCGGATTCCGGGCAGGTGCGGGACCACCTGCTCTTGCGTGGTTTCATGGATGGCTATCAGTGGCAAGGTGATGAAGATGACTATCAAGTCGTCCATGGCCGGGGCCGGGCAAGAAATGAGGAAGGGCAACAAGACAAGTACCACCGCGGCGAGGGCGGGCGAGAAGACGAAGAATCTCCAGGACATGATCACGACGGTGATGCTGTACACAGTCATCATGTAGAAGATGTCGTACATGATGATGAGGAAGATCAAGACGAAGGGAATGATCATGAAGATGAAGATGTCGGAGCAGACGACGATGGAGGCTGGGTGCAGGACCCTCATATTCAAGAGCTGCTTCTCAAGCGGACGGATAACGCAAGAGCTGCCGCCCGAGAGAAAGCCAAGCTGGATCAACTGGAGATAGACGCGGTTACTCCATTGTATGAAGGATGCAGGCCTGAGGATACCCGCCTGAAAGTAACGCTCATGGCTCTGGAGATGAAGGTAAAACACAAAATGACCGACGCATGCTTCGACGAGAACATGTCATTCTGGCACGAACGTCTTCCCAAGGGGAACAAGTGCCCGACCAGTTTCGAGGAGGCGAAGAAAATCGTGTGTCCTCTGGATTTACCGCACGTGAAATACCATGTGTGCATGAACAATTGCATCATTTATCGGGACGAGCACGCGGAGTCTACCATATGTTCGGTGTGCGGCGTCACTCGATACAAGAAGAGGAAGAAAGCTCCTCGAAAATCGGTGTGGTACTTTCCGATCACTCCTCGTCTGCAGCGGTATTTCGCGGACCCTAAGGTAGCAAAGCTCCTGCGTTGGCACGCGGATAGGGAGGAGAAGAAGTGAGAAGATGACGCAAATGATCCGGAGATAGATAAAAAAGACAAGATGCTGAGTCACCCTAAGGATGCGAGCCAGTGGCAAGCGTTGAACTTCGAATACCCAGAATTTGGGAACGATCCAAGGAACATCGTGCTGGGCGCGAGCACCGATGGAGTCAATCCATTTGGCAGCCAGAGAAGCACACATAGCACCTGGCCTGTGTTTGTGTGGATGTACAACCTTCCCCCCTGGTTGTGCATGAAGAGGAAGTACATTCACATGAGTATGCTAATTGAAGGGCCGAAACAACCAGGGAACGACATCAATCTGTATCTGGGGCTGCTGAAAGAGGAGCTTGACACGCTGTGGAAAACGCCAGCCAATACGTGGGACGCCGCAGAGAAAGAATATTTCCCTATGAGAGCCGCACTGCTCACGACGGTGCACGACTATCTCGGTTACGGATATCTCGCGGGGCAGGTAGTCCACGGATTTTCTGGATGCGTAAGGTGCATGGATGACACAACGTATCGCCAGCTAGATAGAGATCCCGGGTCTTTGAAAACCGTGTTCATGGGACATCAAAGGTGGCTTCGCGATGATAACCCGTGGAGGAAACGCAAGGATCTGTTCGATGGTGAAACCGAACCCCGAAAACGCCCGTGTACGAGGAGCGGCGAGGAAATAGACAACTGTTGAAAAATTGGAAAGACTGCCCACTGCCGGGAAAGAAGCGAAAGGCGCCAGAGCCGCTGCTGAAGGTATGGAAAATGAGGTCTGTTTTCTGGGACTTGCCGTACTGGAAGATCCACCGTGTGCCTCACAGCCTTGATGTCATGCATATCACGAAGAACGTGTGCGAGAGTCTGCTTGGTACCCTGCTCAACATGCCAGAGAGGACCAAAGATGGGCCGAAAGCAAGGGCAGACTTGAAATCAATGGGCATCAGGCAGGAGCTTCACGCTAATGATGATGATGATGATGATGAGGCGAAGCAGGACACGGAAAGTCGTCGCAAAGGCAAAAAGGCCAAGAAGACCGGAAATGACTACCCTCCCGCGTGCTTCACTCTAAGTCAGAAGGAGATCGAGCAGTTTTTCACCTGGCTCCTAGGAGTAAAACTTCCTTACGGTTACGCGGGGAAGATAATCAGATACCTAGACCCAGCGAAGCAGAAGTTCAGCGGGATGAAGTCTCACGACTGTCACGTGCTGATGACGCAGATACTTCCAGTTGCAATCCGTGGGATCATGGACGCGCACGTCCGTGAAACGCTATTTGGCCTGTGCAACTTTTTCGACGTCATCTCTCAGAAGTCGATTGGCGTGAGGCAACTCAGAAGGCTACAGGAAGAGATCGTGGTGATACTATGCGAGCTTGAGATGTACTTCCCGCCCGCACTCTTCGACGTTATGGTGCATCTGCTGGTCCATATAGTGGAGGATATCATCCAACTCGGGCCGACGTTCCTGCACAGCATGATGCCGTTCGAAAGGATGAATGGTGTCATCAAAGGATACGTTCGCAACATGTCACGTCCAGAGGGAAGCATAGCCAGGGGCTTTCTGACCAAAGAGTGCATCTCCTACTGCACGAATTATCTAGGCATCGAGAACCCCGTTGGTCTGCCCGTCAACAGGCACCTCGGCAGGCTCGCTGGATGGGGTCACCATGAGGGTCGCCGCGAAATGCATGTCGACTTCGAGGGTCGACTCGCCGGCTTTGAAAGAGCAAACCTAGTCGCGCTACAACACATAGACGTGGTCGATCCTTGGGTGGTAGAGCACAAAACCTTTATTAAGAAGACGTACAATGACCGAGGCCAACAGAGGACGGACGGAGATATACTCAAAGAGCACAACTCATGTTTCACGCGTTGGTTCAAGCAGAAGCTTCTGTCGTACCCTTTACATGAGGATTCTTCCGCAGAAGAACAACTCATATTCGCCTTGTCACAGGGCGCCGAGCACAACCTGATGACCTATGAGGCGTATGATATCAACGGCTACACATTCTACACCGAGGACAAGGACATGAAGAGCGATGGTTATCAGAACTCCGGGGTAACGATGGAATCCTACACCGGTAACGACAAGGACAGATACTACGGAAGGATCGAGGAGATCTGGGAGCTGAGCTACGCTGGAGAGAAGGTCCCGATGTTCCGTGTCAGATGGGCCAAAAACGTCATAAAAGAAGACCGGTATTTCACCACCATGGTTATACCCGAAGCCAAATCCAAGACCGCGGGCGCAAACGTCACCGCCCTCACGAAGATGAGCACGGCCCTGTCTACTTGGAGAAGCGCGGTGAAGAGAATGATTGATAAAGGTGATAGTTATGACAAGATCAAGGCGAAATATCCTTTGATGAGCGAAGATGAGTACAAGGAGTTCAAGATCAAGTGCCAGAGCCCCGCAACCTCCGAATCAAGTCAGTGGGGGAAAGAAATGCGGGAGTTGAACTTAGGGGAACACAAACTCGGTCCCGGCGGTTATAGAGTGGCGGAGCCTATATGGGACAAGGAGGACCCGGAGCTTGCCGAGCAAGGCCTACCGCCCCGCTTCGAGAAATACAGCGGTGACAAGCAGACCAGGAACTATGTCAGGGCCCAGTACAAGGAGGACCCGATAACAAAGGAGCTTACAACGGATCCGAAGACCAGGGCGCTTGAGCTTGTTCTGGTAAGGAATACACCCCCGCGTAATTAGCTCCATATGGTTGCACTCTAATTAATCCCCAATATTTCTAAATGGTTCATGTTCCTTTCGCAGGACAATGAAAGCAGTAGCGCGGGGTCGTCTAAGAGCTCCCCTTTCGACACCCCTTTAAATAGGGCGTTGAACGTAATGAAAAAGAAGGATAAGCTCGATAAGCCGACGTCAGTTGGTCATGTGGCCGGCAAAGGCTTGTCCACAAAATGGGGGTCATACTATACCGCTGGTGTGCGGAAGGAGAAAAAGACCAGCTCGGAAAGCCAGATGCGCGAGGTTGAAGAACTCAAGGCACAAGTGGCGTGGATTCCGGAGCTTGTCCATGAGCAAGTGCAACAACAACTTGGAACGACGCTCAACGCCATGGTGCCTACGTTGATTCATGGGCTGACGACGTGGATTGCGGGCGGCCAAAAGGGGCCTCCCCCGGTTCCCAGCTTCACGGCCAGCAACTCGCACAGCGCGGCGGCGGCACCATTGGTGTCTCCGGCGGCGGCGCCATTGGTGTCTCCGGCGGCGGCGCCATTGGTGTCTCCGGCGGCGGCACCATTGGTGTCTCCGGCGGCGGCGCCATTGGTGTCTTCGGCGGAGGCGGTATTCGTGTCTCCGGCACCGGCACGGGCATTGGAGCTTAATGCACCCGGGTGTACGCCGACCGGCACCTCGCCAGCAAGCGCCCCCTCCGTCAGTTGCACGCCCGCCGTTGGCGGTGCCTCGACATTAGCCGAGCTCGACGGCATCACGGTAACTAAGCCTCTCGGCCGATGACTTCATCTCCTTGCCTTTGACTGGGCATCCCTGACGCCCTATACATGTTTTTCCAGGGCACCACCGACGTTCCTTGCACTCTTCTGCACTTCGTGGGCGCCGAGTTGGTCGATGTCGCCAAGGGCAGAATCGTTCAACCGGGCAACCCCATGTTCCACGGTAATCCGATGCCAACCACAATGTATAGGGTTGAGGTGGTCCGGGTGCTGCCAGGCTGCGACGAGCTATTACCTCCGATTCGACCCGCTGGGGCCGACGAAGAAGATGAGATGACCCTCGGCACCTGCGTAAACGGGCCCCTGCTATGGCCGAAGAGCCAGATTCGTTTGGGGGCGGGGGACACCACCCCACAGACAAGACCGCCAGTCGTGCCGGCGCCAAGCCATGGCAAGAACGCCGGAACGCTACCGGACCTGCCGGACATCCCTATGGCACAGGATCCGGACAGCCCTATGGCACAGGATCCGGACGGCGACGACAACGACGACGGTACATTTACCAAAGTTGATAAGTACTTTGCCGAACATGGGTACGCTGACGAGTTCTGCGGGCCTCTTTCTCAAGAACCCAACCAAGACCACCGCGATCTAGCTGGTACGGCGGAGAAATCCAATTGCAACAAGCGTCGTCTGGCGTTCATTCTCAGGACACGCCTCTAGCTCCCGCCTTCACCGAGCCTCAGATAGCTGAGGCGCGAAATATTATCAGCCCCAACACGCTGAAGAAGGCGGTCTGTGAGCAGAACTCGGTCCCATTACAGGAGATCAAGAAGAAGGGCCGGAAACGAAAGACTAACAAGGGCGCCGGTGCGAGCCAGCCGGCACCGAGTTCGATCCATGCTCAGGACGGGCCACCTTCACCTAAGGATATCTCGAGGAGGGTGCATGTGGCGGGTAGGGCGATGCTACCGCCAAATATGCTGAATGCTGCAACCGGTGCTATGCGGAGTCTGCACGACAGTGTTCTGATTTTGGAGAAGCGACGTCTCAGAGAGAAGGATGTGGCATACCCGGTTTTCGTGGCCAAGGTGCCAAAGAGCAAGGGCTTTGTGGATGGAGACATCGGGGGTATGATCGTCCTGCGGTTTGATGACATCTTTGCTATGTTTAACCTTCATCCGTTGCACTACACCTTTGTTCGGCTGTTTTCGCTGAGCATGCAGATGCGGATCATTAGAGACAATACCCCGGACATCGTGATAGTCGACCCCTTCTACATGCGTGCCAAGCACTTGAGCAGCGCTGGGGACCGCCAAGTTGCGAGTTCACACCTCAAAGGCGTCATTCTGGCAAACGCAGATAAGGATAACTTCCTTGTGCCTTACTTTCCCGAGTAAGTCATCCCTTAACCGCCCCGTAACATATGATTTCTTAGATTTCGATCGTTCTTTTTTTTTTCTAACATTCCGTGTTCTGTGCAGTGACACACATTGCACACTCATCCTCTTAAGCCCGAAATATTCCATGGCCACGTATTTCGACCCGAACCGTAACTCCATGATAGACTACACAAATGTGAAGAAAGTTCTTGATGATGTTCTCCCCGGCTACGCCCAATCTGGGGGCACCTTCACCAGGCCAGTTCGTAAGTACGGCAAGCACATCTTCTCACACAATACGAAGTTCTGCTGCGTCAAGCAGCCGCCTGGCGGTCAGAAGGATGCCTACTACGCCCTCCATCACATGCGGGCGATCGTAAGGGACCATCATCACCTTCTGCTACCAGATAATCTCAAAGATTGGGCCGCGAGCTTGTCGGCAGTCCAGGACGCGGACCTCAGACAAGAATTCTTTCGCATCCAGTCGGAGTTTGCGGACATCATCCATCAAGATGTCCTTCATACCGCGGGGCAGTTCTTCCTCAGATATCAACCGTCCAACAGTGAGATAGATGAAACGCTACAAATGCAGGGTGACAACGACCGTGATTTCATGACCATCACGACAGACGGCGGCTTCACCCACGCTCCTGTCCGATGAGTTGATTCGAAAGTATTGATGTGTAGTTCTGAAACATTGATTGGCCCATGTTGTAATTAAACTTTAATGAATTTGGATGTCTCTTTGGTTTGGACGGTTGTTCAACTTAGATGTAATCGATGCTATTTATTAGTAGGACCATGAATCGTGCTATTAATGTCTTGCTTTTCTCTTCCGATCCTTTTGTTGCATACTTACACATTGCTTATGTATTGTCTGTTGTTTGGCTTGTGCATAGAGATGCCGTCGTATGTCGTGTACAAGGGTAAGGTTCCTGGAGTCTACGATGACTGGGAGGAGTGTCGGAGACAGGTTCACCGTTTCAGCGGTAACAGTTACAAAGGGTACACCACTAGGGCGGAGGCCGAATCTAGATACGCCCGCTATCTAGCGGGAGAGAGGAGGGAGCGTTGGAGGAACCGGATGAAGACCAGTTTGATCGCGATGATGCTCATCGTGATGACCACAACTCTCTTCTATGTGATGGTAGTTTAGATGATCGATATCGACTTGTAATGTGAAGGCAAACTCGATACTCGCGGTCTTGAGACTTGTAATGTTTTATCTTTGTCCGGTCTTTTGAATCCGGAGACTAATATGATGAATTGTATTCGGAGACTAATCTTCTATTGTATTTGATGAATCTGATGTTGCTGTGTGCTGCTGTCTATATTCTATGCAATAATATATTTTGTAACCTGTGCAAAAATCAGAAAAGCAAAAAAAATAAAACCTAATATTCATACTAATGGTGCACCACACAAGACACTAATGGCGCACTGTGATCATCACACTAATGGCGCATTAGCTGCTGGTGCGCCATTAGAATGACAAAGCACATTTGTACATATGGCCCCTGGGAGGCATTCTAATGGCGCACTGTAGGCTATACTAATGGCGCACTATGCGGTGCGCCATTAGAACACCAGATACTAATGGCGCACCAGTAGTGCGCCATTAGAATTTAATTCTAATGGCGTGATGCCAGTGGCGCACCAGTAGTGCGCCATTAGAAGGCAAATTCGGTGCGCCACTAGCATGCCTTTTCCTAGTAGTGTGTATAAGTCATGAAGAAAGCAGTAGCAATGAAACTAACACAATCATAATGCTAAGCTAACGGATGGGTCATGTCCATCACATCATTCTCCTAATGATGTGATCCCATTCATCAAATGACAACACATGTCTATGGTTAGGAAACTTAACCATCTTTGGTTAATGAGCTAGTCAAGTAGAGGCATACTAGGGACTATATGTTTTGTCTATGTATTCACAATGTACTTAGTTTCCGGTTAATACAATTCTAGCATGAATAATAAACATTTATCATGAATTAAGGAAATAAATAATAACTTTATTATTGCCTCTAGGGCATATTTACTTCACAATGCTAGCACCAAATAACAATTATTCATGTCTAAAACTAATCCCCAAGGTGGATGTAGAGGTAGCATGCCGGCGGCGATCACATCGACCTTGGAACCATTCCTTACGAGCATCGTCACCGCGTCCTTAGCCAATCTTCGTTTAATACATAGCTCTTGTTTCGAGTTACAAATGTGAGCAACCGAACCAGTATCTAATACCCAGGTGCTACTACGAGCATTAGTAAGGTACACATCCATAACATGTATATCAAATGTACCTTCGTTCACTTTGCCATCCTTCTTATCCACGAAATACTTAGGGCAGTTCTGCTTCCAGTGACCAGTCCCTTTGCAGTAGAAGCACTCAGTTTCAGGCTTGGGTCCAGCTTTGGGCTTTTTCCTGGGAGTGGCAACTTGCTTTCCATTCTTCTTGAAGTTCCCTTTCTTTCCCTTGCCTTTTTTCTTGAAACTAGTGGTCTTGTTAACCACCATCACTTGATGCTCCTTCTTGATTTCTACCTCCGCAGGTTTGAGCATTGCAAAGAGCTCGGGAATTGTCTTCTCCATCCCTTGCATATTATTGTTCATCACAAAGCCTTTGTAGCTTGGTGGTAGTGATTTAAGAACTCTGTCAATAGCACTATCATCTGGAAGATTAGCTCCCAGCTGAGTCAAGTGATTATGATACACAGACGTTTTGAGTATGTGTTCACCGACAAAACTATTCTCCTCCATCTTGCAGCTATAGAACTTGTTGGAGACTTCATATCTCTCAACTCGGACATTTTCTTGAAATATTAACTTCAACTCTTGGAACATCTCATATGCTCCATGATGTTCAAAACGTCTTTGAAGTCCCAATTCTAAGCCGTAAAGCATGGCAAACTGAACTATCGAGTAGTCATCAGATCAAGCATGCCAAACATTCAAAACATCAGCATCGATGGAGGAGAACAATTCTGTCAATGAACACATACTCAAAATGTTTGGGTATCATAATCACTTGACTCAGCTAGGAGTTAATCTTCCAGATGATAGTGTTATTGACAGAGTTCTTCAATCACTGCCACCAAGCTACAAAGGCTTCGTGATGAACAATAATATGCAAGGGATGGAGAAGACATATCCTGAGATCTTCGCAATGCTCAAAGCTGCAGAGGTAGCAATCAAGAAGGAGCATCAATTTTGATGGTTAACAAGACCACTAGTTTCAAGAAAAAGGGCAAGGGAAAGAAGGGGAACTTCAAGAAGAATGGCAAGCAAGTTGCCGCTCCTGGGAAGAAGCCCAAAGCTGGACCCAAGCCTGAAACTGAGTGCTTCTACTGCAATGGGACTGGTCACTGGAAGCGGAACTGCCCAAGTATTTGGTGGATAAGAAGGATGGCAAAGTGAACAAAGGTATATTTGATATACATGTTATTGATGTTTACCTTAATAATGCTCGTAGTAGCACATTTGATAATGGTTTCGTTGCTCATATTTGTAACTCAAGAACAGGAGCTATGGACTAAACGAAGATTGGCTAAGGATGAGGTGATGATGCACGTCGGGAATCACTACAAAAAAAGACACATCCATGACATTTTGGGCCGAACGAATTTTTTTCCTGTCATACTTATGACACTTCTATGAAGATAATTGTGACAAAACCCAGTATCATCATAGATGTGGCGGGCTCCTACTTCTATGACAAAAAATCATGACAAAAAATGGGCTTTTCGTCCTGGGCGGGCCGGAGACGCAGCTGCATGACATTCTTTGGGCCGTCCATGACCGAAAAAACCGTGGTAGAAGCGAGGGCGAGGAAAATATCAGGGTGTTCCTGGTTACGGTGGGTGGTCGGGGCCGAGCAATGCGCGTTTCTCTCATACACGTATGCGCGTGGGTGCGAGGTGTTGGTCTGTAACTGAACCCGAGCGAGGCATTCGCCTATACTGAACCCGAGCGATTGCACTGTAGGCTACGCGTTACTGAACCCGAGCGATCGATCGATGCATGGCTGTTAACTAAACCCGATCGAGCGATTCCTTCACTATTGCTGCTAACTGAAGCCGATCGATGCTGCCTCTGGATGAACAGTGAGCATTGCAGGGGGGGTTGGATGAACAGTGAGAGGTGGGGGTGGATGAATAGGACCCCGTGGTGTTGCCTCTGGATGAATAGGACCCGATCGATCGAGCCGGTTGGGGCTGGATGAACAGGACCCCGTGGAGGGCTGGATGAATAGGACGACCCCGTGGAGGGCTGGATGAATAGTAGACGGTGGAGGGGTGGATGAACACTAGCCCGTGGAGGGGTGGTTGAACAGGAGCCCATGGAGAGGGGTCGTTGAATAGTAGTCGGTGGAGTAGTGCGCGGTGGAGGCTGGATGAACAGGAGCTCGTGGATGAACAGTCGCAGGTGGAGGCTGGAGGAGGTCGATGGTGGATGAACAGTAGCCCGTGGAGGTTGGATGAGGTCGACGGTGGAGATGAACAGTATCCCATGGAGTCCCGTTTTGCGGTACGCCACAACCCTCCCGATGAAGAGGACCCCTGTTTCGACCGTAGCGCTCCAACACAAGTCCGTTTCCTCCATTTTGCGGTACACCACACCCCTCCCGATCAACAGGACCCCGTTTCGACCGTAGGAGGTCCAACACAAGTCCATTTCCTCCGTTTTGTGGTATGCCAGACCCCTCCCAATGAATAGGATCCCATTTCGAACGTGGCCGGTCGAACACAAGGCCATTTCCTCCGTTCTGCGATACGGCAAGCCTCGTTCCCATCGCATGTTCCGTCCAAGCCGGTTGGCTCGCATGCGTTCCGTTGCCTCCCGATGAACACGATGCATTCTGTTGCCTCCCCATGAACATGACAACGATGCAGTTTCTCCGTTCCGACCCAGCCATGTACATGAGCCCTGGCCGTACGTATGTGCGAGTAGGCGTTCGAGACCCCGCCCGTATGTACGTACGTGGCCGTATTTTCTTTCTTGCACACTGGCCGTTGTACGTACGTGTACATGCTATGTGCGCGCCTCTACATTGACCAGTATGTACGTACACCTTCACGACCAGAATGACAACGCTACGTACGCTTCGACCAGGTGGGTCCCAAATGTCAGGCACTTCCTTGCATGCGAAGATGTAGCTGGTGGGTCCCAGTAGTCAAGGGGCGAATCATTTTTTTGCCCGGATGCACTTCCTTGCATGCGAAGATGTAGATGGTGGCCCGTCCGGTGGGTCCCTGCTGTCAGCTGGAGGAATAATTATTTTGTGCGCAATAAGGAGGCACTTCCTTGCGGCCGCCATGGACTTAGCTGTCAGTCTCTCCACGTACAGTACTCTTCCGATGGAAGTCGTTCCTTGACCATGTTGACCACGCTGCGCCGAGAGCACCAGGGCGGTGGACGACGATGAGGCCTAGGTAGGGGACAACACAGAGCCGGGGAAGACACGGCAGTGGAAGCCCGCGCGGAGAGGAGTATGAGGGTTCACTGGTTCGGCTGCTGTGTGAGCTTGCCGTCGCCGCAGAATAATAGGGGGTGTGGGTGAGTAGAGGGATGGCCTGGCCAGCGGTGGGAGTAGTAGGGGCGGTGAGGCCTCCACGACATCCCAGCCGGCCACGGGAGGCAGGAGCACGCGACACGATCGGCGCTGGTTTGGGCGTCTGGAGCAAGAAGACCAAAGGTTGAAGAAGCACTACGACCGTTGGATGGACATTGTACGATCACTAGAGCTAGAATCGTTCATATTGACTAAGTTGACAAAGCCCTTTGTCCCCGTCAACTTAGTTGGTCCACAAGTCAGCCTCCCACTATGGTGGGTCCCAACTAGCAGGGGTATTCATTTTTTTGTGTGTAATAAGGAGGCACTTCCTTCCATGCGAAGATATAGCTGGTGGGTCGGACTTGTCAGTGGGGGGAACATTTTTTTCGCGGAATAGAGAGGCCCTTCCGGTGGGTCCCAGCTGTCAGGTGGAGGAATCATTATTTTGTGCGTAATAAGGAGGCATTTACTTGTGTGCGGCCATGCACCCAGCTATCAGCCTCTCCACGTACAGTCCACGTCCGATGGATGTTGTTCGTTGACCACATTGACTAGGCTGCGCCGAGAGTACCATGGCGGTGGACGACAACAAGGCCTAGGAAGGGAACGACACGGAGCCGGGGGAGACTCGGCAATGGTTGCCCACGCGGTGGGGAGTACAAGGGTTTACTGGTCCGACTGCCATTGCCGGAAAATAATAGGAGGTGTCGGTGAGTAGAGGAATGGCCTGGCCAACAATGAAGTAGGGTGGGGCAGTGCGGCCTGTGCGGCAGCACAGCCGGCCAGGGAGGTGGGAGCAGGCAGTCCCACCGGCGCTGGTTTGGGCGGCTGGAGCAAGAAGATCATTTATTGAAGAAGCAGCACGGCCGTTGGATTAACATCCAACGGTCACTGCTGCTAGAATCGTTTGTGGACTAAGTTTAAAAAGCCTTTCGTACACGTCAACCTAGTAGACCCACAAGTCAGCCTCCAAATCTGTCCCAAATAGCATACAGCCCGAAATTTCTAGCCAGATTCAAATTAATTTTAAATCTAAATATACCTTAATTTAAATTCAATGAAATTTTACCCGCACAAAAACAATGAAATTTAAAATATCAAATTCCGAAAGAAAAAAGTATTTTGAAACTAATTGTCTGTTTGCTGTATTTTTTCATTTTACAGCCCATTTATTATTACTTATAGCCCATTTCTTATTACTTATAGCCCATTTTCTGGGCAAAGTGCATCCCTCCTTGTCTTGAAAGATTTCCGGCCCAGCAGGGCGTAGAAAAGCAAGTAGGCCTACGTTGGTTATTCTGCAAAAAACAAAATAGTTGGCTAGCCATTTTCAGAAAGGAAAAAAACAAACTGGGCTGGTCATGTGCTAAACATATGAAATAAAAGCCTGGGCTAGATGGGCCACAGGTCCCGCACAACCCAGTTGATACCACTGGAAAAAATAGCGCGCTATAGCATCGCTAATAACACGCTATAGCATACTGAGAATTGCCTCGCTAAATATATCAGTGTACATTGTCTCGCTAATAGCATGCTATAGCGCGATATAGCACGCTAATAGCATATTTTGAGGTCGCCGCTATTTTGTTGTAGCGCGCTATTTTTTCATTGGTTAATACCCTTCTCCATCCTGAAAAAACAAAATTACTGCGCGTGCTGCTGGGTCCCTACTGTCATCCTCACCATGTACAGTCATCTCCTTATTCCTCTCGGTTGTTGACCATGTTGACAACACCGAAGGGCGGTGCCGCGGCGAGCAAACCAAGGTGGAGGACGATGGTGAGGCCTCGGGCGGGAACGAACATGAGCCGGGGAAGATCCGCAGAGTTTTGGGTGCGATGTGGCCATGATGCATGCGCGACAGCACAACCAGCCATGGGAGGCGGGAGCAGGCGGTCCTGCCAGCGCTCATTTGGCTTTGGCGGCTCGAGGAAGAAGAGACTGGGGAAACATGACAGACGTTGAATGCCAATCCAACGGTCAAGGTTGGCACAATCGTTTGTTGACTAAGCCGACACCAAGTATCATACTTTTCTATATATAGGAAGAAAAGAAAATCTGGGATCGTTCGCCTGATAACATTCCCGAAACTGCGGCCGTTCGATCTTGTGTCACAACTAAAACTGCGAGGAAAATGTGTTCGTCTTCTATCCTCCTCCCAGGGAACGTTCGCCACATAGGTGACTAGCACCCTTGGTTTTCAACCGAGAGGTCTTGGGTTCGAGTCCCAGGAACTCTCAATTTTGTCCTCCTTCCTTCCTCGCAAAAAAAGGGAAAGAAAATCAAAGACTTGGGAAGGCATACAGAACAATCTAGTGTACCAGTAAAGAGACGTTGCTGAGTTTTAGAAAAAAGAGAGACATGCTCCTGTAGCTGGTTTGAATCCAAACCTAGACTATGACTATATATGGTGCTATGCTACTCTGCAAGTAATGAAACTGACATATCCAACGTTCGCTTCTCCTCTTCTCTACTTACTCTACCTAGCATCAAAAGCTCTGGCCGCAACAACCATGTCTGCTGGTTGCTCGTCCACCTGCTCTTCAGCAGGCAACAACCAGATATGTGCCAAGCCGCCACCCATGCCATCGCCTATGGGTATCATCACACCCCCGCCGGCACGCGCACCGCAGCCGATTGCTCATCACAACCCGCTGCTATTGGTGTGGTGCCACTGCTGCAAATCACGTAGAGTCATCCATCGCGTCTCAACCACAATCCTCAACCCTGGCTGAGTCTTCTACAAATGCCCAAATCATGGGGTAATAATATGTTTAAGTGTTGTTCTGCTGCTTTCAGTTGTTGATTTTTTTAATAGTTTGGTTGATGATCTTCCAATTTGATTCATGGAGAAAAGGGAAGATTCGTGTGATTTGTATTTTCGGGAAGTTGCTGATGTGGGGGAATGCAACTACGTTGATTATTTGGTTAGCCGAGGAATCCAATACCAGCAGGTTGGGGTGTTGGACAAGTAACTGAAGGAACAATAGAAGAGGAAGATGTAGAGCAGAAGGTTAAAGATGCAGTTCCTCTGATCATGGCCAAGCAACAGCTGCTGAACAACCTTTACAACAATGAGGAGATGAAAGAGCTTGTGAAGATAATGGGCAAAATCGATGTGCTCTGTAGGATGATTGTCTCTTTATTTGCAGTGTATGTAGCACTCGTGATGTATTCAATGGCTATGACATGAGCACTTTGCTAAAACTAGTAATGAATGAAACCTGTGTTGCAGGCTGGGCGTAGTGTTGTGAACATCTAATGATTTCTATGAACGAAAATCAGGGGGTATCCCCTTTTGCTCATAAATAAATAAATATAAGAGGCCCTTTTGGTAATAAATAAATAAATTAGCAGAGGCCCTGTCGGGTCAGCTTTGTTCTCATTCGAAGACGTTGAGCAAATTGCAGTCCAACAGCAAACTATGTCATCAAATTCAAGTTTCACAGCCAAATATGAGTAACTAAACAACAATGTCATCATGTTTTAGTCGTCATACAATCACCAAACACAAATCAGCATACATAACAAGTGATGTTCTCACAGCAAAATACTAAACAACATGTTCATCAAGTTTCAGTTGTCATAGCAAACACAATTTCACATAGTAGATAAAAAAAGTAGATAAAAAACGTCTTCTGACAGGCAAATACGACAAAAGCAATGTAATCATCATCCGCAGCAGAAGCGTCAACATCTTCGCCATGTGTATCAGTCTGAATTGTAATCCCCCATGGTGTCATCTTCTTCTTCGTCCTCAACGTCCTCGAATGTTGGCTTCTTCTTGATCAACTCTTGTATGTCCACAGCACGACAGGCAATCTTTTCTCCGGCGTCATTGACGTGATGGTTCTCAAAGATATTAGGAACATCTGTGTTATCTTGTACATCAGGAGTAGTGTAAGCATCATCTTGTTGTGCAAATTCATTAAACAAATTCCTCTGCTCAAACCTTTGCAATACTCTCTAGTCATCGCTACGTGCAAATGTGTCTTCCAAGAAAAATATCTGTGTTGCTTGATTTGCCAAAATAAAAGGCTCGTTGGTCTGGTACGCTGCCTTGACATTGATGGATTTGAAATAATCATCAGCTCTGGGTTTTGCAATCCTGGAAAACAAGTTATACCAATGACAACACAACAGAACCACACACCGATGATCCTCGAAACTGGAGATATACTGCAACTGAACAATGTCTGTTATGTTAGCATACATTTCAGTTGTCTCTTTGTCATACGTATCCATGCTCATGATGGCACTGTTTTGTGTCTTCCCGCCTTTGTCTTGTGCAAGGGTGTTGTAGCGCACATCTCCAACAACGCAAGATTCATAATGTCTTACCCGAGTATCAGGACCCATTGCTAGTGAGTAAAGGGCATCATCAAGTGCCTGCCCATCCTCCCGCATCTTCTTAACCTATGGTTAGAAAATAGACAAGCTGATCATCTTATGTACTCAATATATTAAAAAAGCTGACAGTGCAATTCAAAAGCTTACATGGCTCTTGAACCATTTCGCAAATCCTGCCATAACCAGTTTGTTAATGTTTCTTGGATTTTGCGGCAGTAACTCCTTTTTGTAGATGCTGCACAACATAGTGATCGCGTCAAACATCTAAATATATAAGAATGTGCTGCAAGTTTAGTAGATTACGATGTATAAGCTGCACTACTTAGCACTACTTGATATAAGGTAGTATCTTAGGATAGTTATTCAACACATACCAAACCATTTTGTCCAAATCTTTAGGTTTGTCCTCTTGTCGACTCTTCCTTGTAACTCGAACAGAATAATCGAAAACATTGAGCCCAGGATTGTCTTCGCCCACCTCTTTGCTAAGTTGATCAGCTGTTTCAATGTATTTTGAGCAGAATATCAATGCTTCTGTAGAAATGTAGGCCTCTACAATGGAACCCTCGGGTCTAGCTCTGTTCCTAACATAGCCCTTGAAAGTGCCTAGCCGCCTTTCAATAGGGTACATCCAGCCATACTGTACTGGACCTCTAAGTAGTGCCTCATTAGGTAGATGAACAGCCAAATGCACCATCACCTCAAAGAAGGCTGGAGGATATATCTTCTCAAGGTCGCTTAGGATAGTTGGTATCTTGTCTCTAAGACGCTCCAAAGCATATATCCTGATATTTCTACTATAGAGTTCCCTGAAGAATTGTCCCAACTCTGCAACTGCTCTATATAAGTCAGGGCGGCCCAATCCTCTAAGGATAAAAGGTAAACCCCTTTGAAGTAGGACGTGGCAGTCATGAGTTTTCAACCCTTGTACCTTGTTTCCATCTGCACTGACTCTCCTTTCAGGGTTGGAAGCAAATCCATGTGGGAATCTCACACGTGACAGGACCTCGCAGAATTCTTTTCTTTTTACCTTGTCCAAGACGTACACAGCTGGTGCCATATCCCGTGGTTGACCTTCATCTTGCACCTGCAAATCCTGTCTGATACCCAGGTGTATCAAATCAATCCTAGATTTTAAGGTATCTTTCGTCTTGCCTTCAATATTAAGAAGTGTGCTGATAATGCTGTCACATATATTTTCTCGATGTGCATCACATCAAGATTATGCCGCAGATCCAAATCTTTCCAATACTCCAAGTCCCACAAAGTGGATCTGTGGGTAAACAATAATATCTCTTCTGCCCTGCCATGCTTCCATTTCCCGCTACCATTACCAGGATGGTTTCCTGGTGTAATATGCCTGACCTTCTCTAATTCCACTTGCAACTCATCAGCGGTGAGCCTCTTTGGCGCATCACGGTTTTCATGCTTTGCATTGAACACATGTCTTCGGTATTTTCTAGGATGCGACTTGTCCTTGGCAAGGAAATGGTGGTGTCCAATGTAACAGATCTTGCTAAGTATTGCGTATGACAGCGGATTCCTGTCACAACGAACACATGCATTGTAACCATGTGTCGTTCGCCCTGACATAGTGCCCGAAGCCGGATAATCATGGATGCACCAAATTATAACAGCACGCAAAAAACAATCAGCTGGTGGGCTGCTATATAGGTCTCGAGTGAGAACACCCCTCCATAGCTGTTGAAGTTCCTCCACAAGAGGCTCCATGAACAAATCAAAATCCTTTCCAGGACTTTTTGGACCTGGGATGAGCAAGTACATCATGTAGTTTGATTCTTTGGTGCAGACATTTGGAGGCATGTTGTAGGGGATAACAAGCACTGGCCACATGCTATATGTGGTGCCCTGGTGGCAAAATGGGTTAAATCCATCTGAAGCTAAGCCAAGTCTAATGTTTCTCGGGTCAGCAGCAAACTTTTTGTGTTTATGATTGAAGCTTTTCCACTCACTACCATGAGATGGATGGTTCATTACATTCCGATCTCTGTACTCCTGGTTCCTAGAATGCCACAGTACATCCTCTCTTGTTTCAGCATCATGAAACAACCTCTGCAATCTTGGTATAATTGGAAAATGTCTCAAAACATTATGAGGAATCCTCTTCACAACATCACCATCTTTCCATCTTGATGAATTGCATTTCGGGCATTCACTTAAGTTGGCATAATCCTTCCGGAATAGAACGCAATTATTCTCACAAACATGGATCATATTATATCCAATTCCAACTGCACGAAGGAAATTCTTCATTTTACTGTAGGTGTGTGGCAGCTCAGACGCATCTAGGAAAGATTTGCGGAAAGCAGCCAACATCACATCGGATGATTTATTGGTCATCCGCTCAGATGTCTTCACCTCAAAGGTGACCATAGCCGAGAATACTTATAGCTTATTTCCTGGGGTGACAGCCACGTTGCATTGTTCCAACATGCGGGCCACCATTTTTCTTCTGCAGGTGAAAGTTCACGGAATGCACGAGCATTTCCTAGCATTGTTTCAATGTTGGTCAAACTCACTCGCTCCACCACCACCACCTCCTCCTCCTCTTCCACCTGAGCATCAGGCAGATCAAGATGGTGATCTGCTGCTTCCACGTAGTCAATAACATTGATGTTCATAGTTTCACCATGATGAACCCACCTAGTATATGTGACCGACATCCCATACAAGTGTAGATGATTTTGCATAGTTGACTGGGGTCTTGTAACTAAATTCATACAACTGCTACACGGGCAGAGCACATATGGTTTCGGACCACCGTACTCAGCTCTGATGAAGTTCATGAAGTTTTCAACCCCCTCGACATATGCAGCGGAGAATCTTCGAGTAGAAGTTATCAAAGTCTTGTCCATATGTTAGACATAAAAAATAGTTCTTCTACTAGATATTACAGGAAAAACACATATGCTTTTTCATGAAGTCCAAAAAAAATACCTAGGTCGATGTCTAAAGCTATGGCAAGATATTTGGATGAGCAGATCTAAGTAACGAAATATATGTAAAGCTAATTCAGCAAACATATTTGAGTGCTAAATTATGGTAGGCTGTTTCAGCAGTCAATGAGGCCGAGCACACAGCCATCGAAATATCGAAGGCCATCGTAGCAACAAAGATCGCGTATAAAACGGTGCAGAGCTATTTCACCTAACAGATTGGCTACTAGACCATGTCAATCTACGTCACAATAAATATATGGCAGGATATTTTTGCAACTAATCGGCCTTGGCATGCCTTCTCAGCTAAGCAGATTGAGTGCAGAACAGGGCAAGGAAGCTTCTTAAGTAGAGCATATTGACTGTAAACTACTTCGGCAAACAGTGAGATTAACAGCGTCTATCAGCTAACATTCAGCGCTACACCAACATGCACAGGGCCTCAGTCTAGAATACGCGTACCATGGGAGAAGCTGACCGCTGTGCGTCTCCACACGAACATCGCCAGTGGTGGCGACGCTGACCGCCGTGCGCCTCCACAAGAACGTAGCCAGCGGTGGTGGCGCGGCTAGAGGACGACAGTCTACGAGAGCGTACTGTGGGAGCGAGAGGATCGTTGTGCGTCCCCTCGATGAACCGCGGCACCGACGTATCAGAGCGGCGGGGAGGGCAGCTTTAGCGGAGCGA
>NC_041381.1:518331822-518406733 GCF_002162155.2 Triticum dicoccoides | reverse complement strand
TTGGCTAGTTGGCCGAAGGGCGGTTAAATCGGATTTGCGGGGAATTTTTGGGTGGGGGGGGGGAGGATTTTCGCGCGGTGGGCGGGGGGAGTTTGGCGCATGGTCGATTTCTCCAAGTGCAGTCCCACGTGTCAGTGAAGAGGCAAGCCGAAGCGCGTTCCGTTTGCGTGAGCCGTGTGCAGGACCAAACGTGTGTGGGGTGCAATGCAACTGCGACAGGGTGCTATGAGTGTACCCCCTTTTTTTCCTTTTAAACTAGGTGCTTCGCCCCCTAAAAAAACTTGTTGCTTTGCGCGATCCATCGATACTACTACTAGTAATCCGGCAATCTCGACTAAAACGGCTCGGCCAGGTCTTTTCACGCGCGATATGCTGGGAGGTTGGCTTAGTTGGGTTTTTTAGGACGAGTAATGCTACACCTACGTAATCCCAGTTACACAATTAACATAATGTGAAACGTGTGAGCTGTTGATTGTAGATTGTGGGGAGGGAGGGGCCCACCACCATGAAAATCAGGGGAGGAGAGAGAGAGGCAATTTGCATTAACCCTTTCGTAGGTTCCCGTAGATGTAGAAAGATGTGAAATGCGTGAATGTATAGTGGACGTACTATTGGAGTGCCTAAGATAAATTGTGTATGTATAGACCCTATGTGTTTATTTTACTTCGCATGTTAGCTTTGTCTCGGTTCAATAAAAAGCAGAGTTGGTGATGATGGTGTGCCTGTCATCCTGCAATATAGGCCATCCGATCTATATCTAACGGATAGGAAGGAAACTATGACAATTTACCCTCACTCCTCCACATTTGCAGATAAGGCTTTCTCTCGTTCATCCTTTTCTCCCACAAGATCTTGATCTTCCATGCAATGCACGAGCATCTTGCTAGTACTCCTACAATATACTATATTATTGTGAAAGTTCATATACACCAGCCGAGATTAATGCAAACACGGCAGATTTTCATTACATTTCGAACTTTTATAGGACAGAAAAATAAAAGAAACCCGACCCTAAACCTATTCTACGGCGGTGACCGACATCCTCCATCTACGATCTCTATCTACGGGGGCGGGGTTCAAGACCAGTGAAGTGAAGGTGCGGTCTCCGGCGAGGAAGAGTAGAACACGGGATACAGACCGGCCAGTTGGCACACCATGCCCTGCCGCCTCCCATTCCCTACTCATCCTCGGAGGAGTCCCCGACCTCGGCGGTGCCGGACGTTGGACGGCGGTAAGTAGGACGCGTGGCTGACGATGCTCCCGTCGTCGTCCGCCAGCGTGGCCACCGCTTGTGCGGTCGCGTCCGTGTCCGGCTACGCTGCTATTGCATCGCGAGAGGCGACTTGAGCGATGGCGGCGACCTCGAGCTTCATCCCCAAAGACAAGCTCTCCCGCAGAGCGTTCGCGCTTGCGGTCATGCCGGATGTGGTGCCAGGTAGGAGGACGATGCGCTATGGTGTGGAGGTTAGCTGGGCGTTGCCGCTTTAAGTAGCGCATTCCGGTGACGCCAAGCGTCCGGGTGCGTCATTAAGTCGCCGGAGTTGGTTCCTCGGGCAACGAGCCTCTTAACGACGGCATACGAATGGACGGCATGAATGCGGGCAGCTGGCGCCGGCTGGGAACGCACCGCACGACGGCGCGAGGGACGAGGGTTTTTGGTGTGCCAGGGTAGTCAGCTGCGATCGTGGCAACGTTGGAGATGCCCTTTGCTCACATGCGATCCCCGCATGTCATTGAAAAAGCAAGATGACCCGGCATGGTCTCAGGTCCTGAGGATGCAGTTGGCCGTGCTACACCACTCCGCGGACGGGTCGCGGCGCCCCGTGCATCCTCGACGAGCCGGGTGTTGGGGTGTGTTTGGATTGTGGCCAAAGTGCACCTTACCAAAATTTTGGTCATGACCCAAAGATTGGTCTTTGTTTGGATGGTTGCCCTTTTTTTGGCATGCCAATGAACTCTAGCCAACTCTAGTTCATTTTTCTTGCCAATGTCGGCCAAATCATGGGCAACCAATACCTCAACCAAAATTGTGGCTACCCAATGCTTTGATGGGGCAACCTTGGGCACAAACCAAACATACTATTGGTCATGCCACAGCACTAACGCCACCCTCGGCACACTGAAACTGACCGTGTCTAGCGACGATGAGCGTGTTGCTCACCGCGGTCGCTGTGTCCAGAGGCGGTGCTGGAGCTGCGCCACGTTGTTGGCCCCCACGACCCACATGAATGGTTGTTGGTGGCGAGGAGGTCATGGGCCAGCTCCTCCACTGGACTAGTCTATGCTACATCGTCCCGACGGGTGTGCCCCACATGTCGGTTTCCCTGTTTTCCAGGCCATATTCGAGCTTCAGTGCTCTGCATTGCGCATTAGGCCTTTCACTATGTAGGCCAAGCGATACAACTTATTGTTTATTTGAGCCGTTCAAGTATAATCATGTGGCGTTTTCTTATTTCTCATTCCTCTCCAACCCTCTTATCCATCGATCATGTCGCCCTCCGGTCGAGTCCATCCTACCGCATGCCTCATTTGAACATTCCGCTGAGTATAATTTGCATGTACCCACCCTAGTCCTCTTTCAATCAATCTCCAGACCTTGAGATGAAATCAAGAGAGAACGAGTGGGGGCACGTGATACCTAAGGCGGATTCAAAATTTTGAACCGGTGATCATAACATCCTCAAATCATATATAAAGGGTATTCAATGTTCGTTTCATTTTTGAACGTACAGTATACTCCCTCCTATCCTTTCTAGTTTACATATAAGTATTATGTGTAGTCAAAGTATCTCTACTTTGATAAAAAAAGTATCAACATTCAACAATGCCCAATCAATATTTTTAGATTCGTACGTACTCCTAGATTTGTACTCGAGATGGTTTCCAATTTGTTTTCAACCACGTGAATGTGATTGTTCTCGCGCATGCTCTTCCTATTAGGATTTCGCCACATATAGTGATACGTCTCCAACGTATCTATAATTTTTGATTGGTCCATGCTACTTTATTTATTGTTTTGGACTATATTGGGCTTTATTTTCCACTTTTATATTATTTTTGGGACTAACCTATTAACCGGAGGCCCAGCCCAGAATTGCTGTTTTTTGCCTATTTCAGTATTTCGAAGAAACAGAATATCAAACGGAGTCCAAATGGAATAAAACCTTCAGGAACGTGATTTTCTCACCGAACATGATCCAGGAGACTTGGACCCTACTCCAAGAAGTGCCAGAGGCGGTCACGAGGGTGGAGGGGCGCGTCCCCCTGGGCGCGCCCCTTTGCCTCATGGGCCCCCTGTTGCTCCACCGACGTACTCCTTCCTCCTATATATACCTACGTACCCCCGTCAAATCAGATACGGAGCCAAAAACCTAATTCCACCACCGCAACTTTCTGTATCTGCGAGATCCCATCTTGGGGCTTGTTCCGGAGCTCCGCCGGAGAGGGCATCTACCACGGAGGGCTTCTACATCAACACCATAGCCTCTCCGATGAAGTGTGAGTAGTTTACTTCAGACCTTCGGGTCCATACCTAGTATCTAGATGGCTTCTTCTCTCTTTTTGGATCTCAATACAATGTTCTCCCCCTCGCTTGTGGAGATCTATTCGATGTAATCTTCTTTTTGCGGTGTGTTTGTTGAGACCGATGAATTGTGGGTTTATGATCCAGCTTATCTATGAACAATATTTGATTCTTCTCTGAATTCTTTTATGTATGATTGAGTTATCTTTGCAAGTCTCTTCGAATTATCCGTTTGGTTTGGCCAACTAGATTGGTAGTTCTTGCAATGGGAGAAGTGTTTAGCTTTGGGTTCAATCTTGCGGTGTCCTTACCTAGTGACAGAAAGGGTTGCAAGGCACATATTGTATTGTTGCCATCGAGGATAACAAGATGGTTTTTTTATATATTGCATGAATTTATCCCTCTACATCATGTCATCTTGCTTAAGGCGTTACTCTGTTTTTAACTTAATACTCTAGATGCATGCTGGATAGCGGTCGATGAGTGGAGTGATAGTAGTAGATGCAGAATTGTTTCAATCTACTTGTTTTGGACGTGATGCCTATATACATGATCATACCTAGATAATCTCATAATTATTCGCTTTTCTATCAATTGCTCAACAGTAATTTGTTCACCCACCGTAGAATACTTATGCTCTTGAGAGAAGTCACTAGTGAAACCTATGGCCCCCGGGTCTATTCTCATCATATCAATCTCCATTACTTTATTACTTGCTTTGTTTTTACTTTGCCTTTTACTTTTTACTTTGCATCTCTATATCAAAAATACCAAAAATATTATTTATCATCTCTATCAGATCTCACCCTCGTAAGTGACCGTGAAGGGATTGACAACCCCTAATCGCGTTGGTTGCGAGTAGCTATCATTTTGTGTAGGTACGAGGGACTCGTGCGTGATCTCCTACTAGATTGATACCTTGGTTCTCAAAAACTGAGGGAAATACTTACGCTACTTTACTGCATCATCCTCTCCTCTTCGGGGAAATCCAACGCAGTGCTCAAGAGGTAGCAAGAAGAATTTCTGGCGCCGTTGCCGGGGAGTTTGCACAAAAGTCAACTATACCAAGTACCCATCACAATCCCTATCTCTCATATTACATTATTTGCCTCTCATTTTCCTCTCCCCCACTTCACCCTTGCCGTTTTATTCACCCTCTCTTTCCCAATCTCCTCCTCTCTTTCTCTTTCGCCTTTTTCTCGTTTGCCTTTGCTTGTGTGTTGGATTAGTTGTTGCCATGGCGCAAGATAATACCAAATTGTGTGATTTCTCGAATACCAATAATAATGATTTACTTAGTACTCCGATTGCTCCTCTTAATAATGATGAGTCTTGTGAAATCAATACCGCTTTGCTGAATCTTGTTATGAAAGATCAATTTGCCGACCTTCCTAGTGAAGATGCCGCTACTCATCTAAACAATTTTAAAAGATACGGATAACAATATTGTCAAATTGAAGTTATTTCCGTTTTCACTTAGAGATCATGCTAAATTTTGGTTTTCGTCTTTGCCTAAAAATAGTATTGATTCTTGGAACAAGTGCAAAGATGCTTTTATCTCTAAATATTTTCCTCCCGCTAAGATCATCACTCTTAGGAACGATATTATGAATTTTAAACAACTTGATCATGAGCATGTTGCCCAATATTGGGAAAGAATGAAATTGATGCTTCGCAATTGCCCTACTCATGGTTTGAATTTATGGATGATCATACAAAATTTTATGCCGGATTAAAATTTGCTTCTAGAAATCTTTTAGATTCGACCGCAGGAGGCACGTTTATGGAAATTACATTAGGGGATGCTTCAAAATTGCTTGACAATATTATGGTTAATTATTCTCAATGGCATACCGAAAGAGCTTCTAGTAAAAAAGTGCATGCTATAGAAGAAATCAATGTTTTGAGTGAAAAGATGGATGAACTTATGAAGATGTTTGCTACTAAAAATACTTCTCTTGATCCCAATGATATGCCTTTATCTACTTTGATTGAGAATAATAATGAATCTATGGATGTGAATTTTGTTGGAAGGAATAGTTTTGGAAATAACGCATATAGAGGGAATTTTAATCCTAGGCCTTATCCTAGTAATCCTTCTAATAATTATGGAAGTTCCTACAACAACTCTTATGGAAATTTTAATAAGATGCCCTCTGAATTTGAGAGTAGTGTTAAAGATTTTATGAATTCACAAAAGAACTTTAATGCTTTGCTTGAAGAGAAATTGCTTAAAGTTGATGATTTGGCTAGGAACGTTGATAGAATTTCTCTTGAAATTGATTCTTTAAAGCTTAGATCTATTCCTCCTAAGCATGATATCAATGAGTCTCTCAAAGCTATGATAATTTCCATTGATGAGTGCAGTGCAAGGAAAGAACCGCTAGGATGCGTGCTTCCAAAGATGCCTTTATTAAAGCGTGTTCTTCCAATTCCTATGAAAATCAAGATGAATATCTAAAAGTTATTGATGTGTCCCCTATTAAATATTTGTTTTGCAATATGAATCTTGATGAAACTTAATATGATCTTCCTTTACCTAGAAGGCGTTCTAAGAATTCGGAGTTTCTAGATCTTGATGATGAAATTGATGAAACTGGGATTGAAAGAAATAAAAATCTTGATGTTGCTAAACCCACTATTTTGGATCTCAAGGTATTTAATTATGAAAATTGCTCTTTGATTGGTTGTATTTCCTTGTTGCAATCCATGCTAGATTCTCCTCATGCTTATAGTCAAAATAAGGCCTTTACCGAACACATTGTTGATGCCTTGATGCAATCTTATGAAGAAAAACTTGAGTTGAAAGTTTCTATCCCTAGAAAACTCTATGATGAGTGGGAACCTACTATCAAAATTAAAATTAAAGATTATGAGTTTCATTCCTTGTGTGATTTGGGTGCTAGTGTCTCCACTATTCCCAAAACTTTGTGTGATTTGCTAGATTTCCGTGACTTTGAAGATTGCTCTCTAAACTTGCATCTTGCGGATTCCACTATTAAAAAGCCTATGGGAAGAATTAATGATTTTATTATTATTGCAAATAGGAATTACGTGCCCGTAGATTTTATCGTTCTTGATATAGATTGCAATCCTTCATGTCCTATTATTCTTGGTAGACCTTTCCTTAGAACGATTGGTGCGATTATTGATATGAAGGAAGGGAATATTAGATTCCAATTTCCCTTGAGAAAGGGTATGGAACACTTCCCTAGAAAGAAAATAAAATTACCATATGAATCCATCATGAGAGCTACTTATGGATTGCCTACCAAAGATGGCAAAACCTAGATCTATCCTTGCTTTTATGCGTAGCTAGGGGCGTTAAACGATAGCGCTTGTTGGGAAGCAACCCAATTTTATTTTGTGTTTTTTGTTTTTGCTTCTGTTTAGGAATAAATAATCCATCTACTTTCTTTTTAGATGTGGTTTTATGTTTTAATTAGTGTTTGTGCCAAGTAGAACCTATAGGATAAGCTATGATGATAGTTGATTTGATTCTGCTGAAAAACAGAAACTTTGTACTCACGAGAAAAAAATCAATAAATCACCGAAACGTGATTTTGCATTGATTCTTTTTTCTGCTGATCAATATTTTTTTCTAGTACGTCCTATTTTGGTAGAAGTTTTAGAGTTCCAGAAGTTTGTGTTTGTCGGTGTACTAGAGTAGGGGTACCCTAGTATCCCGAACTTGTGCACGGGCAGTTGCAGCCCCCCACGGCAAGGCTTGCCGGGTGACCGCCAAGGTCCTCCGTGGTTCCTTTGGAGCCATTCAAGAACAAAGTATTCAAGCCAAGGAGACAAGTCCCCGGCAAGAGGAGCTTGCCGGGAAGGCCAACCAAGGCATCTCAAGGAACTTGCTGCGACGCGCCACGCGTCCCGGCGAGGCCCGGTGAGCGACAAGCTTCCGGACGCGACAAGACAACGACCGCGGCAAGGTGCTTGCCGTGGCAAGCTACCACTCTGTTCCCGCGCTCCAGCACATCCACCAACGTGTCGCCCTGGGGCCTTTCCAGGCGCGCGTGGCAAGAGGCTGTGCAGCCAACGGTGCGCGGTGGCAAGCGACGCTGACAAGATTGCCATCGTGGCGAGCGGTGGCGTCCCTGACGGTCCCTTTTTGCACTATTTGGGCGACGTAGACGGGCATTTAATGCCTTTGTCCCCTGCCGTCAGGGTTAGGTATGATACACTGTACAGGTAGTTGTACCAACCGCAATTCCTTTTCCATTTTTACCCTTGTCTACGTTGCCACCTGTCGGAGACCCCTTTAGCATATAAAAGGAGGCCCATGCGCAACGTAGAGGGGGTTCGAAAGCAGAAAAACACTCACGCTCGGTCTCGTTCTGCTAGTGTGTACCGTAGCACTCAGCGCTCCCGAGCAAGAATTCAATACACTCAGACATGCAGCAGTAGGAGTGTTATCTCTCCGGAGAGCTCCGAAGCTGGGTAAACTGCTCGTGTGCTTCGCCTCGATCCGCTCTTCGTGCGATCTCGGCCCCCCGCCGAACCGAAAGGGGCTCGGTCCGCCGGTCCCATAGGTGTTCGTGGATCAGTTTCCCCGACATCTTTGGCGCGCCAGGTAGGGGGCGTCGAGGTTGTGTGAACCTGGTCCGACGTTCACACGAGCTAGATCTTCATCTTATTCATCGACATGCCACCGAAGAAGAAGGCTTCGGCGGCAACTGTTCCCTCCACGTCGATCCCACCACCACCAGAGCAAATGGGTGGTGGGGTAGACGCCGACGGAGGAACGGGCATCGACGAGGGAGCTCACGGTGCTGCCAGGTCCAAGGACAAGGCTGCGTAGACCTCGGCGTCCGTACATGCACCGCGCCCATCTCAGGAGGCGCAGGACCGACAACGTCATGGTATTCACAGTGCCATACGTTTGTTGGACCAAGATCGAGCTGGTGGATCTTGGGGTGCTCAAGACCAGCATGCACGCCAACATGCTAGTACGAGCGAGACACGGTCGCCTGGACGGGATACTGCTCCTTCTAACATAGTTAGAAGTTCGAGCATATCCCGCTCCTCGCGCCGTTCGCCATTGCCGCCCATCACTCCAGCAGAAGCTTTGGCGCGAGCTCAACTGCTCCTAGATAACCCTCCAACATCAGACAAGATCGATGAATGGAGGCCACCATTCAGAGTCTCATCGGCTTCGCCAACGGCGACACTCCGCGGCAGCCGAGTACATCGCTACCGCGGCAGGACTGCCAGGCACGAGCCGATGGCGACGAAACCGGTGGGGGTGCAACCACCATGCACTCTCCACCCCGAAGGCCAAGATCGCCGACTCGCCGGATCCACCTCGACAGCGACTCCACCGCATCATCAGATCCACGAGCTCGTCGCGATCAGCGCCAAGTTCTTCACGAACGACAGCAAGAAGACGCTCATACTCGCATCGAGCGCCGAAGAGAAGCGCGACGTCAATCGGACCAGCGCGCTGGGCCCTCTGTCGACATGCATGCACCAGGGGAACCATGCGACTTGCCGTACGCGGTAGGTTGCCCTGCGTTCACTCGTGAGCTGCGGCAAGTCCAGTGGCCCAGCACGAAGAATTCCAAGCCAGACGTACCAGAGAAGTACGACAGCAAGTCGCATCCGTCGAAGTTCCTCAGCATCTACACCATCGCGGTGCAAGCTGCCGGGGGGCGAGACGACAAGATCCTGGCCAACTACTTCCCGCTGGTGCTCAAGCCCAATGTTAGATCCTGGCTCATGCACTTGCCGGACAACTCCATATCCTCTTGGACAGACCTATGCCATCAGTTTGTCGGCGCCTTTACAGGCGGCCTCAAGCCTCATGGCCAAGAGAACGACCTTCATCTGCTCGCCCAGAAGGAAGGAGAGCCCCTGCGCAAGTACATTCAGAGATTCAGCCGCGTACAGCACAACATTCCAGATGTCCACCCTGCCGTGGTAATCAGCGCGTTCCATCAGAACGTGCGAAACCGTAGGATGCGGGAGGAGATGGCGATGTGCAAGATCAGAGACGTCAGTGAGCTATATTCCCTGGCCGACAAGTGTGCACGTGCTGAGGAAGGGAGGAAACTCCCCGGAGAGAATACAGAAGCAGGAGGATCTGATAGTGAGGAGGCTGCCCCGGCAAAGAAAAACCGGCGGCGGAACAACAGGAAGAAGAAAGGCAAAGATGTGCTAGTCGTTGAGCAGTCCGGCAACGGAGGTGGCGCCAAGAAAGCCAAAGCTGGTAGCTCCGGCAAGGAGATTGCCGCGGGCACCAACTACCAGGCTGTGGCGGTCGCCGACAAGCAGGACGGCACCAACAAGCAGTACTGCAAGATCCACCGCACCAAGGGCCATGACCTCCAGAGCTGCAAGAAGGTCGAGCAGCTTGTCGAGCAGCAAAAGGCTGAATACGAGTGACACGACAAGGAGAAGGCCCAGGAAGGTGCTGGAGGAGCCGGCAAGAAACGCCCCGGCCGAGGAGGACGCCGCGGCAAGGCCAAGCAGCGGCAAGGAGACAGACCTCCCCGCGACCGCGACAAGGATGAAGATGACGACGAGGATGAAGATATGGATGATGACGAGACCGATGAGCAGGAGTTCCAGAAAGCCACAGAGGTCCTGTGCGTTGACGGCGGTGCTTCTCTGCATACTTCACACCGCCAGCTCAAGCAATGGGTGCGGGTAGTCAATGCGGTAGAACCACCCGTCGAGTCACGCAAGCCTCTGAAATGGTCCAGCACGCCTATCATCTTTGATATTGAGGACCACCCTGATCGCATAACTGCGGTCGGGTGCTTGCCGATGTTGGTTTCACCAACTATCCGCAACCTCAAGGTCACTAAGATGCTAGTTGACGGCGGGGCCGGCTTGAACCTGGTCTCCTCCGCGGTACTCCAGAAACTCCAGATCCCTGTTGGCGAGCTCGAAGAGACCGACACATTCCAAGGAATCAATCCAGGAAGGAGCAAGCCGAAGGGAAAGATCACGTTGCCGGTGACATTTGGCAGCGAGTTGAACTTCAGGACTGAGAGGGTCACTTTTGACGTTGCTGACTTTCCATTGCCTTACAATGGGATACTCGGCCGTCCAGCACTCGCCAAATTCATGGCGGCCTCTCACTATGCATACAACATGCTGAAGATGCCAGGCCCGATAAGTGTCATCTCTGTCCCTGGCGACAAGAAGGATGCTCTTATCTGCGCTGACAAGATCTACCGGGAAGCAGCAGCCGCAACAGATCGCAAGTCACTTGCCGTTGAAGCTCCCGGGGCGAAGAAGAAGACCAAGTCCGGCAAGAGTTCTGATGCCCACTCCGGCAAGCGCACCTCTTCGGAGTGCTGCGCTACCGTCGAGGACGCACCATCGAGCTCCACCGGCAAGTGTAAGAAGACAATGGCAGCTCCACCAGAGACCAAGAAGGTGTCCGCCAAGGAGGATGGCACTGGTGGTACCTTCACCATCAGTGCCACTCTCGACCCTAAATAGGAAAGCGCGCTCGTTGCTTTCCTGCGGGCGAACGTCGATGTATTTGCGTGGCAACCGTCTGACATCCCCAGTGTTCCCAGGAAAGTAATCGAGCACCATCTTGCCGTCTGTCCTCATGCGCGGCCCGTCAAGAAGAAAGTCAGGAAACAGGCAGTGGAGTGCCAAGAATTCATCGCAGAAGAAATCAAGAAATTGGAAGCAGCAGGCCTTGTCAGAGGAGTGCTCCATCCTACGTGGTTGGCCAACCCTGTAGTCGTGCGCAAGGCAAACGGGAAATGGAGGCTTTGTATCGAATTTACCGATGTCAATAAAGCTTGTCCCAAAGACCCATTTCCCTTGCCGCGCATCGACCAGATTGTTGACTCCACGGCCGGATGTGACTTGCTTTCATTTCTTGATGCATACTCAGGATACCATCAGATCTTCATGGCAGAAGAGGATGAGGATAAGACCGCATTCATCACCCCATGTGGCACATACTGTTTCGTACGGATGCCTTTCGGTTTAAAGAATGCTGGTTCAACATTTGCAAGGGTAGTCCATGACGCTTTTGAGCCGCAAATACACAGAAATGTGGAAGCCTACATGGATGACATAGTGGTCAAGAGCAAGGACAAGGCGACTCTGATTCAAGATTTAGACGAAACCTTTGCAAATCTGCGCAAGATCAACCTCTAGCTTAACCCCGAGAAGTGTGTGTTTGGAGTCCCCTCCGGCAAGCTTCTCGGGTTCTTCGTGTCTCAGCGTGGAATTGAAGCCAATCCCGACAAAATCAAGGCCATTGAGTAGATTGAAGCACCAAAGCACGTCAAGGATGTACGAAGACTTGCCGGTTGCGTAGCTGCTCTCAGCAGGTTTATCTCCAGGTCCGCTGAGCACGCCCTGCCATTTTTCAAAATATTGAAAAAGGCAGGTCCAATTAAATGGACTCCGGAAGCGGAGGCTGCACTGCAAGACTTAAAGAGATACCTGTCCTCCACTCCAACACTTATCGCACCTAAGCCACAAGAGAAGTTGCTGCTATATATAGCGGCAACCAATCAAGTGGTTAGTGCTGCGTTAGTAGCAGAGAGGGAAGCGGATGATGAGCCAGCCACCACGGCAGATGCATCCAGCGACAAGCAGTGGACTTCACCGGCAAGCTCTGGTCCCGACAAAGATGGATCTGCGCAGGCGCGTGAGAAGATGCAGAAAAGAATGGTGCAGCGCCTAGTTTACTTTGTCAGTTCCCTTCTGCAGGGGGCTAGGTCAAGGTACTCTGGTGTGCAGAAATTGCTTTCGGCCTTCTCATGGCCTCAAGAAAGCTGCGGCATTACTTCCAAGCACATGAGATCACAGTCATCACTCGTTTTCCGCTGAAGAGGATACTGCAAAATCCAGAAGCAACAGGCAGGATTGTCGAGTGGGCACTGGAACTGTCAAGCTTTGGCCTCAAGTTTGAGAGCACTTCAACTATCCAAAGCAGAGCATTGGCAGAGTTCATAGCAGAATGGACGCCAACACAGGATGAAGAAATTCCAGAAACGAGCATCCCCATCAAGGAAGCAAGCAAAGAGTGGCTGATGTACTTTGATGGTGCCTTCTCGCTGCAAGGCGCCGGTGCGGGCGTGCTACTTGTTGCACCCACCGAAGAGCACCTCAAGTACGTAGTCCAGATGCACTTTCCCAAGGAGCAAGCAATGAACAATACCGCAGAGTATGAAGGTTTGCTTGCCAGTCTTAGGATCGCAGCAGACCTTGGGATCAAGAAGCTCATTGTCAGGGGTGACTCACAGCTTGTCGTCCGCCAAGTGAACAAGAATTATCAGAGTCCGTTGATGGAAGCTTACGTTGATGAAGTGAGAAAGCTAGAAGAGCACTTTGACGGCCTACAGATGGAACATGTTCCAAGAGCTCAGAATGACATTGCCGATGGCATGTCGAAGTGCGCCGCACTTAAGTTACCTGTGGAACCAGGGATCTTTGTGCTCAAACTGACTCAACCGTCTGTAACGCCATCAACTGGACAGAGCAAGAAGAGGAAGTTGATTTCTGGTTACTATTTTCCAGAAGAGCTCCCCGAAGCCGCCGCCAAGAAGGTCCTCAAAATAAACACCAAGAGTGCTGAGGAGCAGTCTGCTCCGGCAAGCCCTAGGGTGTGTTCCGTTGAAGCAGACGCTCCCGACAAGTTTTGCCCCGGCAAGCTTGCCGGGGAACGTCAAGCTCCGGCTGAGCCGCAGGTTCTCGCCGTAGAAGCGGATGTTCCCGCAACAGCAGATGTGCCTTTAGTCCTTGTTGTTGAGTCGCAAGCTCCAGCATGGGCACGGCAGATTGTCCGTTTCCTTCAGACAGGAGAACTTCTCAAAGTGCAAGAAGAAGCGGAAAGAGTAGCCCGGCAGTCAAGTATGTACCAGTTTGTCGACAACACACTGTACAGAAGAAGACTCAACGGCGTGAAATTGAAGTGTATTCACCGGGAAGACGGACAAAAGCTGTTGGCAGAGATACATGGAGGCATATGTGGTCACCACATTGGCACAAGAGCACTTGCCGGCAAAGCGTTCCGGCAAGGTTTCTTTTGGCCGACAGCCCTCCAGGATGCAACTGCACAAGTAACCAAGTGTGAAGCGTGCCCGTTCCATTCCAAGCAGATACACCAGCCAGCTCAAGCTCTCCAGACGATACCTTTATCCTGGCCATTTTCGGTCTGGGGGCTCGACATCCTCGGCCCCTTTCCCCGAGCTGTCGGGGGCTTTGAGTACTTGTACGTTGCAATCGACAAGTTCACAAAGTGGCCAGAAGTGGAAGCAGTGAGGAAGGTGACAGCACAGTCAGCAGTCAAGTTCTTCAGGTCGATTGTTTGCTGCTTCGGGATCCCTAACAGGATCATCACCGACAATAGCACGCAATTCACGAGCCACACCTTCATGCAGTACGTCCAAGATCTTGGCGCCAAGGTCTGCTTCGCTTCTGTTGCTCATCCGAGAAGTAACGGTCAAGCGGAGAGGGCGAATGCTGAAGTGCTGCGCGGGCTCAAGACCAGGACTTTCGACGGGCTGCGCAAGTGCGGAAAGAACTGGATTGAGGAGCTGCCGGTGGTTCTTTGGTCGATCAGGACGACGCCAAATCGAGCCACTGGCCAGACACCTTTCGCTCTAGTGTATGGAGCAGAGGCAGTTCTCCCCACGGAACTCGTATACGGGTCACCTCGAGTGCTCTCTTATGATGAGCTTGAGCAAGAGCAGTTGCGACAAGATGACGCACTGCTCCTTGAGGAGGACCGTCTTCAGGCCGCTGTACGAGCTGCTCGATACCAGCAAGCTTTGCGCCGCTACCATAGCCGCAAATTTAATGCCAGAAGTCTCAAGGAAGGCGACCTTGTTCTTCGGCGCATTCAGTCCGCCAAGAATTCCAACAAGTTGACGCCGAAGTGGGAAGGCCCTTACCGGGTGAAACGAGTCACTAGGCCTGGCGCTGTCCGCCTTGAGACCAAAGATGGCATTCCGGTGAGCAACTCCTGGAACATTGATCATCTTCGTAAGTTTTACCCGTAGGGCGCGGTTGCCGGAACCTGTTCCGGCAACCACCTTTTGTACAAGTCTTGCCGATCTTGCATGTAATCCTTTGTACGAAGCCGGGCGTAGACCCCGTGCATAAGTAAAGCTCATGTGCTCCGCACATCTTGTCAATTTCATGCTTTCTACTCTTTTTTGCATGCATTATCTGACACTTTGTGCAGCGCCTACCCCCGGTAAGCAATAACGAGCCGTAAGGCTCCATATCTTTATCTTCTCTTCTTTCTCTTTCTCAAGGAAAGGAAGGTTCCCTCGCCCATAAGTTTGCCGGGGGGAAAGGAGAAGATAATGGTGTGGACCAAGCGTCGTTCGAGGAAGTTTCGCCTTACCGGGAAGCAAACGACAGAAAAGCTAAGTTGCTAGAGTTTGAGCTATCAGTTTTAAAATTTTTAAGTTATCTTCCTCCAACGACCGTCCTTTGTATGGAAAACCTGTGCGCGGAGGAACCAACTCGTAGCTAGTTGCGCCCTTACTTTGTTTCGAGTCCGCTCAACAACTTAAGTGAGCTGCGACTAGTTGCGACAAGGTTTCTTGTCGGTAGCGGCACCGCCAGCAGGCTGCTGACGTCCCGCACTCAGTGCTCGCGGCTAAGGTGCCTGCGCCGACAAGTTCCCTAAAAGCGTAGGGCAAAAACATACAAAGGAAGGAATCAAGTAAAGGAAATAACAAAGCAATCACTACCCGAAATAGAGTCATATTACAAGATAGCTTGTCGCAGCTCTAACAGATTGTTCTCATAACATGACCAGCAGCGACAAGAAAAAGAGAAAACGGGCGGCCTAATCTACGCGATCACCCTCAACCCTCTTGATCCCGCTCACCTTGTCCACAATGGGTGCGACAAGGGTCTGGAGCGCTTCCAGATCAGCATCCAACGGCAAGGTCCTGAGGATGTTGGTGAGGTTGAGGCCTGGGTTGCGGAAGGCCACCTTCACCAGCACCTTTTGAAGAGCTCCCGCGCAGATCTTGCGTGACTCGTCGGCCAGCTGCTTTGGGATCTTCTCCCGGAGTCGCTGGAGGGCCGTCGCCACGCCTTTGAAGAACAAGCTGAGCTTGGCGCTGGGTTGGAGGTGCTCATCGGAGGAATACCCGAGATCCTCCATCCCCAGCTGCGCCAGCTCCCCGTCGATGGCTGCGGCAGCATCCACGAGACCCTCGGTCTAGTGCTCCACATTCTCCCTAAAAGTGTTCTGGGCGGCAGCAGCATTCGCCAGCAGCGCCTCATCGTCCTTGATCTTCTCCTTCAAGGCCACCTCCTGCTCCCTGGCGCCGTCCAGCGTCTCGGTCAAAGTAGCCAGCTTCAACTCAAGATCTGCGTTGGAGTCCTTGGCGGCGCTAAGCTCCTTGCTCCTCTCGGCGAGACGACCCTGCAGCTCGCCATGGGTGTAGGCGTCCTTTTCGCGCTCACGCTTGAGCGCAGCAAACTCCTCGCCGCTCACCTTGAGATCGGCCTCCAACTGCGCCACCTTCGTCTCCAGCTCCTTCTTGGCGGCCTCGGCAGCTACGGCAGCATCCTCTGCTTCCTTGAGAGCCCCGCCGAATGTTTGCCCGCGCGCGGCAAGCTCCTCCTTGTGGCTATCAAGGTTAACTTTCCGCTGCGCCAACTCGCCTTCCTGCACAGACAGCTTCTCGGCAGCAAGCCGCTGTTGCTCTTCAACTTCAGCCTTCTCGAGGAGGAAAGATTTACGCTCCTCGGCGAGTTGCTCCTGCTCCTCTGCCAGGGACCGGAGAGCTTCCTGGTTGAAGCCCCGGAGCTCCTTCGCGCGCTTCTCGATGTCCACTCCCGCCTTCGCGACAAGCGCTTCTCGAGATGCCAGCTTGGCCTGTCGGGCGCGGTAGAGCGACAACAGCTTCCGCAGCAGCTGCTCCTCCTCAGGCTCGCCGCTGCTGCTGCTCGGCGCATTGACCAACGTCAGCCCAGCGGAGGCGAGCAACTCTTCATCAAAGGTTTGTCCGTCGGTCGGCGCCCTGGAGCTCGACGCCCAGGGGAGCTTGATGAAGACGCCATCACCGGCCTTCAAATAGGCGCCGGGCTGGGGATCTTTGGAGCCTGACGCAGCAGCAGCGGCAGAGGGATCGGCGGTCGGCGTAGCGCCTGACGCTCCTGCGGCCTCGGGGCCGTCAGTGCGATCGCCGGACCCCTCGCCAGCTTCTGCAGCGGCAGCTTTGGCGGCCTCTCCGCCGGCGGGATCATCAGCGCCGGCTTCTTCTTCGGTGATGGCGGCGTCGTCGGTATTGCCGCGCGCGTTCTCCTCGCCGGCGACCTCGGTTTCCATCGGCTCCGTGGCAGATGGATCTGACGACCGGAAAAGGGAGAAAAGTCAAGCAAATATTCAAAAAGAAAATCAGGAGAAGAAGAACCCAAGGGAAGTTTTCAAACAAGAGGATTACCTGTACTAGGATCTACAGCCATGGTCTCCGCCACCAAGGGGTCGCTGGTGCTGTCCCTTGTCGGAGAAATGTCCCTTGCCGGAGACTTCTCCCTTACCGGAAAATTCTCCCTTGCCGGAGAACGCTCCTTTGCCGGGGAATCCTCCCTTGGCGGTGTAGTCGAAGCAGATGGCATGTCGGGAGCGGCTTCCGGGTACTCCTGGTGAGACTGCTCTGCTCCTACGCAAACCAATAATCAGATGTCAGCAAAGAAAGAGCACCCATGCAACTATTCCCCAAAGCAGCCCCCAGCGCAGCCCCCAGCATAAGTATATGGTTTACTTCCTGCTGTTAGGCGTGCATGGGTGCTCTTTCTTTGCTGACATCTGATTATTGGTTTGCGTAGGAGCAGAGCAGTCTCACTAGGAGTACCCGGAAGCCGCTCCCGACATGCCCTCTGCTTCGACTACACCGCCAAGGGAGGATTCCCCGGAAAAGGAGCGTTCTCCGGCAAGGGAGAAGTCTCCGGCAAGGGACATTTCTCCGGCAAGGGACAGCACCAGCGACCCCTTGGTGGTGGAGACCACGGCTATAGATCCTAGTACAGGTAATCCTCTTGTTTGAAAACTTCCCTTGGGTTCTTCTGGGTCCGGCAAGGTGGTCTCGGACGCACCCCCTGCTGTCGCGGTGGGTTCGTCCTCGATGACAATCACCGGGACCTTGGCTCTCTTCGCCGCTCTCTAGGCCAGAGTCCTGAAAAGGAATGGGTTCTGAGTAAAGCAAATCAGATACAAGACAAAACAACAAGAATTGAAGAATTACAAGTACAACAAAGAATCTTACTCTTCCTCTTCCTCGTCGGAGCTGAGCACGGAGAGGTCGAAGTCCGGCCCACCTTCGGCGCGACAAGGCAAAGGAGTAGGTTCCCTTAGCCGCTTGGCGGGAGCAGAAGCGGTGGTCCGGGAGGGCCCCGCTCCAGTTGCCGCAGCGGCGTGAGGTGCTCCCGCGGCAACAGTGCTTGCCACGGTGGAGCGCATCGCGCGGCGCGGCGACTATTGACCCGTCTGCCGTCCCGCTACGTCCACGGCCTTGCGGAGACGCCTCCTTGGTGGAGCTGGGGGCTCCACTTGCGGCGAGCTGTCTGAAGGTTCGGGCCCGACAAGCTCTCCCTCGCCGGGCTCGCTCGACTCAGCTTCAGGCCCGACAAGCTCTCCCTCGCCGGCAAGCTCCTCTCGCTCGGCAAGGCTTGCCGCCTCTGCTGCCTCTGCCTCCTCCACGGTGAATCCAAACTCGCCCGCGGCAGCGGCTGCCGCCGCCTCTTCCAGCCTAGTGGCGATGCGCTACATCTCCGCATCAGTGGTGTCGCGAGTAAGGCTCTTCTGTTCATCGGAGCGGACCGACACTTCTACCAAGCCGTCAAAGAACTTCTGCACGACGTCGTCTGCAGGGTCTTGCCAAGTTGGGACAATTCCATGCGAATCACACAGCGGCATCATTGCACGGATGCGGTCGAGCGAGGAGTTGTTGCACAATGGAACGACACCCCTCGGCAACATGAACGCTTCGGGATGTTGAGGATCGCGCTTGAACAGTTCCAGGAGCATCGCGTCTAGTTCCAGGACGGTGAAGTTGAAGTTGAGGCCCGGGCGCAGCCTCATGATATCCGCCGCATTCTAGAACTCCTAGGCAGGTCTCCTCCTCTCCTGCAGGGGGGCGATGCGGCAGCGAAGGAAATCTGTGCCAATGGCGCCTACGGTGAGCCCGGCAAGCCTGAGGCGTAGGATCCGGGTGACAGCAATCTTCAGCCTATCGTCTTCCGGGGCCACGTTGCTCCAATCATTGCCGCGTGCTATTGGGGCTTGGCGCTGGGCGGTAAATGGCTGCGGGTTCTCCTCGACAATCCAGCACCATTCTGCTCTCCATTCGTCCCACTTGCTGCGGAGCTCTCCCTCCAGATAAGCTTCCTTCTTGCCAGCTCTCGAGATCCAGGCGATTCCACCGGATAAAGGCTCCCCTCTCTCAACTCGGGGCATAAAGAAGTGGCGAAAAAGGGCTACATTTGGATAGACTCCGACAAAGTTTTCGCAGAGATGTGCGAAAACTGCCATGGTTAGAACGGCGTTGGGGGTGAAGTCAAGGAGCCGGAACCCGTAGGTGTTCATAATGTCACAGAAAAACTAAGAGAAAGGCAGGCGGAGCCCGCAGTAGAAGAACAACGCGAAGAAGGGATATCCATTCGGAGCCAGTTCCGAAGCGGCAGCTGAGAGTACCTTCGTGCGCGGATGCGCTCACGTCTCCGTCGACCAGAAGAGGTAGTAATACTCCCTCAGCTCCTTCGCGGCGAGCTGAGGGGGGAAGATTGCCCGCTACTTTCGCAGCGCCATGAGCCGCTGCTTCTCGGCCGACTTCACAACCTTCCCGGCTTTCGGAGCCATGGCGGAGGTGGTGAGAGAGATCGACGGCGTTGGTGGTGCCGGTGGCAATGGGGAGAGAAGCGCTGCTCTCTTTCAGCTTTGGGAAGAAGGGGGGAGCGGCGGAGATTTTTGAGATTGGAGTAGCAACCGGCGAGGTGGGCGAACTGCCCCTGTTTCCCCTGCTTATAAAGAGGGAGGGGGCAGACGTTCCGTCTTTCTGAATAAAGAAACCACCCACGATCTCTCCCATGACGCCGCATTCGACGCGTGCCGTTCGAAGAGGGCGCAGTGGATACGGAGTGAGATACGGCGTAACCCAGGCCGCGCGTGCCCATGCCCTGTTTTGGGCCTGGCCCAACAGCGCTCGGCACCGTGTGTGGCCCAGGCCCGGGGGCTCCTGTCGGTGTACTAGAGTAGGGGTACCCTAGTATCCCGAACTTGTGCACGGGCAGTTGCAGCCCCCCGCGGCAAGGCTTGCCGGGTGACCGCCAAGGTCCTCCGTGGTTCCTTTGGAGCCATTCAAGAACAAAGTATTCAAGCCAAGGAGACAAGTCCCCGACAAGAGGAGCTTGCCGGGAAGGCCAACCAAGGCATCTCAAGGAACTTGCCACGACGCGCCACGCGTCCCGGCGAGGCCCGGTGAGCGACAAGCTTCCGGACGCGACAAGACAACGACCGCGACAAGGCGCTTGCCGCGGCAAGCTACCACTCTGTACCCGCGCTCCAGCACATCCACCAACGTGTCGCCCTGGGGCCTTTCCAGGCGCGCGTGGCAAGAGGTTGTGCAGCCAGCGGTGCGCGGTGGCAAGCGACGCTGACAAGATTGCCATCGTGGCGAGCAGTGGCGTCCCTGACGGTCCCTTTTTTCACTATTTGGGCGACGTAGACGGGCATTTAATGCCTTTGTCCCCTGCCGTCAGGGTTAGGTATGATACACTGTACAGGTAGTTGTACCAACCGCAATTCCTTTCCCATTTTTACCCTTGTCTACGTTGCCACCTGTCGGAGACCCCTTTAGCATATAAAAGGAGGCCCATGCGCAATGTAGAGGGGGTTCGAAAGCAGAAAAACACTCACGCTCGGTCTCGTTAGCAGCTAGTGTGTACCGTAGCACTCAGCGCTCCCGAGCAAGAACTCAATACACTCAGACATGCAGCAGTAGGAGTGTTATCTCTCCAGAGAGCTCCGAAGCTGGGTAAACTGCTCGTGTGCTTCGCCTCGATCCGCTCTTCGTGCGATCTCCGCCCCCCGCAGAACCGAAAGGGGCTCGGTCCGCCGGTCCCATAGGTGTTCGTGGATCAGTTTCCCCGACAGTGTTAGTTACAGATTGCTACAGACTGTTCTGTTTTTGACAGATTCTGTTTTTTGTGTGTTGTTTGCTTATTTCAATGCATCTATGGCTAATAAATTAGTTTATAAACCATAAGGAAGTTGGAATACAGTAGGTTTAACACCAATATAAATAAATAATGAGTTCATTACAGTACCTTGAAGTAGTTTTTTGTTTTCTTTCACTAACGGAGCTCACGAGATTTCTATTGAGTTTTGTGTTGTGAAGTTTTCAAGTTTTGGGTGAATTCTTTTGATGGATTATGGAACAAAGAGTGGCAAGATCCTAAGCTTGGGGATGCCCATGGCACCCCCAAGATAATACAAGGACACCAAAAAGTCAAAGCTTGGGGAAGCCCCGGAAGGCATCCCCTCTTTTGTCTACTTCCATCGGTAATTTACTTGGAGCTATATTTTTATTCACCACATGTCATGTGTTTTGCTTGGAGCGTCTTGTATTATTTGCGTCTTTGCTTGTTAGTTTGCCACAATCATCCTTGATGTACACACCTTTTGAGAGAGCCATCCATGATTTAGAATTTGCTAGAATACTCTATGTGCTTCGCTTATATCTTTTGAGCTTGATAGTTTTGCTCATAGTGCTTCACTTATATCTTTTGAGCGTAATAATTTTTGCTCTAGTGCTTCACCTAGATCTTTTAGATCACGGTGGTGGATTTGTTTTAAAGAAACTATTGATATCTCATGCTTCACTTGATTATTTTGAGAGTTGTTAAGAGCATGGTAATTTGCTTAATGTTAATATACTTGGTATTCAAGATTTGTGAAACTTTCTTTTGAGTGTGTTGAATACTAAGATAAGTTTGATGCTTGACAATTGTTTTGAGATATGGAGGTGATAATATCGAAGCAATGCTAGTTGGGGTGATTATGAATTTAAAGAATGCTTGTGTTGAAGTTTGTGATTCTCGTAGCATGCACGTATGGTGAACCGCTTTGTGATAAAGTCATAACACAATTTTATTTATTGATTGTCTTCCTTATGAGTGGCAGTCGGGGATGAGCGATGGTCTTTTCCTACCAATCTATCCCCCTAGGAGCATGCGTGTAGTTCTTTGGTTTTTGATGACTTCTAAATTTTTGCAACAAGTGCATGAGTTCTTTTGATTAATGTTGAGTCCATGGATTATGCGCACTCTCACCCTTCCACCATTGCTAGCCTCTCTAATACCGCGCACTTTTCGCCGGTATCATACACCCACCATATACCTTCCTCAAAACAGCCACCATACCTACCTATCATGGCATTTCCATAGCCATTCCGAGATATATTGCCATGCAACTTTCCACCATTCTGTTCATATGACACACATTACTTTTGTCATATTGCTTTCTGCATGAACATCTAGTTGACATTGTATTTGTGGCAAGACCACCTTAATAATTTTCATACATGTCACTCATGATTCATTGCATATCCCGGTACACCGCCGGATGCATTCATATAGAGTCATATTTTGTTCTAAGTATCGAGTTGTAATTGATGAGTTGTAAGAAAAAATAAAAGTGTGATGATCACCATTATTAGAGCATTGTTCCAGTGAGGAAAGGATGATGTATACTATGATTCCCCCATAAGTCGGGATGAGACTCCGGATGAAAAAAAAGAGTGGCCGTAAAAAAAAGGGAGAAAAGAGAGAAGGGACAATGCTACTATCCTTTTTCCACACTTGTGCTTCAAAGTAGCACCATGATCTTCATGATAGAGAGTCTCATATGTTGTCACTTTCATATACTAGTGGGAATTTTTCATTATAGAACTTGGCTTGTATATTCCAATGACGGGCTTCCTCAAAAGTGCCCTAGGTCTTCGTGAGCAAGCAAGTTGAATGCACACCCACTTAGTTTCTTTTATTGAGCTTTCATATACTTATAGCTCTAGTGCATCCGTTGCATGGCAATCCCTACTCACTCACATTGATATCTATTGATGGGCATCTCCATAGCCCATTGATACGCCTAGTTGATGTGAGACCATCTTCTCCTTTTTTGTCTTCTCCACAACCACCATTCTATTCCACCTATAGTGCTATGTCCATGGCTCACGCTCATGTATTGCGTGAAAGTTGAAAAAGTTTGAGATTTCTAAAGTATGAAACAATTGCTTGGCTCGTCATCGGGGTTGTGCATGATTAAATACTTTGTGTGATGAAGTTAGAGCTTAGCCAGACTATATGATTTTGTAGGGATAACTTTCTTTAACCATGTTATTTTGAGAAGACATGATTGCTTTAATTTGTATGCTTGAAGTATTATTACTTTTATGTCAATATGAACTTTTGTCTTGAATCTTTCGAATCTGAATATTCCTGCCACAATTAAGAAGATTTACATTGAAATTATGCCAAAGTATCACTCCACATCAAAAATTCTTTTTTATCATTTACCTACTCAAGGACGAGCAGGAATTAAGCTTGGGGATGCTTGATACGTCTCCAACGTATCTATAATTTTTTATTGCTCCATGCTACTTTATTTATTGTTTTGGACTATATTGGGCTTTATTTTCCACTTTTATATTACTTTTGGGACTAACCTATTAACCGGAGGCCGAACCCAGAATTGCTGTTTTTTGCCTATTTCAGTATTTCGAAGAAACAGAATATCAAACGGAGTCCAAACGGAATAAAACCTTCGGGAACATGAATTTCTCACCGAACGTGATCCAGGAGACTTGGACCCTACTCCAAGAAGTGCCAGAGGCAGTCACGAGGGTGGAGGGTGCCCCACTGGGCGCGCCCCCTGCCTAGTGGGCCCCCTGTTGCTCCACCGACGTACTCCTTCCTCCTATATATACGTACGTACCCCCGTCAGATCAGATACGGAGCCAAAAACCTAATTCCACCGCCGCAACTTTCGGTATCCGCGAGATCCCATCTTGGGGCCTGTTTTGGAGCTCCGTCAGAGAGGGCATCTACCACGGAGGGCTTCTACATCAACACCATAGCCTCTCTGATGAAGTGTGAGTAGTTTACTTCAGACCTTCGGGTCCATAGCTAGTAGCTAGATGTCTTCTTCTCTCTTTTTGGATCTCAATACAATGTTCTCCCCCTCTCTTGTGGAGATCTATTTGATGTAATCTTCTTTTTGCGGTGTGTTTGTTAAGACCGATGAATTGTGGGTTTATGATCCAGCTTATCTATGAACAATATTTGATTCTTCTCTGAATTCTTTTATGTATGATTGAGTTATCTTTGCAAGTCTCTTTGAATTATCTGTTTGGTTTGGCCAACTAGATTGGTAGTTCTTGCAATGGGAGAAGTGTTTAGCTTTGGGTTCAATCTTGCGGTGTCCTTACCCAGTGACAGAAAGGGTTGCAAGGCACGTATTGTATTGTTGCCATCGAGGATAACAAGATGGTTTTTTTATCATATTGCATGAATTTATCCCTCTACATCATGTCATCTTGCTTAAGGCGTTACTCTGTTTTTAACTTAATACTCTAGATGCATGCATGCTGGATAGCGGTCGATGAGTGGAGTAATAGTAGTAGATGCAGAATCGTTTCGATCTACTTGTTTTGGACATGATGCCTATATACATGATCATACCTAGATAATCTCATAATTATTCGCTTTTCTATCAATTGCTCAACAGTAATTTGTTCACCCACCGTAGAATACTTATGCTCTTGAGAGAAGTCACTAGTGAAACCTATGGCCCCCGGGTCTATTCTCATCATATCAATCTCCATTACTTTATTACTTGCTTTGTTTTTACTTTGCCTTTTACTTTTTACTTTGCATCTCTATATCAAAAATACCAAAAATATTATTTATCATCTCTATCAGATCTCACCCTCGTAACTGTCCGTGAAGGGATTGACAACCCAAATCGCGTTGGTTGCGAGTAGCTATCGTTTTGTGTAGGTACGAGGGAATCGTGCGTGATCTCCTACTGGATTGATACCTTGGTTCTCAAAAACTGAGGGAAATACTTACGCTACTTTACTTCATCATCCTCTCCTCTTCGGGGAAATCCAACGCAGCGCTCAAGAGGTAGCATATAGCCAGTCCAATAGTAACTTTTTTAAGCTCCCTGTCCAATAGTACTAGTGGAGTACTGGCAACATTTGTACTAGAGTATGCAGTGCTCATAGTAGTACTCCCTCCTTCCATTTATATAGGGCCTATGTGGAGGAGAGAGATGTGAAAAAGTAAGGGGAGTGAGCTCTCATGCAAGAGCCTAGCTATATACGCATTCCTAGTTAAATACAATAAATATGAAGAAAGAGATAGGGAGGAGATGGAAAAAGTACTAATACAATAGCCAACCTTATAATTTTTTTTGTCGGAAATAGCTAACCTTATAGTCCACACTACTGTATGAGTGCATATAATAGATGATGGCTATAGATGACATGGCAGTCCCTCATAGTCATCGACTGGCTATATTATTAACCATGCTCTAATGCATTTTTAAAACCGCATTTGACTATTGACAAGATTAATAGTACATGAGATGTATAATGTGAAAATTATATCATTGGAAACTCCTTTCACATACGAATTTGACCGTATGCTTTGTGTAAGTTGCATGTCATTTATTATTACTCTAACATTTGGTCAAAGTTAGCCTCGAAAAACGCATTAGGACCTGTATAGTAAATGGAAGGAGGGATTAGTAGTGGAAATGGATCCTCTGACGTAAGTATCCCTGCCTTACCCTCCCTTTCGGTCATTTACTGGCGGACCCCATGCTTGCTAGGCCCCGCATGTCAGTTACTCAATGGGTTCGGCCACGTCAGGGGATCCTCATCCGTAGTATACTCCCTCTGTTTTTATTTACTCCGCATAAAATGGAGGGAGTGGTAGTATAAATGACGAGGGCAGGGGAGGGGGAGGGACGTCGGTTTGCTCTCAACTGCGGTCCCACAAGCGAGCAAAAATGCAAGACGAAGCGAGTTCCATTCGGCGAGCGGCGTGGAGGGTCCAGTGTGCCGGGCTGCAACGCGAACGCGACAAGAGCGATGTACTATCAAAACCAATTGACCGGTCATCACCGGAACCACTATTCACACCAAAACCTTCGCTGCTCGGCCTACGCCAGCCACTGCCCTAAAACCACACCTAATCTCCAGCCCATTCCCCCACCTTTCGATCCCCTAGCCCGATCAAGTGTCCCCTAGTTCGCCAGAAAGCCATGGTGCGCCGCAAGATCACTTACTACAAGATGTTGACGCTGGAGCGCCACGCAGAATTCACGGTGGCGGTCGGCGCCACAGACCTTCGTTCCAAAGCTCGCTTTGCGGCGGGCCAATCCCCGAGTTCTCTGGAGCCAAGCTACGAGGATGAGGAAGCCGATGCAATGTTCATGGCGGAGGTCACGGCGCAGAAGGCCCCCGATGGGTATGAGACGATGGACATTGACTTCGTGCCGGCATCCGAGTCCCCCATGGTGCAGGTGGACCGGCGGTTCAACATGGCAATACTAAAGGAGGACCGGGAGGCAGAGGCTCAACTCAATGAGGAGCGCGCGCATGCCGCTGCCATCGAGACTCTCCTGCAGGCAGAATCATATGTCGTGGATGTGAACGAGGTGGCGGAGGCTCAACTTGAGGCGAAGCGCACGGATGCCGCTGCCATCGAGGCCCTCCTGCAGGCGGAACCGGACATCCTGGACTTGAACGGGGCGGCAGAGGCTCAACTCGACGCGGAGCGCGCGGATGCCGCTCTCATCGACGCCCTCCTATAGGCGGAACCGAGCGTCCTCGACTTGAACCGGGCTATGCTCTCGTCCGTGCAGAGTGCCCGCACGCTCCGTGTGAACGAGTAGCTGGAGGCCGAGGACAACCACGGTGCAGAGACACACGTCGACAGCTACGGCCGGTTCGCGCCGGCAGCCAAAGACGACGAGGCCGTCTCGTTCTGCAAGCAGTGATAGTTTTTCTTTATGTTGTTGTTTTTATGGATCTTTTGCTGTGTAAAAACATATATTGTTATGCAAGTCGCCTGACTTGGGTCAGTCTACCATTTCAGGCGGTTGGATGAATATCCTACGTCTCCTAACCCTTCTTCCTCACCTCTTCTTCTTCCCCAACAGACCATCCATGGGCCATACGGATACTCCCCAACATGCGGTTGGATAAACATACTCTATGAACGAAAATTATGTGTCAGCGGTAGGATGGTTGAGTTTGGTTTGTTCACATGCGACAGCACGTGTCAGTGAGGGTGCGTTCCCTTGGTTGGGTTTGCAGCGTGCAGGAGCGACTGTGTGAGGGTGCGATGCGACCGCGACATGCAGGAGCGACCGTGTGAGGGTGCGGTGTGACCGCGACAGTCGTGCGCAAGTGTACCTCCTTTTCATTTTGAAAACTTTAGGCAAGCTTGGCAAAAATGTGTGGCGAAGTATGACAATGCAAGGCCTAGACCCAAACAGGATAAGTACGTACGTACTAGGAGTACTAGTGTTAAAAAGAAAGGCGGGGTTTTCCTTCGCGAGATTTAATGGATACATATCCTCGTTTCAGGTGTCAATTAATGTGTATTTTTTTCTCCAAAGACCAAAGAGCTAACCATCTCACTCCTCATCGCTTAATGCAGCGCCATGCAAACCACCCTTCTCACTTCCGCATGCATGCAGGGGATATTAATGTCCTTGGTTGCTAGTACGAGGCAAACCCCATCAATTTTGCCTCGATTAGTGTTAGTGGCCTTTTTCAAATGTAATTTTGATATACTAGCCTTGTGTACAAAAAATGGAGGTAGTAACTATATTTGTCTTCCTTCCCCATTGCGGCGACGTTGATGATATCTCGAACGTTGTGGTTTGGCGAAGTGTGTTCGACGGAGAACGCCATTGAGGGAGACCACGGTAATTCATTTGCAAGTGCCGCCTGCAAGCCGAGACAACCGCCTTATTTGCATCTAGGAAGGCCGTTGAACCAAAGGACGCGTAAATGTACTAGTACTACTAGTACTCAATAGCGTCGTCCGTCCAGCTTAGTGCGGTGAGATGGTTTCTTGAAGAAGACGATGGAGAAGCGGAGTCAGCGAAGAGTGAAAAATGATGGTTGCTTCGTCCATGCTTTTGTGATTTGATGCCTCACTGCTTTGTGATTTGTGATAGAAGGGACGGGGGAGTAGACTCTATGCTCTATACTATACTACATGCGTCCAAGCATGGGAGAAAGAGGAGAGACGTTGCATTTTTCTATTCCTTCAATCAATCAATCTGGGAGTTTCGGTTCCATCTTTTTGGCTTTGGCAACACCGTCCACAATGGTTCCCATGATGCCAAAAGCTGTTTTCACATTTGGCTACACATTGTGGATGCCCTTAACCGTACCACTTGGTTTTGCTCCTATGTGCTATCTATACAAATCTCAATTATATTGATCTAAAAAATTATAGAATCAAGATTAGTAAAAAGGAGGTGATTTTGCCGCATGGATGGCGGGGGAGGTTTCTTATATTTAGAGGACGTTGTCCTGGCGGTTTGCTAACATGCGGTCCCACGTGTCAGTGCTTTACCAAGCCGATCCGCGTCCCACATGAGGCAGAACAACGGCAGAAGCAACACGTGGTTAAGTTGAAGAAGACGAGGGAGAAGCGGATTCAGCAACGAGTGAAATGATGGTTGCTTCGTTCCTCCAACTTCTTTTTTAGCACTATTACTTTGTCCCTCCAACTTAACTACGGGAAAGGTGCAGCTTTGTGATTTGACGCCTCATTGCTCATTACTATGTCGGCGCCATGACTGGGGTGCTTCACCCCGGCTGCTCTGCACTATATTCTGGTATGGCACATGGACCCGATAGCTTGATGTCCCACATGTCGGCGAAAGGGACTAGAAGATTTATGAAAGCGAGCACTCCACTCTTACGACGGAGGAATACACGACACGACGGCCCAGTGAACTATCACTTGTACTATATAGTACTATAGTTTTGTTGTTTCGCACGATCCATCGATACAAACCCGATTAAATAGGAAAGGGCGGGATTTTTCCCACGCGGTAGATGATACTGGCCATACATTTCAAAGGCAATTTTAATGTATGCAAACTGAATAATTAAGTAACAATATGATATCTAGTAAAACTAAAAAACACATATGATTTATTGTGTTAGAGTGTAGTAGTAATGCTGTATTGCATATTTGTTAGATGTAACATGCGAGAACGTCTAGAGATGTAGTTTTGGAGGGCCTACAGAGATAAAGCGTAATACGGTCACCGAACTTCAGAATAAGCTGATTACGGTCACTATATACATTTGACGGTGATTATACAGTCACTTGCTCACGGTTCAGCATCGGATTGCACTCTGTTGACCAGCCAAATAGTCTGCGTGGCGCCATGTTGACTAGTTAAATTGATCATGTTCCTTGTGGGTCCCACCTGTTAGTTCGCATAAGGAAAAGGTCAGATAAACACAAATTTACGCAGGCGCGACAAGACTCCAACCTGTGCGCGGGAATCACCTGGTTGTGTACATGTCTGTCAGGGCCTGATGTGTGCGCATGCACGTGTAGGTTGTGCACTTGAGCGTGAGAGTGTGTGTTGGTCGTGTGGTGTACTGGTGTGTGCATGCATGCGTGTGTGTGTGCGTGTGAGTGTTGCATGCATGCGTGGCTGCGTGTGTACGTGTGAGTGTTGCGTGCGTGCGTGGGTGCATGTGTTTGGGTGAGTGTTGCGTGCATGCAGTTCGTGTGCATGCGTGCGTGTGTGTATAATCACGACACCAGCTCTTGTGTGTTAGAACAGACGGCTCAGCATACCAATACAAGGCCACCTTGTCCGTTGTGCCCGCGGTCATGACTTCGAACCACTGTACACTATTTTTTTTGTCGTTTGTTTTCATTCTTACTAGCAAGATGGTCGTGCGTTGCACGTAACATCAAGATGCATTTGTATGACTAGTTTATCTTGTGAGAGAAAAGGATGAACGAGGGAAGGCCTTATTTGCAAATGTGGAGAGGTGTGTGGGTACCTTTTTGCAAAATTGCCATAGTTTCTTTCCTATCCGTCAGATATAAATCGGATGGCCTATATTGCAGGATGGCAGGCACACCATCATCACCAACTCTGTTTTTATGAGAGTGTATTTTAAGTGTATTTTATAAGAGTGTAGATGTAGAGTAGATACAAGCCGACAAGTGGGCACGATGATAGTGAGATAATGTGATGCAACACTAGAGGTGCCACGTGGAGCGTTTAACTAGTCAACTAGTCATGTCTTGAGCAAATACAGAGTTGTACGGTGAGCCCGTGACTGTATAATAACCACTAAACGTAAATGGTGACCGTAATGAGTGGATTCTGAAGTCCAATGTACGTATCATGCTTTCGCTTCAAATACAATGATCGTCATTGTATATATCGCGAGAGAAAGATGAAACATGCGTGAATGTGCTAGGGGCTTACTTTTAGAGGACCTGGAGATAGTTTGTGTGCATACGTGAAAGGGGCGTAGAGGGGGGGGGGTATGCGATGGAGGGAGAGATGCTCTTCGTTTCTCTTTATTATGACTAACTTTGTATATAGTATAAAAATATACAAATTCATAGTGCGGAATAAATATCATTGTGGGCACCATGCAATGCAAATTAGCGTTCATACTCCTCCATATAACTTTGTAATGTTGTATATATGTAGAAATTCTAAAATATTTTTTTGGCCACACTTTATTCAAAAGGAATGTTGTATGCGAAATAAATGTGAAGAGAGGGCTTTTTAGATCAATGGGGTACGTGATGTAACATGTGTGAATGTGTGATTGATGCATTTGGCAGGGCCTAGAGAGGTATGTGTCTGTATTATGTATTCGAGAGAGGCATGGATAGAGGGGCCGGTGGGGGGCGTGGGAGAGATAGCACGAGAAATGAGAGTGGTCTAGAGAGAGAGATACGAATATGACGTCATGACGAGAGATTCCCTTGAGTGTGTATATGCAAGGGGGGAGGGGATAGAGGCACCCGGAGAATTTTTTTTTGTGTGTGTGGTGTTTGTGTTGGTATGTGTGGGTGTGAGAAGATAATGAGACGTGGGGGCAGAGGGTGTGTCACCGCGTGAGGTCCAGTGGGTCGAGGTGAGGCCCTTCGTTCGGTTCCGTCCTACGCCACATTGGTCGGCCAATGACGCATTTAGGGAGACCCATGGATGACTGGTCGTACAAGACAAGGATAGCAGAATTGTGAAGGACTCTGTGTCCACTGACAAAGCCGGCTAGGATTTGTAACCCTAGGTTCTCGGACTAACATAACCCCTTTATCTCTGATATTACTATTCATCCAACCTAACTTTAAGGGGCATCCTACAGAATGCTCTGCTAGAATCATACTCGTTGATTAGGAAGAGAGGTGTGAGACAATGCGTGAGAGACATGCCTAAAGATAATGTGCGTACAGGAGACACGTAGGCATGTCTATGTATATAGAAAGGGTCGATGGGGATTGTGCGTGTGTATGCTTGCGAGAGGAAGAGTGCTTATGATAAAGGTTAGTGAAAACAGTTGTAAATGGTTACGAGAGGGAGGGAGGGTTATATCTAGAGCATGTGTGCGAGAAAGACACCTCGGGAGAGAGTGTGTGAGCATGTGTGAGAGACCACCGATGGAGAGTGAAACTACACGTAAAAGACTGTTGTACACATTGATTAAAGATATAAATTGTATCCAAATATTAGGATGTGATCATGATATTTGCAATTCGTGTAAGGAACGGTCATTGATCCATCAGACATCTAGATTCTATCGAATTTGAGCATGTCTATGTTATTATTCGACACAATTGATCCACATAGTTAGTATTTTGAACTCCAGACAATGCATCGCTTTAGCAATCGAATATAAATGTGAGTATAGTTCACGTTGTGTGTGTAAAGCACATTATACATACAAAAGTTACACAATGAACATTATAAATAGCTACCTATGAACTAGCATACATTTGAATTCAACTTAAGGTGGTTTAAAAAAATCAAATTCAACATGAAGTCCATTCAATTATTTGAATTTGATATCATGGCATTTGTAAATCATACCTAAATTATGGGGGCACCAATCTTTGCTCTGATTTTGTACATAATAGCATATGTAGTCGTGTACAAAATAGATTCAAATTTAGCTCCTCCATTCCAAAAATAATCGTAGTTATAGGATTTTCAAGTGTCAAAATTTCAAAAAGAAGCGGATAATTTAATGAGGTTTTCAAACATACAAGGTCAAATATAACGTTGTCTATTTAGGTCAATCCTCATAGTTCAAGGGTACTCTAAACGTGAATGCTTGTGTTTCAAAATTTCGAACGAAGTGCCAAAAGAGCCTCTACTCGCCCGAAATCGCGTGAGACCAATGTTTGGTAGTACAAGGAAATTACTTTTCTAATAACTCCGACTCATGAAACCTACCGGCCCGACGTCCAAAGGTCTAAACCGGGGTAGGTTTGTAGCTTCATCTAGACGCCACGCAACCGCCTCCGAAAAACATTCATACACAATGGCCGCCTAAGCACACATGCGCGTGGCCGAAATTGCTCCCCCCACTATTTTGGGACACCTGGGATTACCATCCTACCCCTGACCCGCAGTAGGTCCGAAATTTAAGAGGGGGACAAAGTTTGTACTTTCCCCAAATTTCAAACAAGCGCGTCCCATCTTCTGTTAAAAAAAAGCCAAAAGCAAGCACGTCCCAGACCGAAACATGGTTCTCCCCCCCGCCCACCCATATGATTCCCCATTTGTACTCCGTAGGCGCAAAAACTACCTCTCCACCAGCCGCAAAACCCTGGCGTCCTCCGTCCGCCACCCCATCCCACCCATCAACCGCCGCCCTCCTCCATCTCGCCAGAGCCGATACCCCGACGTCGTCATCCACCGCAACCTCAACCATAACGCCCTCCACGGCTCCCTCCATGGCTAGTAGTTGAAGCCGAGGCCGGGCCGTACATACCCGAGCCAGTTCAACCACGCTGTCCTGCGCCTCACCGCTGCCACTCCAACTTCGCCACCGTCCACCGTACCAGAGTTGTTCCTACTACGCCGTCCTTCGCCACCTTAGATCTGCTTCCCCTCCACCGTTATACGGCCACGGCAACACAGTCAACAATTTGTCCATGGGTTTGTCCAAGGATCCACGGCTCTCCAAAACATCGGTTCCCCCGGGGAAAAAAAGAAGACTGCCGCGACATATGGAGACCACACTGGCAACCGATAAGGGTACTTCTCTTCCCTTATTCATGCAAATTTTACGAGTCTGCTTGCACGGTATTCATCCCACAGAAGAAACTAGTTGACCGCTTCTTCTTGATACTAGATGTTCCTAGTAACTCGCGATGCACAAGGTTTCTCCTCATATACTATTTCACCTTAGCTAGAGGTCCGTCGCCCCCTTGAATTTCAATTTCTGGTCAGTTGATTCCCAATTAACGGAAGCATTCCCTAGCGTAACGCTAGTATGCCTATTACGCCAGGGAAACAGTGCCTTGGTGTTTATCTTAGGGGCATGTGGGGCCTAGAGCTACTGGCGCCTGATCTGGAGGTCGGCCGGGATTAAAGGAATGGCCTGGGGGCGCTGCCAAGCACGGCGATGGTGTGAGGTCGAGGGGAGGGCGAGGCGGCGGAGGCAGGGGTCTGGGCTGGTGGTCACTGGCGGTTCGAGAAAGATCGTTAACAGTGTCTGGCGGGAGGTAGAAAAAGGCCATCTGCCCTTTCCTTATAGATCGGACGGTTCATTAAAAAATCGACTGACCTATTTATTTTCAGTCGACTGTTATCTTAAATATGACCACATGTGGTGGTGTGCTGGAGGAGTACCTACATTTCCTATGCTCATATATTACAAAATCATACGGAATAGAATCTAATTTTGTTTGCCATGCAATGTTGTAGAGCTATCATATGTCTCCTGTCATTTATTTTTCAGCCACCTGCTATCTGCTACTTTTACAGTGCACTAGTTCTGCACACACTTCACCCATACTCTCACTATTGTGTTTTTATGCAAGGGTATTTCAGAGTCTGCCTCGAGAGACGCAGCAAAGAAAAGAGAGAAGTTGTGCCAGCTTTCTTCGCGGGTAGGCATGGCACTTTACAACGCTATAAAGGGTGCAGTGTGAGCAGATGGAGGCGGTAAACATAGCTCTGGAGTCGATGACCTCGCTTGCAATGAACCACCATTCCAGGTGCTTGCTTTAACTTCGCGGTGTCATATGTGGTTGCATGTTCCATATGGTGTCTAGCTTGTATCCGAAAGGCCGAAGTCGGTCTTTCTTAAGGTAAGGAAATATATTTTTACATGAACCACCATCCCGTGAGCACCAGAAGACAAATAGCTAGTCAGGGCACTGGCCGAGCCAGTGACAAGCCCAGCAAAGACAGGCATCACCTGGAAGCCAACTAAAAAGCTGCGATGGTGGCGAAGCAGCCCGCCTCCCAACAGGCTCTCAGGTCCTAGATGATCATGCTCACCACTCCAGCCGGATGTCTAGCTTGTATTGCTTCCAATTTGGTCAAATTGCATCTGCTTAGCTTACACATTATACCTTTGAATATGACATGCCTTTCTGTTTTTGGTACATACTAGTACATCTGTGTATTAACCATGTTATTACATCAAACTAATGTTCTTGTGTATCCCTCATCAATCACTTATGATGAGGCAGGCAGGCAAGCGGACTACTCCTCATTTAAAGAATGCAGTGTCAGCCTCCCGACATGATTCTCAAGAAACAGCAAGGCTAGATGAAGATAGTGAATGTAGCTCTGTAGTTAATTACCGCATTTCCCCTACACTAGCATCGTAGGTGCTTGCTCTAACTTGGCAGCATGATATGTGGTTGCATGTTGCATATGGTGTCTAGATTATAATTCTTCCAATCTGGTTAAACCGCATGTGCTAGCCTGCTTAGCTTATACATTATACCTGTTAATGTGACATGCCTTCCTGTATTTAGTACATAGTACATCTGTCTATTAAGCATGTCCTTACGTAATGTTGGCGTTCTGGGAACGGGGGTCCCCAGACTTGCCTGCCCGCGGCCTGCGGCGTGGCTCAAGTGGTGGCCCAGTACGACCCATCTTCATCAGCGCAAAGACTCAAGACCCTCGCGAGGGGCCAAGCCTCGCGGGCCGGACGACACAAGACTTCCTCAGGAATGGCCTCGCCAGGCAGGCTCGCGAGGAGGAGGAGAGATCAAGGCAGGGTACCTCGCGAGGTGCTCATGACGCAAGCCGTGACGATCGAGACCAGGCGGGCACCAGGCGGGCACCGGCCTGTGAAGTGTCCTTGTTTCCCCTTTGGTGCAAAGGGGGCAAGCACAGGCGTGGAGTACTGAGGCATCAGGCAAAGGTTGCCATTTCAGTGCAACAAGACCAAGACCAGCAGAGCGGCAGGATGGAGGTCACCGTGGAGCCCAAGACGGTGTAACCGCCAGTGCCTTTGGCAGCCGAAGACCAACTTTAGTCAGGATAACTTGTACTAGATGTTCCCCTTCAAAATGGCCGTTATTGGCGCCCTTCCCACTCAATATTTGGGAAGAGGACCAGGGCCTCTATAAATAGGACTAGCCACCACAGAGGGAGAGAGAGAGGGACGATCCAGGAGAGTGCTCATTAGACCGAGAGGCGATCGAACTCACAGAAGCAGTTCATCGCCCCAGCTCAAGAACACCTCTCGGGAGGCTGTTCTTCCCTTGTACTGTTCATCATCAGCCCCTGAGGCAATCCACCACACCACACACTGGAGTAGGGTATTACACCACAACAGTGGCCTGAACCAGTATAAATGTTGTGTCCCTTGTGTTGTTCATCGTTTAGCTTAGATTCCCGCAAGGCGATCGGATGTGGATCGGTAGGGGGAAGATCTTCGCGCGCACCCCAGAGTTCGAACCTTAAGGGTCTGCCAGAACCCAACATCCGACATTTGGCGCGCCAGGTAGGGGTGCGCCGGAATCTTTCTTCCGCCGTTTCGTGTCGATCTTCCATCGTATCCATGGCAGATGCTCGCCGGGCTTGAGCTGAGCGTTGGGCAACTCTCGCCGCCCACGTCGCCCAGACGGCTCCCGTCGGTGGGTGTCCCCGTCATTCCCCGTCGCCTACCGCCAACGCCGCCACCGGACTAGCGAGGAACGAGCAGCAGGCCTCGTTGCTGCATCCTTCGGTGCGGCGGGAAGGCCGCACCGCCACCCCGTCGCTGACTCCAGCTGGTTTGTCGTCCCACGCCCGTCGCACCCCCGCGGACGCGCACGCCGTGTTGCTCCTGGCGCGTGAGCTCCTGCACTACCGTCCCGTCGACGACCTCTACGAGGAGTGGCTCGCTCGCATCACCGAGCTCGTCAGTGCCGCAGGGGGCTCCCCTACGCCGTCCCTCTCACTGCCTCGCCCTCTATCCTGCACAGGAGGTGCAGATGAGGAGGTGCCTCCGCCACCTCCTCCCCAAGAAGGCGCCCTGGCTCCAAGGTGCGTGGCCCCAGGACGAGATCCACCACGTCCAGCGCCCGCGCGACAAGAAAGGAGCTGCCAAGAAATCCCTCGTCCCCAAGAAGGTGCATGCGTGCTCCTGGCATCGATGCGCCACGACCGCATCCCTGCGCCAGCATGTCAAGACCCCGCGCTACTCCAGGCAGTGGCACGCGGGAATCCCCAGGAGCAAGCCCCGCATCAGCAGAGAGCTTCGGTGGCCACCGCAGGCTGCCGCGCCTTCACCACCGAGCTACACAGTGTCGCCTGGCTGGGCAAGTTCAAACCTGACCAGCCCCCTCGCTACAACGGCACTGCCGACCCCGCAGAGTTCCTACAGCTCTATGAGTTGGGCATCGAAGCCGCCAATGGGGACGAAAAGGTCATGGCGAACTGGTTTCCCATGGCACTCAAGCACGGTGCCCGCACCTGGCTCCTGAACCTGCCTCCTGGCACGATCTCCTCCTGGGACGAGATGCGCACTCGCTTCATCGCCAACTTCCAGGGCAATTGCAACCGTCCGCTGGCCGTGGGTGACCTGCGCCGCATCAAGCAGCAGCCCGTAGAGACCTTGCAGAAGTACATCCAGCGCTTCAACAGCGCTCACCTCAAGATTCCCAAGGTAACCGAGGAGGCCATCATCTCGGCATTCTCTGATGGCGTCTGCGACGTCAAGATGAAAGAGGAGTTGGCGATCCACGAAGATTCATGTATATCTCTGGAGTTGTTCAACCTGGCGACCAAGTGCGCAAGGGCTGAGGAGGGACGCCTCTCCCTTCTCGAGCTCCCGACAGCAGACCCAGAAGAGAAGAAAACCAAGGCCAAGGATGTGAAGCGCAAGGGAGCAGCTGTGATCGTAGCAGAGCCGGACATGAAGCGTGGCAGGGACCAGCCGGAGTCGTCCAAGGGCAGCCAGTACTGTGTGTACCATGATCTCCATACCCACAACACCAACGAATGCCAAGAGCTCAGGGTCGTGCGAGAAGGCCGTGTCGGTCAACGCCCTGAGCACAATGATTGGGGCTATGGCTGAGGCGGAGCAAGAGGTGGAGGACGATGGGACGACCGTGACCCTCGCCAAGGGTGGCGTGACCGGCCTCGCGAGGTCCGCTGGCAGGACCAGCCTCGCGAGGGGGCTTGGAGGGATCAACCTCGTGAGGATCGCTCGCAAGGCAATGCAGGACTTCCTCCTCTGCCACCACCACCAGGAAGAAATGAAGACCATCATCAGGATGAGGGGGTTGGGGGCTTCTAGGAGCCGCGTGCAATCGCTTGCATCTTGGGCGGCGCTCAGGCCCTAGCCTCTCAGCGCATCTTCAAGCAGTTTGCTCGCGTGGTGAATGCAGTCCTTCCCAAGCTTGAGGCCACGCACCCTCTCAGGTGGTCTGCATGCGCCATCACGTTCAGCTTACCGGATCAGCTCAAGTGCACGACAACAGCCAGTGTCCTCCCGATGCTTTGCTCCCCAGTCATCAGTAATGTGCAAGTTACCAAGACCCTCATCAACGGCGGAGTAGGGCTCAACGTCCTGTCCGTCGAGACGTTCAACAATCTTCGAGTGCCATATGATCAGCTCCAACCAGCCAAGCCTTTCTCAGGAGTCACTGATGGTTCCACTGTCCTGATAGGGCAAGTCCACCTCCCTGTCACCTTTGGACAGCGCAAGAACTACCGTACCGAGCTCATTGACTTCGACGTTGCCCACATTCTCCTACCATACAATGCCATCCTCGGGTATCCAGCCCTGGCCAAGTTCATGGCAGTGGCTCACCATGGTTACAACGCCCTCCAGATGCCAGGAAGTGACGGGGTCATCACGATCCCCTGTGAAGAGAAGGATATGGTGTGCTCCCTCAAGCGCGCCTTCCAAGCCATGTCAATCGAGGACCTAGACAGCAAGAGTGGAAACCTTCCTGAAGCAACCCCCAAGAAGAAGAAGACGTCACCTGGCTCAAGGCCACAGGAGGTAGGCACCTCTAGAGGCGCCACATCCAGACATGCGCCCATCCAAGGGGCGCCACCCTCCATCACATTGGGAGGCGCGCCCGGTGCCCTCCTCGGGCAAGGCTCAGGGGCTCTCTCCTGGGGAGCCACTGACTTTGCCAAGGTCACAAGGGAGGCGCTCGGGCACCACTTGGAGGCGTGCATCGGGCACGTTTCACTCAGGAAGGCGTGAGGCAAGGAGGGGCCAACCCTCATGAGTTCATCACCAAGGTTGTTCAGGAATTACAGGAATCGAGAGTCATGCGCGGCAACCGCCGCCTGCCCAGCATAGCTCCCCATCCCGACGAGGATGGCAGGATGCACGTCTGCATCAGCTACCCAGGGCTCAATTGAGTCGCGTCTCAGGAATGCTTCTGGCCTTCACGCGTATGGCGTTGCAAGGGTCCACCGCACAGCTACGTTTGCATGCCCTTCGGCCTGCCGAACGCAGCTGCTGCCCACCAGCGCCGGATGGGGAGCATTCTAGAAGCAAAGGTGGCCAAGCATCGCGTGCTCCTGTACGAAATGGAGATGGACCTCGCCGAGCCACCCGTACCTCACGATCCTCCCGAGGCTCGGAGCTCCTAGGGCTTGTGAGGATTGGCTTCTTCACCTCGCACTATCAGTTGCTCCGACACTCGCTCTGCAATGGTATCAGGTGACTTCTTTCAAGTTTCGTTTCAGCTGGGAGCGCCCTCAGGGCTGCATCATTCCCAGGTCGCGTGGATGTGTCCCCGCGGCATGTATCCGTTTTGCTTTTGTCTTCAGCTTACCTTGTTGGGGCGCCCCTCGGGCAGCATCATCTCCAAGTCGCTTGGGCCTGAACCAGCGGCGTTTGCCTTTCTCCGCATCTATCTGAGTTGATTTGCTTCTTCATGCTTAACCTGCTTATGATTATCGTCCACTGCCTACCACATGCCTCTCCTCTCTCATGCAAAGCGCTTGCACGTTAAAAGGGGGGCGCCTGAGCATCGCGACTTAGGATCTTTTACTGACTCTCCAGCCCTCACCCCTTGGCCTTGTCCACGGCATCGCGACCTGGCATACCAGCGGCGGTCGAGCTTGCTCGAGAGACGGGACCCGAGGACGTAGAGCATTTGCATTTTAACCACCTTGCAGGAACGTACCACCGACAAAGGCCCAAAGCCAGGCGCAACCCGCCTCGAGGTAGGGCCCCATGAGTCCCGCGCTGGCTCACGGGTGCCCAGATACACCTCTCATAGCCCTACCATGCCGGCCACGTGTCAGGGCGGGGCTGTACACACCCCGGGGGCTCCTCCCGGAGGGGAGCCCCCCTCCCACGTACCAGTGGAAGCACCATGCTCCGCGCTAGCTGATGACACTGCCGATGAGCGGCTATGACTGTACACATACAAAAGTGCTATGCTTCGCGCTGGTGATAAACAACTGAGGGCAGCCCACGGCTGTATCAACCTCAGGGAGCCCAGAGCTTAGTGTCTGGCCTCATCGCAAAGCCTCCCCTCGGGAGTACCGCACGAGGGGACTGGGACTGGGGCCACGCCCGGGCCACGCCCGAGCACACACCACCCAGCCAGGTCCCTCGGACCTGGTCGTCGCACGCCCCTCCCCGAGCGGAGCCAAGGTATGAAGACCCGTTTGAGCGTCAAGGGGGACTCCTGAGCATCGCGACTCAGGAGCCTAACTGGTCACGTAGCCCCTCACCCCTTAGTTCCGAAAGGCTAACAGCGGTTAAGGTATCCGCGGGGCCGGGCCCTGCCGACGTAGAACGACAAATCCTCTCTTCCACCCCCTCCCTATTTGTTATTTGCGCGTCAAGGGGGACTCCTGAGCATCGCGACTCAGGAGCCTAACTTGCCACGTAGCCCCTCACTCCTTAGTCCCATCCTGGTGATCTGGTCGGGGCTAACGACGGCTGAGGTATGCGCGGGGCCGGGCCCTGCCGACGTAGAACACAAGCAAATAGGAAGGAAATCGCAAAATCTAGCAAATCCAGAAGCAAATATTACAGACCATAGATTGTTCTCACAATACAAGACACAAATTTAAACGCCTCCACGAGGCATGGCACATGTTGCAGGAATAAAAGCAGGAGAAAGGCCATGAGAAGATTACCCCTGGGCCGCGCCACTGCTCGTGGTGGAGTCGCGCTCGTCAGCCCCACCCCTTGGAGCTGCGGAGCCGGCAGCGCCTCGCTTGGGCGCAGTGTTGAAGGCGCGGAACGTCGATAGCAAGGCCTCCGCTTGACTCTTGACGGCTTCGGCAGCAGCGGCAGAACGCTTGGCTTCCACGGGCTCCAGCAGGTCGTCAAGGTTGGCGTCGGGGTTGCGGAGGTAGACGTGGCTGAGGATCCGCGTCAGCGCTGCGGAGGAAAGGGCGTGAGCCTCGACTTCATCCATGGGGCTGATGCCAATCATGACTTCTTCAAGTGCCTTGACGAGGAAGGGAACCAGCTTAGCGGGGCCTTCCTTGGCTCCGGCCAGCGGTTTCTCCAGGCCCCCGTCATAAAGCATTTTCAGCGCTATACGGGCCCTCTCCTCATAGCGCGCGAAGGCCGCGCAGTCCTCGACCAAGACCTTCGCCTGGGCATCCAGTTCGACCCTCTCCTTCTTCAGCGCCTGCTCCAGCGTCTTGAGCCGGTCACGGTCAGCTGAGAGTTCGGCGTCGCGGTCCTTGACAACAGCCTCCCGAGCCTTCATCTCCTCCTCCTCCACCTGGCGGTCGTGAGCCTCCTTGGAGAGCTTATCACGAGCCCTTGGAGCTCGCCCTCTAGCGTCTCGCATCGGCCCTTGACAGATGAGGCATCCTTCAACACCGCGTCGCGAGCGGCCATGGCCTGGGAGGTGGCTTGCTTCTCCTCCTCGGAAGCCGTCACAGCCTGGCTCAGTGCCGCTCGGACAGAGGCATCAGAGCGAACCCAGCTGGAGACCAACTCCAGGCACCCGGCCACCAGGCGGGGGTCCACACTCCGAAGATCCTCCCGCAGCCGACTCAGCTCGTCGGCGGCACGGTCCAAGGCAATGGAGGAAGCAGAGGAGACGGGAGCCGGCGGAGTAGGAGGAGAAGACGACAGCGTGATCACAGTTCGGGAGGCAGGGACCTCCTGAGCCCTGGCAACTTCAGCGACAGCATCAAGCACGGGCGCCTCCAGAGTCAACGGGGCCACGGGGGCTGACTCCTCGCTGGAGCGTCCCTGCTGGCCTCGCGAGGATGATCGGGCAGGGGACGTTCGGGCCCCGTTGTCTCCCTTCCCCGCGAGTGAAGACGCGACCACGGCTGACGAGCCCGTTCCAGGCGGGGTCATTGCGTCTCCCTTCGGCTCTTCGCCGCAGGTAGCAACCTACCCAATGGAAGATGTCAGGCCTCGACGGCGAAAAGACAGGAGCAAGGCAAAGTTCGAGTACTTACTGGTTGACTGTCGCGGGATCCCACGGACTCCGGCCAAGCTTGAAGCCCGATAGCCTTTTGCGGGGCCCAGCCTCGGGAGGCCTGGCCGCAGAGGAAGGCGCCCCTAAAGGGCTAGAGTTGGCTTCGGCCGACACGGGGGCTGGGGAAGACCCTCGAGAGATCAGCCCGGACCTGTCCTTCCTCGGGACCAGGGGCGCGTTCTCCCCCCCCCTCGCCTAGCGCCGTCCTCGTCGTCGTCAGGCATGGAGAAGAGGGCGCTGGACCTGTGCCAGGGGGATGTCTCCCCCGTCCCCTCGAAGGTCGCTTCTGAGTCACGCTTCTCGTCCTCGTCGTCATCTTCCTCCTCTTCTCCGCTGGAGTCACCAGAGGATAGGTTCACCGTCGCTGTCGCCGCCTCGCCCTCAGGATCCTCCGCTGGCACCAGACCGACCCCATCGAAGGTGGGCATGGTGTCCACCACCAGCTTCTAGTCATCACGAAGGAACAAAGGGACTAGAGCATCCACCGGGCCTGCCACGTCCTCTCCGACCAAGAAGCGGAGGACCGCGGTTAGATCCTCGTCATTCAGAGCATCCAAGCTCAGGCCGAGGACAACGTCCGCATCCGCGAGCCTCCACAGCGGGTGCGAGTGCACCTGAAGAGGGGCCACCCGGTGCGACAGGAACTCCCTCAGGAGCGAGGCCCCGGTCAGCTTCGCCGCCCTCAGACTGCCCGACCTCAGGTCGGTGTTCATCTTTTCCAGCACCAGCTTCGCCTGCCGATCATTGATACGTCTTCAACGTATCTATAATTTTTGATTGCTCCATGCTATTATATTACCCCCTTTGGATGTTTATGGGCCTTATTTTACACATTTATATCATTTTTGGGACTAACCTACTAACCGGAGGCCCAGCCCGTATTGCTGTTTTTTTTGCCTATTTCAGTATTTTGACAAAAAGGAATATCAAACGGAGTCCAAACGGAATGAAACATTCGGAAGCATGATTTTTGGAACGAACGTGATCCAGGGGACTTGGAGTGCAAGTCAAGAAGCAACCGAGGCGGCCACGAGAGGGTAGGGTGCGCCCACCTGTCTAGTGGGCCCCTCGAGCGGCCACCGACGTACTTCTTCCTCCTATATAAGCCTACGTACCCCAAAAACATCCAGGGAGCACCCGAAACACAATTTCCACCGCCGTAACCTTCTGTATCCGTGAGATCCCATCTTGGAGCCTTCACCGGCGCTCTGCCGGAGGGGGAATCGACCACGGAGGGCTTCTACATCAACACCATAGCCCTTCCGATGAGTTGTGAGTAGTTTAACATAGACCTTCGGGTCCATAATTATTAGCTAGATGGCTTCTTCTCTCTTTTTGGATCTCAATACAATGTTCTCCCCCTCTCTTGTGGAGATCTATTCGATGTAATCTCTTTTTGCGGTGTGTTTGTCCAGATCCAATGAATTGTGGGTTTATGATCATGCCTAGATAATCTCATAACTATTCGCTTTTCTATCAATTGCTCGACAGTAATTTGTTCACCCACCGTAATACTTATGCTATCTTGAGAGAAGCCTCTAGTGAAACCTATGGCCCCTGGGTCTATCTCTTATCATATTTGCTTCCAATCTACTTTTATTTGCATCTTTACCTTTTGCATCTATATTATAAAATACCAAAAATATATTTATCTTATCATACTATCTCTATCAGATCTCACTTTTGCAAGTGGCCGTGAAGGGATTGACAACCCCTTTATTGCGTTGGTTGCGAGTTCTTTGTTTGTTTGTGTAGGTGCGTGGGACTTTTGAGGAGCCTCCTACTGGATTGATACCTTGGTTCTCAAAAACTGTGGGAAATACTCACGCTACTATTGCTGCATCACCCTTTCCTCTTCAAGGAAAACAAACGCATGCTCAAGACGTAGCAAGAAGGATTTCTGGCGCCGTTGCTGGGGAGGTCTTCGCTCAAGTCAAGACATACCAAGTACCCATCACAAACTCATCTCCCTCGCATTTACATTATTTGCCATTTGCCTCTCGTTTTCCTCTCTCCCACTTCACCCTTGCCATTTTATTTGCCCTCTCTTTCCCAATCTTCTTCTCCTCTCTTTCGCTTACCTTTTTTCGTTTGCTCGTTACCTTCTCGTTATGACTAGTTCCTTATCCGCTCCTATGTCTCCCGAGTTTGAAGTTCGTCACTTCAAGCAAAGTCAAGGATAAAACTTAAAAGATACTTGGTATAGGATGATGGAATCTTATCACAAGTGCACCCTAGAGGTGAACTTTAGAATTCTTCTTCACAATTTTTATGTTGGGTTAAATATGACGCATAGACAACTCTTGGACTGCATTGCCAAGGGAAATTTTATTGAAATTGATCCTTGTATTGCTAATGAAATTATAGAGGGAATAGTGGGAACACTACCTTAAAAGGGAGGATCACATCCTACCCAATAAGAAACACAAGTGTTTGGAAAGAATTTGCGAAGTTACAATTTTTTTACAAAAATCTCTTGAGCCCCTTAAAAGTGTTAGCGGAAATCTTCACCGCATTAATATGTTGATTACTCTTTGCAATAAGCAGTTGGATTCTTAGATCTAAAAATTTCCGAGTATGAAGGGAAATGTAAGGAACCTCCCAGATTCGAGCATGACTCCGCTAAAAAACTGAAAATTAAAGATGGCACTACTTAGATCTATCTTCGCTTTTATGCCTAGCTAGGGGCGTTAAACGATAGCGCTAGTTGTGAGGCAACCTAATTTTCTTTATGTTTTTTGTTTTTGTTCCTGTTTAGTAATAAATTTTGCATCTACTTTCTTTTTAGATGTGTTTTTATCTTTAATTAGTGTTTGAGCCAAGTAGAACCTATAGGATAAACTATGATGGTAGTTGATTTGATTCTGCTGAAAAACAGAAACTTTGCGCTCACGAGAAAAAAAATCAATAAATCACATAAACGTGCTTTTTCATTGATTATTTCTGCTTCTGATCAATAAACAAATTGTACAGTACGTCCTATTTTGGTAGGATTTGTAGAGTTCCAGAAGTTTGCGTTAGTTACAGATTGCTACAGACTATTCTGTTTTTGACAGATTCTGTTTTTAGTGTGTTGTTTGCTTATTTTGATGCATCTATGGCTAGTATGTAAGGGTATGAACCATAGAGAACTTGGAATACAGTAGATTTAACACAAAAATAAATAAATAATGAGTTCATTACAGTACCTTATGTGTTGGTTTTGTTTTCTTTCACTAACGGAGCTTATAAGATTTCCTGTTGAGTTTTGTGTTGTGAAGTTTTCAAGTTTTGGGTAAAGCTTTTATGTACTATGGAATAAGGAGTGGCAAAATACTAAGCTTGGGGATGCCCATGGCACCCCAATATATTCAAGGATAGCCAAAAGCCTAAGCTTGGGGATGCCCCGGGAAGGCCTCCCCTCTTTCGTCTTCGTTCATTGGTAACTTTACTTGGAGCTATATTTTTATTTGCCACATGATATGTGTTTTGCTTGGAGCGTCGTGTATTATATTAGTCTTTGCTTGTTAGTTTACCACAATCATCCTTGATGTACACACCTTTTGGGAGAAGCATATTTGATTAGAATTTATTAGAATTTGCTATGTGCTTCACTTATATCTTTTGAGCTTGATAGTTTTTGCTCTAGTACTTCACTTATATCTTTTAGAGCATGGCGGTGGCTTGATTTTATAGAAATTGTTATTCTCTCATGCTTCACTTATATTATTTTGAGAGTCTTTTAGAACAGCATGGTATTTGCTATGGTTACAAATTTGGTCCTAGAATGACGAGCATCCAATTTGGGTATAATAAAAACTATCATAGGAAGTGAATTGGATGCTATGGTCAATTTGATACTTGATAATTGTTTTGAGATATGGAGGTAGTGATATTAAAGTCATGCTAGTTGGGTGAGTATGAATTTAAAGAATGCTTGTGTTGAAGTTAGCAAATCCCGTAGCATGCACATATGGTTAAAGTTGTGTAACAAATTTGAAACATGAAGCGTACCTGGCTTGTGCATCCTTATGAGTGGCGGTCGGGGACGAGCGATGGTCTTTTCCTACCAATCTATCCCCCTAGGAGCATGCACATAGTACTTGATTTTTGTTGACTTCTAAATTTTTGCAATAAGTATATGAGTTCTTTTGACTAATGTTGAGTCCATGGATTATACGCACTTTTACCTTTCCACCATTGCTAGCCTCTCCGGTACCGTGCATTGCCCTTTCTCACCTTGAGAGTTGGTGCAAACATCGCCGGTGCATCCAAACCCCGTGATACGATACGCTCTATCACACATAAACCTCCTTATGTCTTCCTCAAAACAGCCACCATACCTACCTATTATGGCATTTCCATAGCCATTCCGAGATATATTGCCATGCAACTTTCCACCATTCAATTTATCATCATCATGGCATACTTTACTTTTGTCATATTGCCATTGCATGATCATGTAGTTTCCATTGTATTTGTTGCAAAGCCACCATGCATTATTTTTCATACATGTCACTCTTGATTCATTGCACCATCCCGGTACACCGTCGGAGCCATTCATTTAGAGTCATATCTTGTTCTAGTTTCAGGTTGTAATTCATATGTTGTAATCAATGATGATCATCATTATTAGAGCATTGCCCAAAAAGAAAAAAAATAAGAAAAAAAGAAAGGCCAAAAGAAAAAAAAGAAAGGCCAAAGAAAAAAAGAAAAAAAGGGGAAAAAAGAAAATAAATAAAAGGGGCAATGTTACTATCTCTTTTTCCACACTTGTGCTTCAAAGTAGCACCTTGTTCTTCATGTAGTGAGTCTCATATATTGTAGTTCAAAGTAGCACCATGTTTTTCATATAGTGAGTCTCATAGGTTGTCTTTTTCATACTAGTGGGAATTTTTCATTATAGAACTTGGCTTATATATTCCTACAATGGGCTTCCTGAAATGCCATAGGTCTTCGTGAGCAAGCAAGTTGGATGCACACCCACTAGTTTTCTTTTGTTGAGCATTCATTTATAGCTCAAGTGCATCCGTTGCGTGGCAATCCCTACTCCTCATGTTGACATCAATTGATGGGCATCTCCATAGCCCATTGATTATCCTAGTCAATGTGAGACTTTTTTTTTGTCTTCTCCACACAATCCCCATCATCATATTCTATTCCACCCATAGTGCTATATCCATGGCTCACGCTCATGTATTGCGTGAAGGTTGAAAAAGTTTGAGATTATTTAAGTATGAACCAATTTCTTGGCTTGTCATCGGGGGTATATAAGTTGGGAACATCTTTGAGTGATGAAAATGAAGCATAGCCTAACTATATGATTTTGTAGGGATGAACTTTCTTTTGCCATGTTATTTTGAGAAGACATGATTGCTTTGATTAGTATGTTTGAAGTATTACTATTTCTTTTATCAATATGAACTTTTATTTTGAATCATTTGGATCTGAACATTCATGCCACAATAAAGAAAATTACATTGAGAATTATGCTAGGTAGCATTCCACATCAAAAATTCTATTTTTATCATTTACCTACTCGAGGACGAGCAGGAATTAAGCTTGGGGGTGCTTGATACGTATTCAACGTATCTATAATTTTTGATTGCTCCATGCTATTATATTACTCCTTTTGGATGTTTATGGGCTTTATTTTACACATTTATATCATTTTTGGGACTAACCTACTAACCGGAGGCCCAACCCGTATTGCTGTTTTTTTACCTATTTCAGTATTTCGAAGAAAAGGAATATCAAACGGAGTCCAAACGGAATGAAACCTTTGGAAGCGTGATTTTTGGAACGAACGTGATCCAGGGGACTTGGAGTGCAAGTCAAGAAGCAACCAAGGCGGCCATGAGAGGGTAGGGCGCGCCCCCCTGTCTCATGGGCCCCTCGGGCGGCCACCGACGTACTTCTTCCTCCTATATAAGCCTATGTACCCCGAAAACATCCAGGGAGCACCCAAAACACAATTTCCACCGCCGTAACCTTCTGTATCCGCGAGATCCCATCTTGGAGCCTTCGTTGGCGCTCTGCCGGAGGGGGAATCGACCATGGAGGGTTTCTACATCAACACCATAGCCCTTCCGATGAGTTGTGAGTAGTTTACCATAGACCTTCGGGTCCATAGTTATTAGCTAGATGATTTCTTCTCTCTTTTTGGATCTCAATACAATATTCTCCCCCTCTCTTGTGGAGATCTATTCGATGTAATCTCTTTTTGCGGTGTGTTTGTCAAGATCCGATGAATTGTGGGTTTATGATCATGCCTAGATAATCTCATAACTATTCGCTTTTCTATCAATTGCTCGACAGTAATTTGTTCACCTACCGTAATACTTATGCTATCTAGAGAGAAGCCTCTAGTGAAACCTATGGCCCCCGGGTCTATCTCTTATCATATTTGCTTCCAATCTACTTTTATTTGCATCTTTACTTTTTGCATCAATATTATAAATACCAAAAATATATTTATCTTATCATACTATCTCTATCAGATCTCACTTTCACAAGTGGCCGTGAAGGGATTGACAACCCCTTTATTGCGTTGGTTGCGAGTTCTTTGTTTGTTTGTGTAGGTGTGTGGGACTTTTGAGGAGCCTCCTACTGGATTGATACCTTGGTTCTCAAAAACCGAGGGAAATACTTATGCTACTATTGCTGCATCACCCTTTCCTCTTCAAGGAAAACCAACACAAGCTCAAGACGTAGCAATCATCAAGCTTCGCGCGGGACCATGCCTCAGGCTGCTTTGTGGGCAGCTCCAGCAGGGGGTTGTGGCACCTGGCGTCCACCATGACCCACTTGCTCCGGAAGCCCTCGGTCCTCTTCCCGGCCTTCGAGATGGCGTTGGACTTGGAGTGCACGACAAAGCTCGCGCACGCTGAGATATTGTCGCCGGAGACCTGGAGGGAGAAGAAGTGGCACAGCAAGGCCACGGAGGGCATCACCCCTACGTGCGCCTCACAGTAGTAGGCAAAGATCGACAGGAGAAGGATGGAGTTGGTATGGATATGTAGAGCATGCAACTGATACTGGTGCAAGACGGCAAGGAAGAACTCAGAGAAAGGAGGAACCAGACCAGCGATAACGGCGCTCATGAAGAGGGGGTAGAAGGTGCTCCCCTTGTCCCCCGGCCGGGCGGAGCCAAGCCGGAGTGCAGTATCCCCCATCTCGTTGATCTGCGCTGCCGCTATCTGGTGCGTGAGGGCGAGATTCTTCTCCGTCACGTTGGGGGAGACCAGAGCCGGCGAGTACCAGGCCGATGCAGTCCCAGCCGGGGTCTTGCGGGGAGCCATCGTTCGCCGGAGGAGAAAGGATGCGGCAAATCTGAAGATTTTGGAGGCAGGAGGGCGAAGAGTAAGAAAGGGGATCTAGAGCAAGGAGGACGAGAGTAATTAAGGTAAGGCTAACCCCGGGCCAGCCTTTTGTCAGTCGAACAGTTGCCGAGGCAGCATGGGGAAGCGAAGATGCCAACGTCCAATCAACTACCACGCGGCGCCCAAGGCCGCAGGCTGATGGGGCCCGCGGCGCTCCGCACTTGCCCCTTCGCTTCTCCGCTAAGACAAGTCCGAGCGCGCCTTGGGCCGGGGGCTACTGTCGGCGTTCTGGGAACGGGGGTCCCCAGACTTGCCTGCCTGCGGCTTGCGGTGTGGCTCAAGTGGTGGCCCAGTACGACCCATCTTCATCAGCGCAAAGACTCAAGACCCTCACGAGGGGCCAAGCCTCGCGGGGCGGACGACACAAGACTTCATCAGGAACGGCCTCGCCAGGCAGGCTCGCGAGGAGGCGGAGAGATCAAGGCAGGTACCTCGCGAGGTGCTCGTGACGCAAGCCATGAAGATTGAGACCAGGCAGGCGCCAGGCGGGCGCCGGCTTGCGCAGTGTCCTTGTTTCCCCTTTGGTGCAAAGGGGGCAAGCACAGGCGTGGAGTAACGAGGCATCAGGCAAAGGTTGCCATTTCAGTGCAACAAGACCAAGACCAGCAGAGCGGCAGGATGGAGGTCACGTGGAGCCCAAGACGGCGTCACCGCCAGTGCCTTTGGCAGCCGAAGACCAACTTTAGTCAGGATAACTTGTACTAGATGTTCCCCTTCAAAATGGCCGTTGTTGGCGCCCTTCCCGCTCAATATTTGGGAAGAGGACCAGGGCCTCTATAAATAGGACTAGCCACCACAGAGGGAGAGAGAGAGGGACGATCGGGGAGAGTGCTCATTAGACCGAGAGGCGATCGAACTCACCCAAGAAGTTCATCGCACCTTCTCAAGAACACCTCTCGCGAGGCTGTTCTTCCCTTGTATTGTTCATCATCAGCCACTAAGGCAATCCACCACACCACACATTGAAGTAGGGTATTACACCACAACAGTGGCCTGATCTAGTATAAATCTTGTGTCCCTTGTGTTGTTCATCGTTTAGCTTAGATTCCTACGAGGCGATCGGGCGTGGATCGGTAGGGGGAAGATCTTCGCGTGCACCCCAGAGTTCAAACCTTAAGGGTCTGCCGGAACCCAACATCCAACACGTAAAACTATTGTTTTTTGTATCCCGCATCAATCAATATGACGAGGCACCTTTGGTATATGCAGTGCGATATTAGATGCATCTTTCATATGATTTATAGCATGCGCTGCTTCTAATTTGTTGAAATTCCATTTATGATGGGACGCTTTTAACTTGGCAGAGTCATATTGGTTGCATCTTTCATGTGGTGTCTAGCTTGCATTGCTTCTTATTTGTTGGAATGGTTTCTACTTAGTTTACACAAACAGTTGTGAACATGCCATGACGTTCTGTTTTTCGTACATATTCCATCCTGGTATCATGTGTTTGCCTTACATCAAAGTAGTGATCGTCAGTATCATGCATGAATGAGTTCTGAAGAGAGAATTTTATTGCTTTTTCTTGTCGGTTTTACTTGACAATTCAAAATCAATAAAGCAGAAGGAAGTTAGCAAGGCAACAAATAAAGGTGCTCCTTCCAAACGGAGGGCCTCTACAGTTTCTACTCCTCCCCCTCCCCCCAAGATGATTTCCAAGACAACACATGCATAGACACTCAACAAAGTTGTGTTTATGATGAGCACGTCTCCCCTAGTGCACCATCACTGGTGCTCCCTCTAACTTGGCACTGTTATACGTGGTTGCATGTTATGTGTGATGTCTATCTTGTATTGCTTCTAATTTTGTTGAATTCCATCTGCTTACTTTACACATTATACTTGAATAAGACATGTGTTCCTATTTCTAGAACATACAATATCTGTCTATCACACCATGTTCTTACATCAAATTACTACTGTTGTGTTTCCTTCAACAATCACTTATCATAAGACACGTTTGACTTCAGAGTGTGATATAGGTTACATCTCCCATTATTTTCTAGCTTGTACTACTAATTTGTTGAAATGGCACTTATGTCGAGACAGTTTTAACTTGGTAGAGTGATATTCGTTGCATCTTTCATATGGTGTCTAGCTTTCATCGCTTCTAATTTGTTGAAATGCCTTCTCCTTAGTTTACACATCATAAACTGTGAATATGCAATGGCACTAATGACGAGAGACCTCTAACTTGGTAGTGTGATGTTGTTTGCATCTTGCATATGATTTATTTCTTGTACTGCTTCACATTTGTTTAAACGCCATTTATGACGAGATGCTGTTAACTTGGCAGAGCAATATTTGTAGCATCTTTCATATGGTGTCTACCTTCCATTGCATTGCTTCTAATTTGGTGAAATGTCTTCTGCTTAGTTTACACATCATAGTTCTGGTTATCTCTTCCGTCATGTTTTTCATACATATTACATCCTCCTATCATGTGGTTGTCTAACATCAAAGTTCAGTTCGTTTGCATCACGCATTAATTTGTTCTGAAGAACTAAATTATTATTTGTTTTTCTTGTCGGCTTGACTTAACATGGCACAGAGAAACAGGAAGAAACACAGAATGGCAGGGAATGAGAAGCGGATGAATCTTGCAGATCCTGCTGGTACTGATGGTGCAATAGAAGGTCAAAGTCCAGCGGAAAATTCTACAAACAGGGCATCCCATGCTACAGGAGCTGCAAAAAAAGCCAAATAGAAACAAATAACTGCCACCAAACAAGCAAAGACAGCCCTAGTTCTTGCAACACCTACCATAGTACTACCAGCTGCACGAGTTACTCGTGCATCAACTGAGCTAGCAGCACGTTCCCAAGATCCCTTGCCACCTGACACTACTTCCCAAGCACTCTTGACACAAGACGAGTTGGCAAGATCAGATGAACCTTGTGAGCTTCAACAGCAAGAAGGTAGTTGCTGGAGTCAATTTACAGTTGCATGCTTCTTTATATGTAGTCTCACAGTTTGATGTACACTAACACTTCCTATGTTCGTTGTTGGACTAGCACCTAGGCGCAAGAGGAAACAAACATCAGGGATAATGCTTGATAGGGTAACTAAATCTAGAGGAGGAAGAATGGCGATCCGTTTTGAGGCAGGTTTAAAAAGGCCACGTGATGCTACAGAGTCGGCCAAGTTAGTATCAGAGGCAACGGTTGCCGTTAGGTGTCATGTACGTATCCTCCCAACATGGATTAAGTATAGGAATGACAAAGACGAAACCCAGTTCAACACCTTCCTCGACCATTTATCTGTAAGTATGGTTATGTATGGAAACTAGTAATATCATCTTGCTCTGTCCCATACTTTCTAGGTTGCTGATATTGAGACTCCCATAATTTTCAACATATGAGGTTGAAGTTGGATAGCCAAGATGATGCAACCAGACAAGCTTGCACCCATGTTTTCAAGTCTGCTATGCGACAGTATTGGTATAACTTGAGGAAAACTCACTTTGAAGGCAAGGCTAACAGTGAACTTTCCCAAACATCTCCAATGGAAAATATATCGGATGAAGACTGGAGGGGCCTCGTTAAACACTGGTCTGATCCGAAGTATCAGGTACATTATATATATGTGATCAGATCACATGTTGAAGTCCTATTTACGCATGTGCCACACAAATCTATCTTCTTGTAGGTGAACTGTTCAAAGAACAAGGCCAACCGTACGAAAGTGAAATTCCAATAGACGACAGGATCTCGTAGCTATATTGCACACTGCGAGGCTCTTGTAATTAGCTGTTGTTTCACTCTTTTCATTGTACCATATTATCAGATCTATATTGACTTGTTCCAAACGCAGAGGAAAGCCCGCAAGGACCAAAAAGTACCTGAACCAAATGCTGTGGAAATCTTCAAGGACTGTCACACCAGCAAGAAGAAGGGCATGACTACACCAGTCAAAGCCGCTGTTGTAAGTCCTTAATCCTCATGCATTTTAACTACTACTTACTCTGACTCGTGCCTTGAACTGCATGGTTTGTAGCCAATGTCTATTACTCTTTTGAATTTTATACACAATTGTCTTAGTGTATCATTGCACCTTACAAGGTTTAAAAGAGAGGAGTGATGTTCCTTTGATCTTGACCCATAATCTAGTTCCGTGCTGGACTTGCCCACACAATGTTACAATTGCCTGTTTGTCTGTTCTCAGTTGTTTTGTGATATGAATGATGTCATACTATGCTTACCGTATTATAAACTTCGTCTATTTATCCTTAGCCCTCAATACAATGTGAAGAAATAGACAATACATTAGCGATGGTACATGGTCATATGTTTGGAACCTGGTTTTATTATGTACTTTGCAATAAAATACAACTAATATTTTACATGGGTTCGCCAAAATAAGTTTTGTATATAGACCAAAGCTATTTTGTTTGGTTTTGCTGCCTCCTTAATATCTTCTGTTCTGGTACTACTAGTGTAAAAACTCAACTTTTCAGTGAGCTATGAAAAAAAATGGTGGAACCGCCACCTTCTAAAGGTGGCGAGGCAACTATAACCGCAATGTCAGCTCTTGCTGCAGTGGGTCAGTACCTGTCCACTAACAGTGCCAAAAGCACGTTCCTGCGTAATACTAGGTTGGTTGTTAAGGCAATCTCATCCAAACTGCCTCATGATCAAGATATGCAAGCTCAAAGCAATGTTGTATCTGCACTCCAGACACAAGTCCATTCCCTAACAGAGACCCTTTGTGAAACAAGGAGAGACATTGTTCGATGTCGTCAAGATATGCATGGTTTTGAAACCAGACTATGAGACATTTTCTATGTTGTTCAGGAGCCTAGGAGAAATGAAGGCGAGGGTTATGGTTCTCCGTCGGACAATACAACATGAAAACGTAACAGTCAGGTCAAATGAACTGAGCTTCTGAACTTCTGGTGGTGCATTTATCTGCTAGACTGTTAAGTTTTATGCCAACCTTCCTTTTGTTTTAGTTGTATTTGTTTTGGTGCGATACAAAATTTGTTCTTAATGTGCAGCCACCGGCTGAAGAAAACAACAAGCCATTTTTGAATAGTGTAGGGTGTTTCCTATATTTGCACTGGTGGCGATCTTTGATGCTGAGTGGATGTAATCTGTGCAATCGCCTTAATAGCCTAGCGTTAGTTTTGTCCTTATTTATTTCCTAGTCTTCTTTTTCCCTGGTTTTCTAGTGGCTGCAACAACCATGGTCCATATACGGACCGTAGGATCCATGGATCTCCTACGGGCCGTCGATAAATGGGCCTCCAACAGGGCCGTAGAATCGGTGGGCCTCGGGCCGTCGGATAAATGGGTCTACATGGGCCGTAAATAGGCGTAATTGGTATCGGAGTAGCACGGTAATGGGCCGTTAACAGGCCGGAGGAAAACAAAGGATTACTTCTGTCACAGGCATAACGGGTCGTTAATGGGCCAGAATATAGGATGGGCTGGAAATGGCGCAACGGGTTAACAGGCCAGAAACGGGCCGACTCTTGCCATTGGCCGAATTTGGCCCATTAGGGGAACATGCCAGTAACGGGCCAGAAGTAATTGAGGGCCGGAAAGGAGCCCAAGAACGTATGGGTCGTTAATAGGCCGAAAGCTAACACGGGCTGGAAACGGCCCATGTGAATCACGGGCCGTTAAGGGGTACAATGAAAATTATTGTTCATTATGGGCTAGAGTCACCGTGGGCCTCTAAAGGGCCTAAAGATACGAAGGCCTCATATGGGCCGAAAGACGTCGTGGGCCATACATGGGCTGAAAGTGAAATGGGCTGGTGTTATATTCGACGGCCCACATGACGTTGTTGGGCGGTTTCTGTTAGGGCCTAACGGGCCGTGAGTTACCGGGCTGTAAAATGGGCTATTTGTGAAGAGACTGTTAACAGGCTTTTTATGGGCCAGCCCGTTAACTTTTGACCAAGTCAAACAGGCCGGCTTTGTAAGCTAAATGGGCCAGTGGTGGGTAGTGGCATGTGTCGACATATCATAGGCGCCTATCTGACCCACTGACAAGCTGACACGTGTTTTGTCCGGCCAATAAGAATTTTACACATGGAATTTTTTCATTGGTCGGGGTTGTTAACAGGTTATCGGATCCAAAACCCGACCCGATAGCTTAACGGCGTTCCGATATGGTGGATGCCACGTGTCGGTGACCCTTGATGAAAGCACTTCTGTGACGCGCGATTTATCGTCATGGAAGTGGACACTTCTGTGATGATAATTTTGGTAATGTCATGGAACACTTCTACGATAGCACATGTATGACTATCTTGATTCTGTCATAAAATCGTCAAGGATGTACATGCATGACAAAAAACACGACCTATAGTGACAAACACGTATCATCACGGAAGTGTATTTTTTTGTAGTGAATGGTTCCAAGGTCGATGTGATCGCCGTCGGCAACGCTACCTCTACATTTACCTTCGGAATTAGTTTTAGACCTGAATAATTGTTATTTGGTGCCAGCGTTTGATACGTCTCCAACGTATCTATAATTTTTTATTGTTCCATGCTATTATATTATCTGTTTTGGATGTTTTATATGCATTAATATGCTATTTTATATTATTTTTGGGACTAACCTATTAACCTAGAGCCTAGTGTCAGTTTTTGTTTTTTTGCCTGTTTTAGAGTTTCACAGAAAAGGAATACCAAACGGAGTCCAAACGGAATAAAACTTTCGCGATGATCTTTCTTGGACCAGAAGCAAACCAGGAGACTTGGAGATGAAGTCGGAGGAGCCACGAGGCGGCCACAAGGGTGGAGGGCGCGCCTAGGGGGTAGGGCGTGCCCCCTTGTCTTGTTGGCCCCTCATGGGGTCTCCTGACCTAATTCTTTCGCCCATATATACTGTTATACCCCAAAACCATCAGGTGGATCCACGAAAACACTTTTCCAACGCTGCAACCTTTTGCACCCATGAGATCCCATCTAGGGGCCTTTTCCGGCGTCCTACCGGAGGGGGATTCGATCATGGAGGGCTTCTACATCAACACCATTGCCCTTCCGATGAAGCATGAGTAGTTTACCACGGACATACAGGTCCATAGCTAGTAGCTAGATGGCTTCTTCTCTCTCTTTGATTCTCAATACCATGTTCTCCTCGATGTCTTGGAGATCTATTCAATGTAATACTCTTTTGCGGTGTGTTTTCCGAGATCCGATGAATTGTGGATTTATGATTAGATTATCTACGAGTATTATTTGAATCTTCTCTGAATCCTTATATGCATGATTTGATATCTTTGCAAGTCTCTTCAAATTATTGGTTTAGTTTGGCCTACTAGATTGTTTTTTCTTGCAATGGGAGAAGTGCTTAGCTTTGGGTTCAATATAGTGGTGTCCTTTCCCAGTGACAGTAGGGGCAGCAAGGCACATATTGTATTGTTGCCATCAAGGATAAAAAGATGGAGTTTTCATCATATTGCTTGAGTTAATTCCTCTACATCATGTCATCTTACTTAATGCGTTACTCCATTCTTTATGAACTTAATACTCTAGATGCATGCTGGATAGCGGTCGATGTGTGGAGTAATAGTAGTAGATGCAGAATCATTTTGGTCTACTTGACACGGATGTGATGCCTATGTTCATGATCATTGCCTTAGATATCATCATAATTATGCGCTCTTCTATCAATTGCTCGACAGTAATTTGTTCACCCACCGTATTATTTGCTATCTTGAGAGAAGCCACTGGTGAAACCTATGGCCCCCGGGTCTCTTTTCCATCATATAAGTTCTCTTTTCCATCATATTAGTTTCCGATCTACTATTTTGCAATCTTTTTCTTTCCGATCTATAAACCAAAAATTCCAAAAATATTTACTTTACCGTTTATCTATCTCCATCAGATCTCACTTTTGCAAGTAACAGTGAAGGGATTGAAAACCCCTTTATTGCATTGGGTGCAAGTTTGTTTGATTGTTTGTGCAGGTATTCGGTGACTTGTGCATTGTCTCCTACTATATTGATACCTTGGTTCTCAAACTAAGGGAAATACTTACTCTACTTTGCTGCATCACCCTTTCCTCTTCAAGGGAAAAACCAACACAAGCTCAAGGGGTAAAATGAAGAATTTCTAGCGCCGTTGCTAGGGAGATCTACGCCAAGTCAAGCCATACCAAGAACCCATCATAAACTCTCATCTCTTGCATTACATTATTCGCCATTCACCTCTTGTTTTCCTCTCCCCGCTTCTAAAATGATTTTCGAAAAGATTTGCCTTTTCTTCACCCTTCTTCCGTTTGATCTTTTGTTCGCTTGTCTTACCATGTGCCTTCTTTTTTGCTTGCATCTTCGCTTGCTATAAGTTTATGGATCCTCATCCACTTGCTAATCTTTCCAAGAGATCTAATTACGATGAACCAATTTCTAGTGATTTGAGTGCACTAGATTATCTTTATGAGGTTTTGCTTGAAATTCGTGAATCTGAAAATTGTGATGAAGTGCTTTATGAAGTGATTCATGATAGATCTTTGAATGAAAAGCATGATTGAAATGATGTTACTATAAATTCTATTAATGCCAATTATGTTAATGATATGCAAAACCCCAAGCTTGGGGATGATAGTTTTGCTATATCCACTACTTGTTGCAATGATCATGATTGGGGTGATTCTTCGTATGATCTTGAAAATTTATTTAAGCCCCATGATGAATATGAGATTGATAATAGTGTTTGAAATAATATGGAAAGTGGGTTTGGAATAGTGTCAACTTTAGATCCCACATATTTGGAGAATGTTCAATCTTATGATTTTTTTTGGTAAAAGTGAGTTTGGAGAGGTCATGACTTTAGTTAATGTTAATCCCACTATTTTGGAAGAGTGTCAACCTCGCATGCATGTGGATCATGTTGAGAATATGTTATGTGATAGCTATATTGTTGAATTTTCTTATGATCCGACATGTAATTATTATGAGAGAGGAAAATATGGTTGTAGAAATTTTCATATTACTAAATTACATCTCTTCATGTTGAGACTGCTATCGTCTCTCTCTTCTTCCTTGCATATGCTAGTTTTTGCTTGCCTTGATAATTAGTTTGCTTATAAAATGCATGTGCATTGGAAGTATGTTAGACCTAGATGTGTTTGTCACCTATTTCATGATGCTCTCTTTGTGCTTCAATTCTTCTCCATTATGAGAGCATCATTAGAATTATCAATGCCTAGCTAAGGGCGTTAAACAATAGCGCTTGTTGGGAGGCAACCCAATTTTATTTTTGTTCTTTGCTTTTTGTTCCTGTTTAGTAATAAATAATTCATCTAGCCTCTGTTTAGATGTCGTTTTGTGTTTTAATTAGTGTTTGTGCCAAGTTAAGCTATAGGATAGCTTACGGTGATTGATATGTCTCCGTCGTATCTATAATTTTTTATTGTTCCATGCCAATATTATTCAACTTTCATATACTTTTGGCAACTTTTTACACTATTTTTTGGGACTAACATATTGACCCAGTGCCCAGTGCCAGTTCCTATGTGTTGCATGTTTTATGTTTCGCAGAAACCCCATATCAAACGGAGTCCAAACGGGATAAAAACGGACGGAGAATTGTTTTGGAATATTTGTGATTTTTGGGAGGAAGAATCAACGCGAGACGATGCCCAAGGTGGCCACGAGATAGGGCCCACGCCCACTTTAGGTGCGCGCGCCCCCCACCCTCGTGGGCCACCCGTAAGGCGGTTGATGCCCTTCTTTGGCCGCAAGAAAGCTAATTTTTGGAAAACGATCTAGGCGAAGGTTTCAATCCAATCGGAGTTACGGAGCTCCAGATATAAAAGAAACGGTGCCAGGGCAGAATTCCAGAACGCAGAAACAGAGAGATAGATCCAATCTCGGAGGGGATCTCGCCCTCCCAAACCATGGGAGCCAAGGACCAGAGGGGAAACCCTTCTCCCATCTAGGGATAAGGTCAAGAAAGAAGAAGAAGAAGAAGAAGAAGAAGGGGGCTCTCTCCCCCTTGCTTCCGGTGGCGCCAGAGCGCTGCCGAAGGCCATCATCATCACCGCGATCTTCACCAACACCTCCGCCATCTTCACCAACATCTCCATCACCTTCCCCCATCTGTATTCAGCGGTCCACTCTCCCGCAACCTGCTATACCCTCTACTTGAACATGGTGCTTTATGCTTCATATTATTATCCAATGATGTGTTGCCATCCTATGATGTCCGAGTAGATTTTCGTTGTCCTACCGGTGATTGATGAATTGCTATGATTGGTTTGAGTTGCATGCTTTATTATTGGTGTGGTACTATTGTGCCCTCCGTGTAGCGCAAGCGTCTGGGATTCCCGCTATAGGGTTTGCAATATGTTTATGATTGGCTTAGGGTGGGTGGCATGAGTGACAGAAGCATAGACCCGAGTAAGTAGGTTCTTTGCGTATGCAATAAAGGGGACTTGATGCTTTAATGCTATGGTTGGGTTTTACCTTAATGAATCTTTAGTAGTTGCGGATGCTTGCTAGAGTTCCAATCATATGTGCATATGATCCAAGTAGAGAAAGTATATTAGCTTATGCCTCTCCCTCAAATAGAATTGCAATAGTGATTACCGGTCTAGTAACATAGTCAATTCCTTAGGGACAATTCCACAACTCCTACTACCACTTTTCCACACTCGCTATATTTACTTTATTGCCTCTTTATCTAAACAGCCCCTAGTTTATATTTACATGCTTTTTATTATCTTGCAAAGTTATCCTATCACACCTACAAAGTACTTCTAGTTTCATACTTGTTCTAGGTAAAGCAAACACTAAGCATGCATAGAGTCGTATCAGTGGCAGATAGGACTTGAGAGGATATTTTTTCTACCTTTAGATCCTCGTTGGGTTCGACACTCTTACTTATCGAAAGAGGCTACAACTATCCCATATACTTGCGGGTTATCAAGACCTTTTTCTGGCGTCATTGCCGGGGAGCAATAGCGTGGGGTGAATATTCTCGTGTGTGCTTGTTTGCTTTATCACTAAGTAATTTTTATTTGTTGTTCTTAGTTGTTCTCTATCTTTAGTTATGGATGTGGAACACAAAATACCAAAAACATTAGGTATACTTTCTACTCATAGGGATGGGGTAACTCCTAAAACCCTCGATTCTCATTATGTGAAAGATATTATGTACTAGTTTGATAATCCTGAGAAAACCCCATTTAACTTTATAATGGGAGACATGTTGGATCAACGTGAATACTTTAGGAATTATCGCTCGACACAAAAAGGGAAACTATTTATGTGATCAATTTATTATATTGCGTTGGTATGCCCGGGATCTATGCTTGAGATATGATATTACTTGTTGCTCTAGGATGAAGGCTCCACACCTTCCCTTTTCGTGCAAATTTAATGATAATGAAACATTAGCTTCTTATGCTAATGGTATATATGATTACTATGATGTGGAACAAATAGAAGAATTTATTGCTTTTAAGGCTGCTTATGAAATTGAATCTTTGTTTGAAAAGTATGAAGCTTTAGATGATGATGTTTATAGGCCCGAAAATCTTGCTATACTTAGATATTGCTATGAAAATTATGAATACAGTTATTATTTTAATGCATTTATTGAGAAAGTCTCCGTTGTCCAAGAAGAGACTAATATTTTGCAAGAAGCTATGGAAGAAGAAATTGATGAAACTGTGAGCTCATTGGATGAAAAAGATAATGAGGAGAGCGAAGAACAAAAGGAGGAAGAGCTGATTGATCACCCGTGCCCACCTTCTAATGAGAGTAACTCTTCAACTCATACATTGTTTAATTCCCCTTCGTGCTTACCGAAGGATGATTGCTATGATCCCGTTGATTCTCTTGAAATATCCCTTTTTGATGATGCTTGCTATGCTTGTGGCCAAGATGCCAATATGAATTATGCTTATGGAGATGAACTTGCTATAGTTCCTTATGTTAAACATGAAATTGTTGCTATTGCACCCATGCATGATAGTCCTATTATCCTTTTGAATTCTCCAAACTACACTATATCGGAGAAGTTTGTGCTTATTAAGGATTATATTGATGGGTTGCCTTTTACCATTGCACATGATGATTTTGATGAATGTAATATGGACGTGCTTGCTTCTCCTACTTGCAATTATTATGAGAGAGGAACTATATCTCCACCTCTCTATGTTTCCAACATGATAGAATTGCAAGAAACTGCTTATACTATGCATTGGCCTTTACTATGTGTGCATGAATTGTTCTTTTATGACATGCTGATGCATAGGAAGAGAGTTAGACTTCGTTTTTGCTTGATATATGTTACTTTGTGCTCACTACTAAATTACAAATCATTGTTAATTAAAATTGGCTTTGATATACCTTGGGATCCGGGTGGATTCATTACTTGAGCACTAAATGCCTAGCTTAATGGCTTTAAAGAAAGCGCTGCCAGGGAGACAACCCAGAAGTTTTAGAGAGTCATTTATTTCTGTTGAGTGCTTTTATATAGTTTAAAAACAAAAAAATAAAGAGGGGAACCTAAAAACTTTTCAAAAAGGAAAGTGAAAGTGAGAAAGATAAGCATTGTTGAAGTGGGAGCTAGCCTTGAACTTTGTTCATGCTCACGGAAACTTTGTGAATCTTGATTACAGAAACTATTCATCAAAAATAATTATCCCCTTGTAAATTTCCATTGTATTATAAAAATAATGTGCTAAGGTTTGCCTTTAGGTTTGTTTACAATGCTTGTTGGTTTGTACGGTGCAGGACAGAAACTTTGGCTGTAGTGCGCGATTTTATATTTTTAACTGGAATGTCAATTGATTCTGATTCTTTTTGCACTGTCTTGCTATAAAACCTTTTATTTTTCCTAATTTTGGTAGAATTTTTGGGGGTAACAGAAGTATGGTGAATGTTCAGATTGCTACAGACTGTTCTGTTTTTGACAGATTATGTTTTTGATGCATAGTTTGCTTGTTTTGATGAATCTATCAATTTATATTAGTGGATTAAGCCATGGAAAAGTTATATTACAGTAGACACAATGCAAAAACAAAATATGAATTGGTTTGCAACAGTACTTAGAGTGGTGATTTGCTTTATTATACTAACGGATCTTACCGAGTTTTCTGTTGAAGTTTTGTGTGGATGAAGTGTCTAAGCAAGGAGGTCTTGATATGAGGAAAAGGAAGAGAGGCAAGAGCTCAAGCTTGGGGATTCCCAAGGCACCCCAAGTAAATATTCAAGGAGACTCAAGCGTCTAAGCTTGGGGATGCCCTGGAAGGCATCCCCTCTTTCTTCAACAAGTATCGGTATGTTTTCGTATTCGTTTCGTTCATGTGATAAGTGCGAATCTTGGAGCGTCTTCTGCATTTAGTTTTTACTCTTATTTTATACACCATGCTGGTATGATATAGTCCTTGGTTGATTTATAGAATTCTCATTGCACTTCACTTAAATCTTTTGAGTATGGCTGTATAGAATGCTTCATGTGCTTCACTTATATCATTTGAAATTTGGATTGCCTGTTTCTCTTCACATAGAAAACCGCCATTTGTAGAATGCTCTTTTGCTTCACTTATATTTGTTAGAGCGTGGGCATATCTTTTGTAGAAAGAATTAAACTCTATTGCTTCACTTATATCAATTTAGAGAGATGACAGGAATTGGTCAATCACATGGTTAGTCATAAAATCCTACATAAACTTGTAGATCGCTGAATATGATATGTTTGATTCCTTGCAATAGTTTTGCGAGATAGAGGTGATAATATGTGGGAGGTACTAGTAGATGGTTGTGTTTAGTAAGGATGTTGGTGTTAATATTTGTGATTCCTGAAGCATGCACGTATGGTCTACTAACTATGTAACCAAATTGGCGTGCATTGTATTTTGATTGTTTATCTTTGCGTGAAGGTGGGGGGCGCGCGATGGTAACTACTACCAACCTCCCCCTAGGAGCATGCGCATAGTACTTTTTTTCAAGGGCTAATAATTTTTTGCAATAAGTATGTGATTTCTTTATGACTAATGTTGAGTCCATGGATTATACGCCTTTTACCTTTCCATCATTGCTAGCCTCTTCGGTACCGTGCATTGCCCTTTCTCACCTCGAGAGTCAGTGCAAACTTCGCCGGTGCATCCAAACCCTGTGATACGATACGCTCTATCACACATAAGCCTCCTTATATCTTCCTCAAAACAGCCACCATACCTACCTATTATGGCATTTCCATAGCCATTCCGAGATATATTGCCATGCAACTTCCATCATCATCATATTCATGACTTGAGCATTCATTGTCATATTGCTTTGCATGATCGTAAGATAGCTAGCATGATGTTTTCATGGCTTGTCCGTTTTTTGATGTCATTGCTATGCTAGATCATTGCACATCCCGGTACACCGCCGGAAGCATTCATATAGAGTCATATCTTTGTTCTAGTATCAAGTTGTAATATTGAGTTGTAAGTAAATAAAAGTGTGATGATCATCATTATAGAGCATTGCCCCATGAAAAAAAAGAAAAAGAAAAAAAGAGAAAAAAAAAGGAAAGTCCAAAGAAGCGTAAATAAAAAAGGGGGCCAAAGAAGCCCACCCAAAAGAAAAGAAAAAGAAAAAAAGAAAGAAAAAAGAAAAAAGGGGCAATGCTACTATCCTTTTTCCACACTTGTGCTTCAAAGTAGCACCATGTTCTTCATATAGAGAGTCTCTTATGTTGTCACTTTCATATACTAGTGGGAATTTTTCATTATAGAACTTGGCTTGTATATTACAACGATGGGCTTCCTCAAATGCCCTAGGTCTTCGTGAGCAAGCAAGTTGGATGCACACCCACTTAGTTTAAGTTTGAGCTTTCATACACTTATAGCTCTAGTGCATCTGTTGCATGGCAATCCCTACTCCTCGCATTGACATCAATTGATGGGCATCCCCATAGCCAGTTGATTAGCCGCGTCGATGTGAGACTTTCTCCCTTTTTGTCTTCTCCACATAACCTCCATCATCATATTCTATTCCACCCATAGTGCTATATCCATGGCTCACGCTCATGTATTGCATGAAAGTTGAAAAAGTTTGAGAATACTAAAGTATGAAACAATTGCTTGCTTGACACCGGGATAGGCATGAGGGGTACCTTGTGTTAAGAAAAGGGAGCATACAAGACTATATGATTTTGTAGGGATAACTTTCTGAAGCATTGATATTTTGAAAGACATGATTGTTTGTTCGGATGCCCTAAGTATTATTATTTTTATTTCAAATGATAGACTATTGCTTTGAATCACTCGTGTCTTAATATTCATGCCATGATTAGACATATGATCAAGATTATTCTAGGTAGCATTCCACATCAAAAATTATCTTTTTTATCACTTACCTACTCGAGGACGAGCAGGAATTAAGCTTGGGGATGTTGATACGTCTTTGTCGTATCTATAATTTTTGATTGTTCCATGCCAATATTATTCAACTTTCATATACTTTTGCCAACTTTTTATACCATTTTCTGGGACTAACATATTGATCCAGTGCCCTGTGCCAGTTCCTGTGTGTTGCATGTTTTATGTTTCGCAGAAACCCCATATCAAACAGAGTCCAAACGGGATAAAAACGGACGGAGAATTATTTTGGAATATTTGTGATTTTTGGGAGGAAGAATCAATGCGAGACGATGCGTGAGGTGGCCACGAGATAGGGGCCCACGCCCACTTTAGGTGGGCGCACCCCCACCCTCGTGGGCCACCCGTAAGGCGGTTGATGCCCTTCTTTGGCCGCAAGAAAGCTAATTTTCAGAAAACGATCTGGGCGAAGGTTTCAATCCAATCGGAGTTACGGATCTCCAGATATAAAAGAAACGGTGCCAGGGCAGAATTCCAGAATGCAGAAACAGAGAGATAGATCCAATCTCGGAGGGGCTCTCTCCCATCCCAAGCCATGGGAGCCAAGGACCAGAGGGGAAACCCTTCTCCCATCTAGGGAGAAAGTCAAGGAAGAAGAGGAAGAAGGGGGGCTCTCTCCCCCTTGCTTCCGGTGGCGCCGGAGCGCTGGCGGAGGCCAACATCATCACCACGATCTTCACCAACAACTCCGCCATCTTCACCAACATCTCCATCACCTTCCCCCATCTGTATTCAGCGGTCCACTCTCCCGCAACCCGCTGTACCCTCTACTTGAACATGGTGCTTTATGCTTCATATTATTATCCAATGATGTGTTGCCATCCTATGATGTCTGAGTAGATTTTCGTTGTCCTACCGGTGATTGATGAATTGCTATGATTGGTTTGAGTTGCATGTTTTATTATTGGTGCTGTCCTATTGTGCCCTCCGTGTTGCGCAAGCGTGAGGGATTCCCGCTGTAGGGTTTGCAATATGTTTATGATTTGCTTATGGTGGGTGGCGTGAGTGACAGAAGCACAGACCCGAGTAAGTAGGTTGTGTGCATATGGGATAAAGGGGACTTGATGCTTTAATGCTATGGTTGGGTTTTACCTTAATGAATCTTCAGTAGTTGCGGGTGCTTGCTAGAGTTCCAATCATAAGTGCATATGATCCAAGTAAAGAACGCATGTTAGCTCATGCCTCTCCCTCAAATAGAATTGCAATAGTGATTACCGATCTAGTAACATAGTCAATTGCTTAGGGGAAATTCCACAACTCCTACCACCACTTACCCACACTCGCTATATTTACTTTATTTTCTCTTTATCTAAACAGCCCCTAGTTTATATTTACGTGCTTTTTATTATCTTGCAAAGTTATCCTATAACACCTACAAAGTACTTCTAGTTTCATACTTGTTCTAGGTAAAGCGAACACTAAGCATGCGTAGAGTCGTATCAGTGGCAGATAGGACTTGAGAGGTTATTTGTTCTACCTTTAGCTCCTCGTTGGGTTCGACACTCTTACTTATCGAAAGAGGCTACAACTATCCCGTATACTTGCGGGTTAGCAGTGATAGTTGTGTTGATTCTGCTGAAAAATAGAAACTTTTCCGCCAAGTAAATAATTTCCAGGATTTTATTGAAATGTGCTTTTGATCTGATTATTTTTGATCTGGATTGGTACACAAATTTATCAGGTTGTCCTAATTTTTCAGATTTTTTGGAGCTACAGAAGTATTTGAGAGTTACAGATTACTATAGACTGTTCTATTTTTGACAGATTCTGTTTTCTATGTGTTGTTTGCTTATTTTGATGAATCTACGGGTAGTATCGGGGGGTATGAACCATGGAAAAGTTGGAATACAGTAGATATTACACCAATATAAATAAAGAATGAGTTTTCAACAGTACCTTAAAGTGGTGATTTATTCTCTTATACTAACGGAGCTTACATATTTTCTGTTGAGTTTTGTGTTGTGAAGTTTTCAAGTTTTGGGTAAGGATTTGATGGACTATGGAATAAGGAGTGGCAAGAGCCTAATCTTAAGGATGACCAAGGCACCCCAAGGTAATATTCAAGGACAACCAAGAGCCTAAGCTTGGGGATGCCCTGGAAGGCATCCCCTCTTTCGTCTTCGTCTATCGGTAACTTTACTTGAGGCTATATTTTTATTCACCACATGATATGTGTTTTGCTTGGAGCGTCTTTTATGATTTGAGTCTTTGCTTTTTAGTTTACCACAATCATCCTTGCTGTACACACCTTTTGGGAGAGACACGCATGAATCGTGATTTATTAGAATAATCTATGTGCTTCACTTATATCATTTGAGCTAGGCAATATTGCTCTAGTACTTCACTTATATCTTTTTAGAGCACGGCGGTGGCTTTATTTTATAGAAATTGATGAACTCTCATGCTTCACTTATATTATTTTGGGAGTCTTTTAGAACAGAATGATAATTTGCTTTGGTTATATATTTAGTCCTAATATGATAGTCATCCAAGAAGGATATAATAAAAACTTTCATATAAAGTGCATAAAATACTATGAGAAGTTTGATTCTTTAGGATTGTTTTGAGATATGAGGATGATGATATTAGATTCATGCTAGTGGAGTAATTGTGAATTTGAGAAATACTTGTGTTGAGGTTTGTGATTCCTGTAGCATGCATGTATGGTGAACCGTTATGTAACAAAGTTTAAGCATGAGGTATTTTTTGATTGCCATCCTTTGTGTGGACGTCGGGATCGCGCGATGCTTAACTCCTACCAACCCTTCCCCTATGAGCATGCGCGTAGTGCTTGGTTTCGATGACTAATAGATTTTTGCATTAAGTATGTGAGTTCTTTATGACTAATGTTGAGTCCATGCATTATACACACTCTCACCTTCCACCATTGCTAGCCTCTCTTGTGCCGCGCAACTCTCGCCGTTACCATACACCCACCATATACCTTCCTCAAAACAGCCACCATACCTACCTATTATGGCATTTCCATAGCCATTCTGAGATATATTGCCATGCAACTTTCCATCGTTCTGTTTATTATGACACGTTTCGTCATTGTCATATTGCTTTGCATGATCATGTAGTTGACATCGTATTTGTGGCAAAGCCACCTTTCATAATTCTTTCATACATGTCACTCTTGAGTCATTGCACATCCCGGTACACCGCCGGAGGCATTCACATAGATTCATGCTTTTGTTCTAAGTATCGAGTTGTAATTTTTTGAGTTGTAAGAAAATAGAAGTGTGATGATCATCATTATTAGAGCATTGTCCCATGTGAGGAAATAAAAAAAGGAGGCCAAAGAAGCCAAAATAAAAAGAGAGGCCAAAGAAGCCAAAGAGAAAAGAAAAAAAGAGAGAAAAAGAGAGAAGGGGCAATGTTACTATCTTCATGATAGAGAGTCTCTTATTTTGTCGCTTTCATATACTAGTGGGAATTTTTCATTATAGAACTTGGCTTGTATATTCCAATGATGGGCTTCCTCAAATTTCCCTAGGTCTTCGTGAGCAAGCGAGTTGGATGCACACCCACTTAGTTTCTTTTTGAGATTTCATAAACTTATAGCTCTAGTGCATCCGTTGCATGTCAATCCCTACTGAGGGAGTCCTGGATAAGGGGGTATCCGGACAGCCGAACTATTGGACCATGAAGATACAAGACTCAGGACTTCGATCCATGTCCGGATGGGACTCTCCTTTGCGTGGAAGACAAGCTTGGCGATTCGGATGATAGATCTCCTTCTCTGTAACCGACTCTATGTAATCCTAGCCTCCTCCGGTGTCTATATAAACCAGACACAGCCTGGCAAGGTCACCTACCAGACAATCCTAATCGGAGGATTCATTGAGCTCGAATGCTGTGGCGAGCGAGACGCCTCCGGGGATTCCTTTTCCAAAGTCCGGCGCGACACCGAGGTGTCGTCTCAAAGAGACTCGGGGCCGCATAAAGTTCTAGAGGCCCCTAAGGTTCCAGGATCGGGCCAGCGGCCATCCTCCATGGAGGGAGGTTTGCCTACTCCGCCGGCCACCTTAGTATACGCCGAGCTGTCGGGCGGTCTGTTGACAGCGTTAAAGAACGCGTTCGTCGTTGATGAACATTGGACCCTTATGGGTGCGGTGGTTGGAAAGATTCAGGCTGCCGAAAGCGGGCTGAATGAGTCCTGTCTTGGCCTTATAAAGGCCTTTGAGGTATGGTTTCTAAGGAACCTTTAAAGAATTAGTATGATATGAGGAGTAGCCCCTAATACACTGTCCGGACAAAAGAAAGCCGGGTAGGGGATCAAATACTCAGTTGTAATGGGAGCTTTTAGTGCTGTATACCCATGTTTTTTAAAACAGGCGTCTGTGGAGAGGACGGCCGCTCGTGATGCGGAAGTGTACGAGCTGAAAGAGATCCTGAGACGGGCCGAAGGAGAACTTGGCCGTGTGAAGAAGAAATTGGAGGAGAGGCAAGGTATGTTTGGACATTGTCTTGCGTTGGGCACAAATCAATAAGTGTGCCTATTTGAAAAGTATTTATGCTATGCGCCCTAGGAGTGAGTGTCGAATATGAGGCGCTGAAGAAAGCAGCGGCTGATGCCCAAGAGAAGGCTGCCACCGAACAGGCTCTGCGTGAAAAACACGAGACCAGGGTCATCATAGCTGAGCGGGAGCTTCAGGATGCTGTGACGAAAAGAGAGAGCTTGGAGCAGAGTTTAGTAGGGAAAGAATCTGAACTCACCCAAGCTCTCCAAGCCACGGAAGATGCTCGGGAAGAAGCCCGAGGTGCTGTACGGGACATTCAGGAGGCCCGGAAAGTTGCGGCTGGTAAGGCCTGTTGTATCTATGGCCGTTATGATGTTATAATATGGAGAACTCTAAGCGGCAAGCTGAATTCTTGATTTTGCAGGGGCGTTTGCGGATCTGCCTCGTAGCATATCAGATGCGGCCCAATTTTACCGGTCCGAGGAGAGGGAGTCTGCGGGGAGGAACTTCTGGTCGCAGTATCTAGCGCCGAACTATCCTGTGCCTTTTATCGATCAGCTGAAGCAGCTGGTCGAACTGCACCAGGCGGCCGAACTAGCCATGAAGGACTTGGTCATCCGGCTGTGGCCTGCAGAGCCAATTCCCAGCAGTTTCTTCGAACTTGTCAAGCGGATTGTGGGCGCCTGTCCTCGGCTTCATATTATCAAGCGATCAGTCTGTATAGAAGGTGCGCGAATGGCACTTGCCCATGCAAAAGTGCATTGGGGGAAGCTTGACGCAGAAAAGCTGATAACTGAGGGGCCACCAGAGGGTAAGGAGCATTGCAAGCCCGAACTGTATTATGAAGGTGTAATGAAGGGTGCCCGCCTGGCGGCGGACAAGTGCACCAAAGACATTATATTTCCCTGAGGGCATTTTTGCCATCGTTTGTAATATGGGATAATGGCACTTTTATTATATGTTGCCTATTTGGTTTGAACATGTGTTCTTCCTTTGCAGCTGTTTATTGTATATAAATTCTGAGAGTTGGCCAGTCGTCGGCTTCAGCCCCCACGAGAGAAGTACGGGGGTGTTCGGGGTATTTATGAACACTCTTTATCCCATTGTTGGGTCCTTATAAGGAGGCGTTTCTCACCACGAACCAGGCAATCGGACTATAGGGCTTTACTACTCTCACTTAGCCATAGGAATACGAGTATGGTCGGCGCAGCCCCTAGTGTCCGGAAGACCAGACTAGGGGCTCTATTGGTGCCTGATTGGTAGACCGATCCATCACAATCCGCATTTTATAGTGGCGTTATGTGGAATGAATCTTTAAGGATTTTGCAACCTCTCGAACAGCTGACCAGCTCTCGCCGCATCATGACAGTCGGTTTTCGGCTTTCTCTACTAAGGTGCTCGTCCAGCAGATCCGGGACACAATCACAATAGTTCTCCCAGTGCTACCTTAGCCAACGGAATGGAACGTAAGGTACCAAAACATGGGAGCCGGGCAAACCCAACCAATGACCCAAGACATGATTCGGAGCTGATGCATATAGTGCTATAAGTTTGGGGTGCCGAGCGACCGAGAAGGTGCTCGGACTTTATTGCCGTACTGTGGAGCCCCTGGCATAACCGGGCGTAACACAGATCGTGTCTGCCACTTTTATGGCAAAGAGGCGTCGATGATAAACGACGACCAATGCATGTTTAGTTAAGTCTACGGATTATAGTAATATGATATGTCCATGCATATGAATGCGATTTATGATTATGAAAAAGAGATGGTTTTCTGGCGGAACCTGTGGTGGCCGGACTGGAGGGGGATGTGAATGGGTCAAAAGTGAATCTGAACTGCCATCTACCTGCGTGGTCCTGTCCTTGTGTGTCCGGGCCGACTTCATGCCACCAAACCTGTTCTGCATAAGAGTTAGTTTGTGAAGGTAAGTGAGCGGAGGGTGCCAAACGTCCTCTTGTGGTTGGTCCAAAGGTTCTTGATCGGACCCTGGTGACCCCAGCCGCTATTCGAGAGGCAGCCCGGACTCCTTAGTTGGTGTCCGGATAGCTGGCTGTCATATCAAAATATTGATAGGCATGCGCGACTTGCTACTCTTGCAGCTGTATGATCCCCGCTTCTGAGGGTGGGGTTTGGCTTTGCATGCAGGCGTGAGTGTTTTACCGGTGCTGGCCTGATGATTTACCACGTGGAATCTAGCCAACGTGGTTCATCTTGTCAGCATACGGTGTGATACCGTATAGGGGGAATGCACCGATGGCGCGGCCTTATTTGGTTATCTGAAAACAACCGTTAGGGCGGCGGGCCAATGATCCTGGCCTTTGTGCCTGGCACCTTGTAGAAGGTGTTTATTTGTAGGGTTAATTATCCTTTTGCCCTTAGTGGTGTCCATCTGCTTAGTTTTGCCCTCAGATGCAAATTGTGCTAAGTTTTGCCCCTAGTCCATGCGCACCGACTCATTCTGTGAACTTTGGCATCTTCGTCAGGTCAATGTTTTGACTCGTCCCTTACAGGTGGGACCACGCGGCAGAGGCGGCCAATTTTATTCAGACGTTGCACGTGTGGCTTGTAGGACCTAGCAGAGAGTCGTTAAGCCTAGAGCCGTTGCGGGTGTGTGCTATATTAGCGGGCGACAGCGGCGGTGACCACGGCGACAGAGAGCACGGCGCTTACCATGGCGAGAGAGAGAGAGAGCATGACAGCGGTGGGAAGCTAGCTGTGGAGGGCGCGGCGGCGTTGAGATCCCGTTCGGCTCCGAGCTCCATGTCTTCCGCAAACTCCCGCGCCACCTCGCGAATGTAGAGCCGGGCGCGTGTGGAGATGCCTGTCTTCGTCTGTCCACGGTGTCGGGCGAGCGTTGATCGGAGGGTTTCTCACACATGAAGGAACCACAATCGTCCGTTCTACGTGTGCAGCGAGAATGGGGTAAGAATCGGGGCAATTGCACCATTTTCATGGTCGGGATCTTTGAGCAATCGATTGATCTGTTTCGTGTTCATGCAGGTGGCATGCTTCTTTCTTTGGGTCGATGCTCTGGCCAAGACTCTGATAAATGAACTGCAAGAAGAGCATCACGAATGGTTGCGCATGCTGCCCCAAACCACAGTGGCCGCAGCACGAGCTCTGGAAGAAGAGATGGAGGGCGAAGCACGCACTGACACAGAGCTAGCTGTTGAGCTTAGGATGTTGAAGAAGAAGGTTAGGAAGTTTGAAGATCAAGCACTACCAATACCCATTTGCAAATACTTTTGGGCATTTGTAGGTATGGTAATCGCACTGGTTGTAATGTTGAAAATGTATGGAAAGGCATGAATTATGGAGGAATTTGTAATCTTGAAATTGTATGAGAAATTCACCTAGTTTAAATGTTGGTCAAAGTTGTTTAAATGTTGAAAAAAAGAGAAGAAGTGACCATGTTGAAAAAAAGGAGAAGAAATGAGGAATTCAGAAACTTTTGATCAATGAAATGCATCTAATGAATTATTCTAGAGCCAAACAATTAAGGTTAGAAATTATTTGGAGCTGTTAAATATTTAATAGCAATTTAAGTAATCCAATTCAAATACACCGTGATTTAAATCAAAGACCAAAATGTCATGGAAAATGTGCCTCAGCTCTGGTAGATGTTTACACCTAGTGCCAAAATAAATGAAATTTTTTTTAAGGGCATTACATTGAGTAGAAACTAATTTGTCTAAACAATGAAGGGTGGAAAATGCACAAAAAATTGGTGCGGCTGGGGACTCGAACCCAAGACCGCATGGGTTAGTGGTGTTTAGGGCTGCACTGGTAACCGCTAGGACAGATGGCAAGAGTTTGACATGGGTAGGGAAGCAATGTATACATAGTGACACTGTGAAATTTGTCAAAAAAATGAAGGGTGGAAAATGCACAAAAAATTGGTGCGGCTGGGGACTCGAACCCAAGACCGCGTGGGTTTGTGGTGTTTAGGGCTGCGCTGGTAACCGCTAGGACATATGGCAAGAGTTTGACATGGGTAGGGAAGGAATGTATACATAGTGAGACTGTGAAATTTGTCAAAAAAATGTGAGACCGTGAATGTTTGCACACGCATGAGAGTGGTTTTCCTTTGTTTTGCACTGAAATTTTGGAGGGTTGAAAGGTTGAAAATGTATGTTTGCACTGCCACATGGTTTTGGTTAGAGTGGCACTTGGTTTAGTGTTAGAGTGGCACTTGGTTTAGGATTTAAACGGAATAAATTTGCATGTTAGTTCATGACTTTTTTTTGAATAAAACGGAGGGCTTCTCACCCCCTCTTTTGAATGACAACCACAAGTTCTCGAGCTTCATGACTTGGTTTAGGGAAGAAATTATATGCTTGGGCATGGACATTTTTAACACACATAATAAACCCTAATAAATAACTTAGATAAGATGCAACACAAGTACCATTACAATAATAAGTTCACGGATAGTTCACGGACACATGACGAAACATGACACGACACGACACGACATAGAAAAGCAACAAATAAAAAATGAAACAGCCTTCATCTTGATCTCGTCCTTCCACTTTGGCCGCGCGCGCCCCTTCAACACCGTCTTCATCTTCACACCACCTCGTCGTCGTAGGGAAGGGAGTGCATCCCGGCTGGAGTGGGGAAGATGTTCTCGTAGTTGGTGTATATGTTGTAGACGGTGAAGAAGATGGCCTCGTAGCCGCACCAAAAGACTTGGCCGAGTAGCTCGCGCGCGTCAAACGGGTTGGTGAAGGTGACCGTGAGCAGTAGGAGGATGCCACCGCGGTCACGAACCTCGTTGACGATGAACATCCTCGGCGAGCCCCATGGGAGGTGGGCATAGCCGGCTTTGAGGAAGGCGCGGGTGAGTTCGACGGAACCCCTCCACCTTGAAAAAGCCCACAAGCGGAGCTCCCTCTCCATGAGCACGCCCAGTGGGTAGCACCACTCCGGCACGACAGGCGGACGACTGAAGGTCGGCCCGTTGAACTGCATGGTCTCGCTTGGGGAGGGCTCGGTCGATTGGGTGTTTGAAGTTGGAGAGAATGGATCGGATCTGGCTTATGGGTGGGAGAGGAAGATAGGCACCCCATTTATAGGCCTGTGGGTGGGAGAGGAAGAGATAAAGGGTGAGAACGGTGCGTGTGTGAATCCGAACGCGTGTGTGTATCCGTTACGCTTTGCACTCTTAAATTTTTGCACAAAAACGATGCATGCATGGGGCGCGTGCGCGCATTTGAATCACTGCATAGTTCTTTGGCCGGACAGTGCATCTGACTCGTTGAACCACCTAGCTGGCCTCACTAGCTTAGCGCGCCTAGCACGCCTCGCTCGCCTCGCTCGCATGCATGCACGTCGTAGCCTCCCGCGCATGCAAACCCACGTCGCAGCCTATGCACGTCGCCGCCTCCCATGCATGCATGCAAGGCCTGGAAAGGCTGAGACAGGCTATTTACTACGGTCTCAGCGGTCTCAGGCCCAGACAACGAGACGGCCCAACGGTCCATCCAGCGCACCCGATATTTGTTTAAAAAAACGAATCTCCCAGCCAATCAGATTGCATCTCGCGGATCGCCCCCCTCCTCCCCACAGATTCCTTCTAGAAGGGTTAGATCGACGGCCCTTGTTCAGCGCTAGGGTTAGATGAACGGTCCTGGTTCAGCGCTAGGGTTAGCGGGGTTTGGGAGGGGTTTGGAGCAGTCAAAGGTATGTTTGACCAGATTTCAAATGAGCATAATAAATTAAATAAAAATCAGAAAAATAAAAAAACCTGCGCACATAGTCTTCTTATGTCATATACTAACGATTTAAGCTGATAAACAAGGTTTACATACATTTAAGCGATAAGTTCATGTGTATTGTATGATATCTCGAGTATCTCAAACTCTTTTGTATGAAGTGAAGAGAAGTGTTTTGGGGAAATAAACATGAACATTTCAAAAAACTCACCACAGCTTCATTTTAGAGTGACTAAGAAGGATCCAGGCTTAGTTTTTCATTTTGATGTTTTACACTTATTTAAATCTTGGTCAAAGTTAAGTTTGACCAGAATTCAAATGAGCAAAACAAATTAAAAAAAATCAAAAAATGGAAAAACCAGCGCACATAGTCCGTATATATAGAATATATGTTTAGGAAAGTTATTTGGCTGATTTAGACAAGGTCAAAAAAACCTTGCTTAGAGATGAGGCCGTTTACCCTACCTTTGGACCCTCATTTTAGCACATTTTTCATGAAAATTTCAAAAACCTCACCACAGTTTCATTTTGGATTGACTAAGAAGGATCTAGGCTTAGTTTTTCATTTTG
>NC_041381.1:518295298-518331582 GCF_002162155.2 Triticum dicoccoides | reverse complement strand
TGTTTTACACTTATTTAAATCTTAGTCAAAGTTAAGTTTGACCAGAATTCAAATGAGCAAAACAAATTAAAAAAAATCAAAAAATGAAAAAACCAGCGCACATAGTCCATATATATAGAATATATAGAATATATGCTTAGGAAAGTTATTTGGCTGATTTAGACAAGGTCGAAAAAAACCTGCTTAGAGATGAGGCCGTTTACCCTACCTTTGGACCCTCATTTTAGCACATTTTTCATGAAAATTTCAAAAACCTCACCACAACTTCATTTTGGATTGACTAAGAAGGATCTAGGCTTAGTTTTTCATTTTGATGTTTTACACTTATTTAAATCTTGGTCAAAGTTAAGTTTGACTAGAATTCAAATGAGCAAAACAAAATTCAAACAAATCAAAAAAAGGAAAAACCATGTGCTCATTCAAATATCATCCAACAGATTTAAACATCATGTCAAACATAGTTCTAACATCATCCAACAGAAATGCAACATTATTCATAATGTTTCATAATTATTCACATATAGAGTTCGGGCTTTTGTCTGTTCCTTGAGCTTCTTGCCATCACTTTGCTCCTCGTGCACCTTGTGCTCATTGCTTCTTCTCTTCTCCTCTTGGTTGTCGGTACCTTGTGCGTCTTCTTCAAACCTATCATAGAGCTGTGCAAAACATAAAGGGTAATGAGATCATGTCAAGTGACCCATAAATGTATAGTAGTATTTGACCCTTGTAAAATTTACATACCTAGCAGAACTCACAACAACAGAAGGTTGGTCACCATTTAGAGCCTCACTTGGATCACCATGATCATCATTTGGAGCCTCACTTGGATCAACAAGATCATCATTTGGAGCCTCACTTGGATCACCATGATCATCATTTGGAGCCTCACTTGGATCACCATGATCACTATTTGGAGCCTCACTTGGATCACCATGATCACTATTTGGAGCCTCACTTGGATCATCGTCAAAATCATGCGGCTGTTGACCATCATCATTTCGAACCTCATCAAAATCCTCATCTGATGCAACCGGCTGTTGTCCATCATTTTCATCGAAGCCTTCATCGAAACTCTCTCCAAATGCTGGATCTACTATGTTATCACAATACTTACCGAAATGACTAGACCCACCACATCTTGTGCACTTACGCTTCCTCGCTCCAAGTCCAGCTCCTTCGCTGCGAGGTCTGATTCGACTCTTCCTTGGTCTACCTGCTGCTCTCTTCAGAACTGGAGCGCAAAGCTTCAATCCAGGGTCCACCATGTCCCATTGTTGTTTTCCCTCCATAGCAGGCAAGGCATAAGCATATGTGGCTTTGAACCTTGCAACAGAGTAGTAATCATGCACATACTGCTAAATGTTCCCTGCTGAACCAGGGAGAGAAGTGATGAAAAACAAGGCATGAATGCATGGCAACCCAGTTATCTGTCATTGTCTACAACTGTAAGTTCTAGCTTCTAAATCCACTGGATATCTCCATTCCCTCTTCTCTTTATCCAAATATGATATCTCTGCTGTGGTACCCGAGCAAAGAGTCATGTTCATTTCCAAGCCTGTTGTTTTCTGCATCAATTCATTCATCACGGCAGGGATGATAATGTGGCCCATGAATTTTGCCTCGGCTATTCCTGCACGATAATGAAATTTCTGCATGTATTCTATCCTTATCATGTCCAGCAAATCCACCACATAATGACCCTTTAGTTTCCGGATCGTTGAGGTGAAAGACTCTGCTAGATTATTGTGCACATAGTCAACTTTGCTTAGTTCACTGAATTGGCTTCTGGCCCATAACTTGGAGTGGTGTGTTTCCAAGTATTCTTTCACTTTGGGATTCATGTATAACTGCCTCAAGTGGTAGTTTTGCTTCTTCACTCTGCAAGTCAAAGATGCTGGCCATAAATTGTCGGTATACACCTTTCCTTTGAATTTCTTCATGAAATTTGCAGCAAGGTGACGCATGCATTCCCCATGCTCTACTCCAGGGAACACATTGTCCACGGCCACTTCTAAACCTTTGCAGGCATCTGTATGAATGACCAACCCGTTGGGATGTGCAATAGCCCGGCGCAGATTATGCAAAAACCAAGTCCAGCTCTCCTCAGACTCGGTCTCCAGCACACCGTAGGCAACTGGAATTACAAAACTGTGTGCATCAACTGCACAGGCAGCTACTAACTGTCCTTTAAACCTCCCTGTGAGAAAAGTGGCATCAATAGCCAAATAAGGCCAGCAACCTGCCAAAAAACCCCGGCGACAAGCCTCAAAGCAGACAAAAACCCTCCTAAAGCATTCCTTAGTCTTTGTCACTCCCCTGAATGTGTACTCCACGGTGTGGTGATCAATATCTACAATACTACCTGGGCTTGTCCTCTCCACTTCACCTTTGAATGAATACAACAATTGAAAACTTTCCTGCCAGTTACCATAAATAGAATCCATAGCATGTTGTTTACCATTGAACAACCTCATGTATGGTAAATCTATCTTGAATTTATCTTTGATGTTCTTCTGCAATTCCTTTGGACCCACTTGCTAGTTTTCTTTCACCCACTTCTTTACTTCTTCTGCCACCCATCTTGACTTGGCTCTACTGATTGTATCCTTCCTAAGGGTTGATTCCTGGCATGTGTGCTTAAAAGGGTTCACTTTGACCTGAACATTAGTGCTATTACGCATTTTAGATGCGAGCAGCCTCCATGGACAACCCTCAGTCGGACAGTGCACTCTGTAACGTACTTGATCGCTCTTGTCAACTTTGGAAGTACGTTCTACCTTGATGCAGTATGTCACAACTGCATTTCTACACTCATTCATGGATGCAAAAATTGTACCTTCTTCCAAATTAGGGTTCAAAGGGTCCCATTCAATAGCTGCAAGGTCTTCGTCCTCACCCACCGCGTCATCATCCACACGGACTGCATTGTGAGCCTCATCTTGGTTATCAGCCTGAGGTGCCCGTCGTAAATTCTGAATAACATCAGAATATAGCTTCTCTTCATCAACCCCAGAATTGTAGTCATCATGCTCTACTTCAAGGGGGACCCTACTGCTGTTGCCCACACTTGTCGAGCCACCACGTCGTCATGCACCAACTGAACTGTTCTGGCTAGAGATGCCATTACGACGACTTGGTTCTCCCCGAGATGTTGCACCCGTCATCCTAGGTCCAAATGCCTGCTCAAGCACATCAACTTGCAGCCTCACATGAAAATTATCTTTCTCTTTATGCCTAACAAACATGGTAGCTAGCTCTTCGTCATTACTAACTGTCACCCATTTCTTTTCCCCATCATAGTATTTGTATACCGCTTCATCAAGCAAACCCCAAGGATATTGGCTACAAATTACCTCCCCAAATTTTCTGAAACTCCAATTACTAGCCATTGGCAACCGATAATCAAAACCTCCTTGGTATTTCTTCTGATCCTTTGCATGGAACGTGTACCGGTCCCTTCTATGTGCATCAACAAAGCAAACCGCAACTCCATCCTAACCGGCGAAAATTAGAGACGCAATCAGCACACTAATTGGGCAAACCTACTTGAATCGAGTGTTCAAATGCACAACTAAGCTCAATCTAAACAGGAGGCGAGACTTACCCCTCGGGAACCCTGTCGTGGACGTGGCGGATCTCCGGCCCGATGCCTGCCTCGCCAAATACTCCGGGGTCGCTGTTGCTCTCCATTTCGCCCTAGGGTTCTTCCTCCTAGTTCAAATAGCTCCAGCATCCCCCACCTTTGAGTGCTCCGGTCAGGCGCACGGAAGGAGGCCGCGCCACAGGTCGAGCAGATGGCGGGCGCCCCACCCGTGGCGTCGCAGGAAGGTGGCGGGCCTCGCAGGAAGGTGGCGGGCGTCGCAGGCAACCGTGGAGCGTAGGCGCAGAAATGTAGCGGTGGAGTAGGCATGTAGCTGGTGGCGGGGCAGCTCCTGGCCACGGCACAAGTGCCGGCGGCGGCGCAGGTCAGCCGGCCGGCGGGGAAGCGGATGGGCAGAGTGAGCTACGAATGATTTGGGGATTTAGTTGCACGGGCTTACATGTCAGCTCCGGACCCACGTCCACGCGGTCCCACGTGTAAGCTCCGGACCCACAACTTAACGCTGGCGGACGGAATGGACTCAAATATGGCCGTTTGGCCTCATCATAGTAGCTGTGCATGGACTAGGGGCAAAACTAAGGACAATTTGCATCTGAGGGCAAAACTGAGCACAGAGACACCACTGAGGGCAAAAAGATAATTAACCCTTATTTGTACGCCCGCTTGGGCGGGCTTTTATTGTTTGAGGAGCCCCTGGACTGTTAGGTCTGGGGGTATGCAATTGAATTGCTGTGGTTTGTGTGGTAGGGGGCGACCGGCCATACTGTTCTGCTGGGGGGGCTTTTGACTAAGCGCCTCCCCTCAATGTTTCTGGCACATGCCCGGTTGCTTTACTTTGGAGATCCGGCATTCTCTATTAGTATGTTTTGCCGTTCTTTTGGGAGTACCGTGAATTTCGCACGGCTGATCGAGTTTGTGGCTTGGGCCGAATAGGCTTGAGCTGTTCCTTGTCCGTTGACCGGACTGGGATTTGCTGAACTTAATACCAGCTTCCCTGATTTGCCATTTATGACCGTTGCGCGGGGCCTGAGGCTTCTTCTTCGTGTATCGTTCTTGCTGGTTTGGACTGTAGTGGTGTGCGGACGTTGGGTTGTGTGCCTTTGATTTTCCTGCTTAGGTTGAGGTAGCCAGTTGTGCCGTGTGTGCCCTTTGTTAGGGCGGTCGAGTCCATACTTCTCGGTGGCCAGGATCTTGGTCCACCGTTCTATTAGCAAATCTTGTCCGGCCTTAAGCTGCTCTTGCTTCCTTTGTAGACTCTTTGCGGTGGCTATGAGTCGTCGCCTAAAGCGAACTTGTTCCCTGGGTCTCCAGGCACGCCGAATTCATCATTGTCGAGGCTTACCTCATCTTCGGAGGGGGTGTATAGTTGTTCCTCTCCAAGTATCCCACCATGGCCTGTACGGCCTGCTTGATGGTCGGCTAATCAGGACTGTATTCCTCTTTGGTACTATCCGGATCATCTCCGGGACCGGTATTGATGTGGCGGGGTTTGGAGTGGCGTCGGAGACGCCCATGTTTTGCTTTTACTCCCGAGGGGTTGTCCTCCACTGCCTCGTCGCCGTTGGTTTCTTTCGGAGTGTCCACCATGTATATATCGTGTGAAGAGGTGGCTGTCCACCGCCCTGTAAGCGGTGGCTCCTGTATGTCTCCTGCATCGTCGTCCATACCGTCGATGTCTTCGAAGTCAAAGTCGAGCACGTCGGTTAAATCATTGATCATGGCGACAAAGTGGGTGGTGTGTGGGCAGTGAATTCCTTTGTCGCCTGCTTCCCACTCCAGCCGTACATAGTTCGGCCCAAAGTCTCCAAACAAAGAGAGAGACTTCAATGAGTTCAGCATGTCGCCAAAGGGTGAGTGCTGAAAGATGTCCACAGCGGTAAACTCCATTATCGGAGCCCAACCTGGCTCGGCTGGCTCGAGAGTGAGCGGACCAGGACCAACAGTTGGATACGAGTCCGGGGGTCCAGGATTACAGGCCTCCACAGCGGTGGGACGCGTGTTTGGCTCCACCACCGATAAGTGTGCGGCCTGCGGAGCGGGGTCTAGCCCTCTATCCATTGGCAACGCAACCTGCCCTGGATTTAGATCCAAGGCTGCTTCGGGGATGATGTCCCGGGCACTGTCCGACAGCAGGTCTAGGCCGTGCTCGTCGGGGCTGTCCGGCGCTCCTGGCGCAGGTTCGAACCCGTCGAAGATCCAGTCTCCATGGATACCTGCCGTGTAGTTCGAGTTTCCGAACCTGATCTGGTGGCTAGGGGCGAAGCTGTTGATCTGCTCCAACTGGCCAAGCGAATTGGCCCGCAGTGCAAAGCCGCCAAACACAAAGATCTGTCCGGGGAGAAAAGTCTCACCCTAGACCGTGTTCTTGACGATTGAAGACGCCATAAGGCCTTGAAGCGACGACACAGAGGAACTCTCAATGAAAGCACCAATGTCGGTGTCAAAACCGGCGGATCTCGGGTAGGGGGTCCCGATCTGTGCGTCTTAGGCTGATGGTAACAGGAAGCAAGGGACACAATGTTTACCCAGGTTCGGGCCCTCTCGATGGAGGTAAAACCCTACTTCCTGCTTGATTAATATTGAAGATATGTGGAATACAAGAGTAGATCTACCATGAGATCGTAGAGGCTAAACCCTAAGAGCTAGCCTATGATGGTATGCTTGTAATTGTGATCGGCCTTCTAAGGACCATGCTCTCCAGTTTATATAGACACCGAAGAGCTAGGGTTTACATGGAGTCGGTTACAAGGAAGGAAACATAATATCCGGATTGCCAAGCTTGTCTTCCACGCAAAGGAGAGTCCCATCCGGACATGAGCCGAAGTCTTGAGTCTTGTATCTTGACGCTTCTATAGTCCGGACGATGTATATAGTCCGGCTATCCGGATACCCCCTTATCCAGGACTCCCTCACCCGCTGCAGGGGGTCCCTCGTATTAGAGGTGACATTCGGTTCTCCAGATAACTTCAGAAGCGAAGAATTACTCTTCACCATCACTCCCCTCCGAAGTGGTTAATTATCATGCATTGCTCGGAAGAACGGCCTTGGCTCGCTTCAACGCAGTACCGCACTACGCCTACCTTAAACTCAAGATGCCCGGTCCACGCAGCGTCATCACCGTTAACAGAAATACAGAGCGCTCCTTTCGTACGGAAGAGTATGCGGCGGCTCTAGCAGCCGGACACTAAGTAGCCTCTCCTATCGGAACGCATGATCGGTTGTTAAGACCACAGACACGGTTAGACGAGTCCGGCGCACCACCGTCGGTAACAGCCCAGATAAACCTGAGCTGGGTGTTATACACGTAATCCCATAGAGGGCACCAGGGGCTGCAAACATGCAATAAAGCCCACCTTTCGGCTCGACCTTACTAACAGGCCAATGTCCTACACTTCTACTATCCATTGATAATAACCAACTCTTCGCATGCTTACGTCATACTCTTTTACATGAGTTTTTCTTTCTACAGACACCATTTGTGCGATACCTTCCCAGGACACGGCACAACAGAGACAAAGGTGCAGACGTGTAGCAGGGACCCGCTCAAAGGTTTCTCTTCAGATTAAGCCCCTGTGTAAACCTTCTTTATTGTCTCTTGTTGCTTGATATCCCATGGGCACTCAATACACCCATAGGGGATACTAGCGTTATTGGAATTTCTCCATGACAGACTAATGCACGTACCTGGAAATACAGGGTTCATAATCAAGGGCGCTACTTAGCCCAATATATGTTATAAAGTCCGAATACCTTCGGGAGTGTTCGGCGTCGCGAGTTTGGCCTTATATGCATCAGCTCCGAATCATGTCTTTGGTCAAATGTTGGGTTTGCCCGGCTCCTGGGTTTGCTTCCTTACGTTCCGCTTTTATCGGCTAAGGCGGCCAAAGGAGAACTACTGTGATTGTGCCCTGGTTATTCTGGATGAGCACCTCAGTAGAGAAAGCCGAAAACTGACTGTCATGGTATGCGAGAGACTAGTCAACCACTCGAGGACTCATCGGAATCTTTAGGATTCCTCCGCATTAACGAAGGGCCGTTTTCCGGTCAAGTACACACGCACCCGTATCTAGATGCACGTGAAGGTACCAGGGGCTACATAGTAGCCCCCACCGTCAAACTCCTATGGCTAAGTGAAAGTGTTAAAGCTATATAGTCTGGTTGCCTAGTTCGACGTGCGATCACCTCCTTAATGGACCAAGACGTTGGATCAAGTGTGATTACACACATTTTTTGCGAACACCCCCGCATTGTATGCGTGGGGGCAGAAGCTAATGACTGCTAACTTTCAGGCTATATATACATCAAACGGTCGCACAGGAGGCACAATAACACTTTCGGGCGAAAGTATAAACATAGCCTCTATAATTAAAATACAATTGTTTTTATAATGGAACGATTTGTCACTCGAACACGACACTCTTCGAGCATTGAGCCTCTATTAAACGAGCACCTTCTGTCACCTGCTCCAAATAGTGCTCGGCTGGATCCTGGCTTCCCGCCGGATTATGGATTGCGATGATGGTGGCCTCCATATCTGCCCAATATGTTTCAACACGGGCAAGAGCCATCCGTGCACCCTCTATGCACGTCAACCTCTTCATGGCATCGATTTGTGATACGGCGCCAAGGAATTGTTGCACTAAACCAAAATAGCTGTCCGACTTCAGTCCCTTTGGCCATAGATGGTCTATCACAGACCTCATTGCAAGACCGGACAACCTATGGAGCTCGGCCACAGCGGCCATCCTCTCACTCAATGGCAACAGGCGCGTTGGAGCACTGAATTGCGACCAGAACAACCTTTCTACTTCACTATCTTTCCGATCCTCGTAAAACTTCATCGCATCAGCTGTACTTTTTGCCAGATCCGCATACGCATCTGCAGCACTCCAGCACCGATCCAGAGGAGCATACTTTGGATCTAAGAACTTCATCCGCAACAAATAGAGGCTTCCAGCCGCGATTTCTCCGACCTGTCGAAGCTCCTCCCGTGCATCCCTAATTTTGGAACGCGTCTCCTTGGCTGCATCAAGGGCCTTCTTCAGGTCAACCGACTTCACCTGATTCTCCTTTTTCAGGAGCTCATACCGTCCAGTGACGTCTCTCAGCTCTACAACCATCTCGGCTATTTTATCTTCGCTTCAGCGATGAGCAGCCTGTTCGGCTCTCAAATCTTCGGCCGCTTTCTGGGCAGCCGCATTGCTAGCCCGGGCTAGTTCCCTAGCTAGGGAAAGCTCCACCCTCAGGGCCTCCACGGCAGCAGCTCCACCTGCAGCCGAAGCATATCACATTAAAAATTATGCTCCTCTTGATATTTCCTATAAAAATAAGGAAAGCAGAGGACATACTTTGTGACTCGTTAAGCCGCTCGTTCACAAGCGTAATGTTGATGTCCACAACTTCAATCTCTCGCCTCAGTTCGGCGACTTCATTGATCTGGTTTGCCGCCGAACCCTTAGCCACCTGCGCATGAATATAGTGCAATCATTACTTAAGAGTGTGATCCTCCGTTTGCCGCCTAGGGCTGGAAACCAGAGTCTCAGGGGCTACTATCTATACGGAGCACACCTAGCACGTGCGGTACACCCAAAAATTATGTATTTCATTATGTACCTCAAAGCCTTTGAGCAGGCTCATAAAAGCTTCATTCAACCTGCCTGTGGCGGATGAAATCTTCCCAAGCACCGTACCCATTAACGAATGGTGATCCTCCGAGAGAGCAGCTTGCTCCAGAAGGCCCGTCAGCGTGTCCGGCCGGTCGTCGGACTGTGCCAGACCCTTCTTATTGCCCCCCGTGGGAGCCAAACGCTCCGGGCTCAGGGCGGCCGAAGTATTAGCTTCTGGCCTCGGCAAATCTGGACTCCTCCGTGACGACACCTTGGGGTCGCCCGCCCCATGAGGCGGAGAGGCAAGTGGGGTTTCACTCTCCACCATCTCTGGAAGAAGATCCCCTGAAGACAAACTCTATCGAGAAGAGCTACTAGCCGAACTGTAAAGAATGGATCCTGGTTATTGTTCTCAGAGGAAGAAGCAGTAGCTTCGTATTTATGATTAACTTATAGCTCGATGGAGGGCTGGCCAGTTTGCGGGCACGGCGCGGTGAGGACGCCCTCCGGGGCAGGGCCCCCTGGTAAAGTTTTCTTCCCTTGTTTAGGCACCTCCGTCTCCAAGTCTTCGGAGGCAGCCCTCTTCTTCCCGTGGGGGGAGGAGACCGTAGATTCCCCTTCCCAACTATCCTCCTTCACAGAGGTAGTAATTCCCCCGGTTTGGATGTGCAATGTGTGAAGCTCTGCTTCTCTGATCTTCCCTTCGCCTTTCCTCGAGGGCACTTGACTTAGCACGCGACTAAGCATCCTGGCTATGGCAAGACTAGGCGAGCCTTCGGGAGGCGGTGCCGGACACCTGATTCTCTCCGCCTTCATGAGCCAATCCTGGCCGCGGATGGTTTTCAGAATAATGTTATGATAAATATAAACAAAGTGTTCGGTTTCCAGGTTACTTACTTGGGTATCTGGGCGGTTGCAGCTCAGGCCCGCATCCTCGGTGTTGTCCGGACACTTTACTTGTGGTCCGAAGAATAACTTACACATCCCTTCGAGCGTCATGCCGAAGAAGTGTTGAATAGTCCGCAGACCTTCCGGGTTGAACTCCCAGATCCGGAGAGGCCTATGTTTGCACGGCAAGATCCGTCGGACTAGCATTACCTGAATTACGCTGACTAGACTAATGTCCCTGTCAAGAAGCTCCCCGAATGCGGCTCTGCAGTGTCGGTACGTCATTAGCAGGCCCCCAATCCAGCCCCACATTGGCCCACGATGCCAGTTGAGGCGGAGGGCCCGAGCGGAAGTCGGGGGCAGCCACCCACTTTGTGCCTCGAGGAGCCGTGACGTAGAACCACCTCCGCTGCCATAGATCGGAAACCTCCAGGAAGAAGCCCTCTGGCCATGGGGCATCGGCGTTTCTGCTTATTGCAGCGCCTCCGCACTCCACATGTCGCCCATCGATCACCTTCGGCTTTACATTAAAGGTCTTGAGCCATAAGTTGAAGTGCGGGGTGATGTGGAGGAAGGCTTCGCACACGACGATGAACGACGAGATGTGAAGGATGGAGTCCGGAGCTAGATCATGAAAATCTAGCCCGTAATAGAACATGAGCCCTCTCACGAAGGGATCAAGGGTGAAACCTAAGCCACGGAGGAAGTGAGAAACAAATACGATGCTCTCGTTGGGCTCGGGAATAGGGAGGACTTGCCCTGGAGCCGGAAGCCTGTGCTTGATGTCGGCGGTCAGATATCTGACCTCCCTAAGCTTCGCAATGTCCTCCTCTATGACAGAGCAGGCCATCCATCGGCCTTGAAGGTTGGATCCAGACATGATTGAAGATTCGAAGTGCCTAAGCTTGGGCTTCGGGTGTTGGAACTCGAGATGCGGAAAGGCGCAAGCGTGGTAGGAAAGAGGGATAGGCCTCAGCCCCTCTATAAAGGGGGTGAATATCAAGCATCCTCAGCATAACTGCTTGGGACTTGCCTAAAAACATGGAGTCATACCAACAGGCGTAGTGGGGTTGCCCGCGCCCGTATTGATGGGAATCCCGCAATAAGGGGAACACGATCTCTGCTTTGACGAGGCATGCCAATAAAACCGCCTTGCAACACGTGTCATGGCAGGCCAAGAAAAATCGGTTCGTATTAAGCCAGGCCACGGCATGGGGGCACGCCGTGAAAAATCGTCAGCAGATTAGATTTGTAAAGTGTTATGCTCTCTACGGTGGTGTGCGGAAATTATTTTACAGAGCCGGACACTATTTGCTCCAATAGGTACTCTGGATTCAGAGATGGAACCCGCCTTGCAATGCCGAAGACAAACTGCCCACCGGACTCATCGTCATTGAAGCCTGGTTCAGGGGCTACTAAGGCAGTCCTGGATAAGGGGGTATCCGGACAGCCGGACTATATACTATGGCTGGACTGTTGGACCGTGAAGATACAAGACTCAAGACTTCAATCTGTGTCCGGATGGGACTCTCCTTTGCGTGGAAGATAGGCTTGGCGATTCAGATGATAGATCTCCTTCTTTGTAACCAACTCTGTGTAACCCTAGCCTCCTCCAGTGTCTATATAAACCAGAGGGTTTAGTCCGTAGGACAACGATCACAATCATCATAGGCTAGCTCCTAGGGTTTAGCCTCTACGATCTCGTGGTAGATCAACTCTTGTAATACTCATATCATCAAGCTCAATCAAGCAGGAAGTAGGGTATTACCTCCATCGAGAGGGCCCGAACCTGGGTAAAACATCATGTCCCCTGCCTCCTGTTACCATAGCCTTAGACGCGCAGTTCGGGGCCCCCTACCCGAGATCCACCGGTTTTGACACCGACACCTACTCACTCACATTGATATCTATTGGTGGGCATATCCATAGCCTGTTGATCCACCTAATTGATGTGAGACTATCTCCCTCCTTTTGTCTTCTCGACAACCATCATTCTATTCCACCTATAGTGCTATGTCCATGGCTCACGCTCATGTATTGCATGAAATTTGAAAAAGTTTGAGAATACTAAAGTATGAAACAATTGTTTGGTTGAAACCGGGGTTGTGCATGATTTGAATATTTTGTGTGATGAAGATGGAGCATATCTAGACTATATGATTTTGTTGGGATAAGCTTTCTTTGGCCATGTTATTTTGAGAAGACATAATTGCCTTGTTAGTATGCTTGAAGTATTATTGTTTTTATGTCAATATTAAACTTTTGTTTTGAATCTTACGGATCTGAACATTCATGCCACAACAAAGAGAATTATATGGATAAATATGTTAGGTATCCACATCAAAAATTCTGTTTTTATCATTTACCTACTCGAGGACGAGGAGGAATTAAGTTTGGGGATGCTTGATACGTCTCCGATGTATCTATAATTTTTGATTGTTCCATGCTATTATATTATCTGTTTTGGATGTTTTATATGCATTAATATGTTATTTTATATTATTTTTGGTACTAACCTATTAACCTAGAGCCCTGTGTCAGTTTCTGTTTTTCGTGTGTTTTAGAGTTTCTCAGAAAAGGAATACCAAACAGAGTCCAAACGGAATAAAACTTTCGTGATGATCTTTATTGGACTAGAAGCAAACCAGGAGACTTGGAGATGAATTCGGAGGAGCCACGAGGCGGCCACAAGGGTGGACGGTGTGCCCTCCTGTCTTGTGGGCCCCTTGTGGGTCTCCTGACCTAATTCTTTTGCCCATATATACTATTATACCCCAAAACCATCAAGGGGAGCCATGAAAACACTTTTCCACCGCCGGAAGCTTCTGTACCCATGAGATCCCATCTAGGGGCCTTTTCCGGCGTCCTGCCGGAGGGGGATTCGATCACGGAGGGCTTCTACATCAACACCATTGCCCTTCCGATGAAGCATGAGTAGTTTACCACAGAGCTCCGGGTCCATAGCTAGTAGCTAGATGGCTTCTTATCTCTCTTTGATTCTCAATACCATGTTCTCCTCGATGTTCTTGGAGATCTATTCAATGTAATATTATTTTGCAGTGTGTTTGCCGAGATCCGAAACTGTGGATTTATGAACAGATTATCTATGAATATTATTTGAATCTTCTCTGAATTCTTATATGCATGATTTGATAGCTTTGCAAGTCTCTTCAAACTATCGGTTTAGTTTAGCCTACTAGATTGGTTTTTCTTGCAATGGGAGAAGTGCTTAACTTTGGGTTCAATCTTGCGGTGTCCTTTCCCGGTGATAGTAGGGGCAGCAAGGCACGTATTCTATTGTTGCCATCGAGTATAAAAAGATGGGGTTTTCATCATATTGCTTGAGTTAATTCCTCTACATCATTTCATCTTACTTAATGCGTTACTCCGTTCTTTATGAACTTAATACTCTAGATGCATGCTGGATAGCGGTCGATGTGTGGAGTAATAGTAGTAGATGCAGAATCGTTTCGATCTACTTGACATGGACGTGATGCCTATGTTCATGATCATTGCCTTAGATATCGTCATAATTATGCACTCTTCTATCAATTGTTCGGCAATAATTTGTTCACCCATTGTATTATTTGCTATCTTGAGAGAAGCCTCCAGTGAAACCTATGCCCCCCGGGTCTCTTTTTCATCATATAAATTCTCTTTTCCATCATATTAGTTTCCGATCTACTATTTTGTAATCTTTTACTTTTCGATCTATAAACCAAAAATACCAAAAATATTTACTTTACCATTTATCTATCTCCATAAGATCTCACTTTTGCAAGTAACCGTGATGGGATTGACAACCCCTATATCGTGTTGGGTGCAAGTTTGTTTGATTGTTTGTGCAGGTATTCGGTCACTTGTGCATTGTCTCCTACTGGATTGATACCTTGGTTCTCAAACTAAGGGAAATACTTACTCTACTTTGTTGCATCACCCTTTCCTCTTCAAGGGAAAAACCAACGCAAGCTCAAGAGGTAGCAACATTGAGCATGAACATTGTATCTGGATCTTGTTTAGTGCAAGACAGTTATTCATTTAAATCAGAGAATAATGGTTGTTCTATTTATATGAGTAATATCTTTTATGGTCATGCACCTTTGAAGAGTGGTCTATTTCTGTTGAAACTCGATTGTGATGATACACATATTCATAATATTGATGCCAAAAGATGCAAAGTTGATAATGATAGTGCAACATATTTGTGGCATTGTCGTTTAGGTCATATTGGTGTAAAGCGCATGAAGAAACTCCATGTAGGTGGACTTTTGGAATCACTTGATTATGAATCATTTGATACTTGCGAACCATGCCTCATGAGCAAGATGACTAAAACTCTGTTCTCTGGAACAATGGAGTGAGCCAATGACTTATTGTAAATAATACATACCGATGTATGCGGTCCGATGACTGTTGAGACACGCGGCGGGTATCGTTATTTTCTGACCTTCACAAATGATTTGAGCAGATATGGGTATATCTACTTAATGAAACACAAGTCTAAAACATTTGAAAAGTTCAAAGAATTTCAGAGTGAAGTGGCGAATCATCATAACCAGAAAATAAAGTTTCTACGATCTGATCGCAGAGGCGAATATTTGAGTTACGAGTTTAGCCTTCATTTAAAACAACGTGGAATAGTTTCACAACTCACGCCACCTGGAACACCACAGCGTAATGGTGTGTTCGAACATCGTAACCGTACTTTATTAGATATGGTGCGATCTATGATGTCTCTTACTGATTTACCACTATCGTTTTGGGGTTATGCATTAGAGACAACTGCATTCACGTTAAGTAGGGCACCGTCTAAATCTGTTGAGATGACACTGTATGAACTGTGGTTTGGCAAGAAACCTAAGATGTCATTTCTTAAAGTTTGGGGTTGTGGCACTTATGCCAAAAGGCTTCAGCCTGATAAGCTCAAAACCAAATTGTAGAAGTGTGTCTTCATAGGATACCCTAAGGAAACAATTGGGTACAGCTTCTACCACATATTCGAAGGCAAGATCTTTGTTGCCAAGAATGGAACATTTCTAGAGAAGGAGTTTCTCTCAAAAGAAGTGAGTGGGAGGAAAGTAGAACTTGATGAGGTAATAGTACCTTCTCTTGAATTAGAAAGTAGCTCATCACAGAAAATCGTTCCTGTGATGCCTACACCAACTAGAGAGGAAGCTAATGATGATGATCATGAAACTTCAGATCAAGTTACTACTGAACCTCGTAGGTCAACCGGAGCACGATCCACACCACAGTGGTATGGTAATCCTGTTCTGGAAGTCATGTTACTAGACCATGGCGAACCTACGAACTATGAAGAAGCTATGATGAGCCCAGATTCCAATAAATGGCTTGAGGCCATGAAATCTGAGATAGGATCCATGTATGAGAATAAAGTGTGGACTTTGGTGGACTTGCCCGATGATCGGCGAGCCATAGAGAATAAATGGATCTTCAAGAAGAAGACTGACGCTGATGGTAATGTTACTGTCTACAAAGCTCGACTTGTCGCAAAAGGTTTTCGACAAGTTAAAGGAGTTGAATACGATGAGACTTTCTCACCCGTAGCGATGCTTAAGTCTCTCCGAATCATGTTAGCAATTGCCGCATTTTATGATTATGAAATCTGGCAAATGGACGTAAAAACGGCATTCCTTAATGGATTTCTTAAAGAAGAGTTGTATATGATGCAACCAGAAGGTTTTGTCGATCCTAAAGGTGCTAACAAAGTGTGCAAGCTCCAGTGATCCATCTATGGACTTGTGCAAGCATCTCGGAGTTGGAATATACGCTTTGATGAGGTGATTGAGGGAGTCCTGGATTAGGGGGTGTCCGGATAGCCGGACTACCATCATCAGCCGAACTATAATCGGCCGGACTATCATCATCGACCGGACTCCAAGACTATGAAGATACAAGATTGAAGACTTCGTCCCGTGTCCGGATGGGACTTTCCTTGGCGTGGAAGGCAAGCTTGGCGATACGGATACGGAGATCTCCTACCATTGTAACCGACTCTATGTAACCCTAGCCCTCTCCGGTGTCTATATAAACTGGATGGCTCTAGTCCGTAGGACACAACAACAACAAGCATTACAATCATACCATAGGCTAGCTTCTAGGGTTTAGCCTCCTTGATCTCGTGGTAGATCCACTCTTGTAAACATCCACAATATCAATATCAATCAAGCAGGACGTAGGGTTTTACCTCCATCAAGAGGGCCCGAACCTGGGTAAAACATCGTGTCCCTTGTCTCCTGTTACCATCCGCCTAGACGCACAGTTCGGGACCCCCTACCCGAGATCCGCCGGTTTTGACACCGACATTGGTGCTTTCATTGAGAGTTCCTCTGTGTCGTCACCGATAGGCTTGATGGCCTCTTCAATCGACAACGACGCAGTCCTGGGTGAGACTTTTCTCCCCGGACAGATCTTCGTATTCGGCGGCTTCGCACTGCGGGCCAACTCACTTGGCCATCTGGAGCAGATCAAAAGCTATGCCCCTGACCGTCAGGTCAGGTTTGGAAGCCTAAACTTCACGGCCGATATCCACGGGGACTTGATCTTCGATGGATCTGAGCCACAGCCGAGCGCGCCGCGCTGTCACGATGGGCACGACCTAACTCTGCCGCCGGACAGCACCTTGAAGGCCGCACACGAATCCGCTCCGACCCATAGTCCGGAGCCGATCGCTCAGATCGAGGACGGATGGCTGGACACCGCCTCGGGAGCTGCAACTTCTACGGCGATGGAGCCGAACACTTACCTTGTCCCGCATAAAGCTCATGACTCCGAGGTGCCGGACTCTCTGCTAGACTCTGAACCTCCTGCGCCCCTGCCAGTCAAATCTGATTGGGCGCCGATCATGGAATTCACCGCTGCGGACACCTTTCAGCACTCACCCTTCGGGGATATCTTAAATTCGCTGAAGCATCTCTCACTATCCGGAGAGCCCTGGCCGAACTACGGCCAGGATGGTCGGGACGCGGACAATGAAGAAATTCAGAGCCCACCCACCACCCACTTCGTAGCCACCGTCGACGATCTATCCGACGTGCTAAACCACGACTCCGAAGACATCAACGGTATGGACGACGATGCCAGAGACGATCAAGAACCAGCGCCTACAGGGCACTGGAAGGCCACCTCGTCACATGACATACATATGGTGGACACCCAAAAGGGAAGCGATACCGAGGAACAACGGGACGCGGCAGAGGATAATCCCGCCGATAAACAACCAAAACAGCGACATAGGCGCCGCCCTAAGTCCCGCCTCGATCAAAGCAGCATTCCTAACGACCCAGCGATAGAGCAGGGCAAACCAGCGGACGACGAAGAAACAACCAAGCAACCATCCGAACAGGACGAACCGGATAATCAACCCCTTCACGGAGCAATCAACAGTCCGGACACACCACCGGAGCATAAGAACCTTCACAAAAGACTCATCGCCACTGCAAGAAGTTTGAAGAAGGAAAAACGGAAGCTCAAAACAGTGGAAGACATCCTCAGAATGAAGTGGAGCAAAATACTCAAGACTGCAGACAAATATGGCAATGGCCATCAAACAAAGAGCTACCCGAAGCGCAAGCTGCTGCCAGAATTCGACGACGAAGCCATAGAGCCCTCACAGTCAAAAAATAAAGAGGCCGCCTGGCCGGATAGACGGCCAGATGACAGGCCAAAAGCAACAAGTGGCGCCGCACACAAGCCGACTTATGATCCTGGGAAAACGGACGGCCCAACTAGGTCCATCTACGGGCCAAAAAAGAGGGCCCTAGGAAGTAACACAACACGACAAGTGTTCGAAGACAGCGGCACACCCAAATACAGGGGCGCCGCACACCCGCTATGCTTTACCGATGAGGTGCTGGATCATGAATTTCCAGCAGGGTTCAAACGCATAAACATAGAAGCATACGACAGCACAACAGACCCCGGAGTCTGGATAGAAGATTACATACTACACATACACATGGCCAGAGGAGATGATCTCCACGCCATAAAATACTTACCCCTCAAGCTCAAAGGGCCAGCTCGGCATTGGCTCAAAAGCCTCCCAGAAAACACTGTTGGAAGTTGGGAAGAACTTGAGGACGCGTTTAGAGCAAATTTTCAAGGGACTTATGTCCGCCCTCCAGATGCAGACGATCTGAGTCATATAACCCAACAGCCCGGAGAATCAGCGTGCAAATTCTAGAACAGGTTCCTTACCAAAAAGAACCAAATAGTCGACTGTCCGGACACGGAAGCCTTAGCAGCTTTTAAACACAACGTCCGAGACGAATGGCTCGCCAGACACCTCGGCCAAGAGAAGCCAAGAACAATGGCCGCGCTAACAAGCCTCATGACGCGCTTTTGCGCAGGAGAAGACAGCTGGCTAGCAAGATGCAGCACCAGCGACCCGAGTACATCCGAGATCAGAGATGGAAACGGAAAATCACGGCGCAAGAAAGATCAGCGCCGGAACAAAGAAAAAAGCCCAAAGGGCACGGCGGTCGACGCCGGATTCAAAAGCTCGCGACCAAACAATAAAACACTGCCTCTTAAGGACAACAGCGACGAGCTATCAAATTTAAACAAAGTTTTAGATCGGATATGTCAAATCCACAGTACCTCCGGAAGGCCTGCAAACCATACCAACCGAAATTGTTGGGTTTTTAAACAGTCCGACAGACTCAACGCCGGACACAAAGGGCTCGATGCGCCAAGCGAGGACGATGACGAACCCCACCAGCAGAGCACCGGAAGTCAAAAGACTTTCCCACAAGAAGTCAAAACAGTAAACTCACTTCATCTGACAGTACGGAAAACCAACACGGCACTCGCTAAGACAAGTGTCGCACGGTCCACCCCAGCAGAACATCGAGATTGGATGTCAAAACCAATCACTTTCGACCACCTGGATTAGTCCAGAAGTATCCGGAACGGAGGATAGACTGCCCTGATACTGGATCCCATAATAGATGGACTGCAATTCGCGCAGGTTCTGATGGACGGCGGCAGTGACTTAAACCTGCTATATCCGGACACAATCCGCAAGTTGGTATAGACCCTACTACAATTCGGCATAGCCGCACTTCCTTCAAAGGAGTGGCGCCAGGCCCTTACGCCAGGTGCACAATTTCATTATTACTAGAAGTTGTGTTCGGGTCACCTAACAACTTCCGACGAGAAAAGCTAACCTTTCATGTCGCCCCATTTAAAAGTAGCTATCAAGCATCACTGGGACGGGAAGCTTTCGTCCGCTTCAATGCAATACCACATTACGCGTCTCTTACGCTTAAAATGCCCGGTCCACGTGGCATCATTTCATTAAAAGGTCACCTGAGACCCCGGACACGGCTGGACGAGTCCGGAATAAATAAGCTAGGGGCTACCTAGCCACACACCCCTTCACAAGGGTTTGTACATATAAGCCATAATGAGCTAGCATAAGCTCAGCTTTATTAATCTATATTTCAATTTTTTATGCACTTTCTCGCACGATTTCTTTTCAAACTAAGTTCCTCTCTTTTTACAGATGAACAGCGTGCACACCCGTCCAGGATACGGCACAACGGAGACACAGGCGCAGACGTGCAGTAGGGACCCGTTGCAAGGACTCTTTCCAGACTAAGACCCTACAAAAACCTTTCTTGCTGTCTCTTGTTGCTATAATCCCCTGGTTTCTCATTATAACCGGAGTGGAGACTGGCATTTTGGCATCGGCCGCGCCAGAAGAACCTGCCCGTACCTGGACACAAGGGGCTTAGGGCATTGTTTTGCCCGCTATTGTAAAGACCAAACACCTTCGGGAGTGTTCGGCGTCTCGAGTTAGGCCTTATATGCATCAGCTCTGAATCATGTCTTTGGTCAAATGTTGGGTTTGCCCGGCTCCTGTGTTTTGCTGCCTTACGTTCCGTATCATTGGCTAACGCGACACCAGGAGAACTACTGCGATTGTGCCCCAGTTCGGCTGGGTGAGCACCTCAGTAGAGAAAGCCGAAAACTGACTGTCATGATACAGCGAGAGATTGGTCAACCACTCGATCGACCATGGGAATGTTTATAATTCCTCCACTTTGACGAAGGGCCGTTTCCCGGTCAGGCACATACGCGCCCCAAATCCGAAGAGCGCGGTGCCCCCAGGGGCTATGTCGTAGCCCCACCCTCGAACTCCATGGCTAAGTGAAAGTGATAAAGCATTATAGTCCGGTTGCCTCGTTTGCTACGCTACCACCTCCTTCACAGGACCAAGACGTCGGATTAAGTGTGAAAACGCGCTATTTTTTGCGAACACCCCCGCACCTTGTGCGTGGGGGCTGAAGCCGACGACTGCCATCTTTCAGGTTATACACACGTATACATGAACGGCCGCATAAGAGATATTCTATTACTTGAACGCACAAGTATAAAAGGCGCTTACATCATAAATATTGTTTTACATCATAAAAAACGTCCATTCGAACGTAACATTTTTTGAGCACTGCGACTCTATTACACGAGCACCACGTAGCACTTCGCCAAAATAGTGCTCGGCGGGTAACCGGTTTTCATCCGAACCCGGGGTCACAACAGCGGTGGCATCCATCTCTGTCCAATGTGTCTTCACACGGGCGAGTGCCATCCGCGCACCCTCTATGCAGGCCGACCGCTTCATCGCCTTGATATGCGGCACCACCCCAAGAAATTGTTGCAATAAGCCAAAGTAACTCTTCGGCTCGAGCCTATCCGGCCGGACATGGGTCACTATATCCGTCATAGCAAGCCCGGACAACCTATTTAGCTCAACCCACTCGGCCAAACGGTCGGTCAGCGGAAGTGAACGCTCCGGACTATGGAATTGAGTCCAAAATAGCTCTTCCGTCTTGTGATCCTTCTGGCTTCGAAAATGCACAACGGCATCCGCCGCACTCGCTGCTAAGTCCATATAAGGATCCTCTGGACCCCACAGTTGGCCCAGCTGAGCATACTTTGGATCCGTAAACCTTCGGCGCAGCAGAAACGGCTTGCCAGCTACAATATCTCCGGCATGGCACAGCTCTTCCTTTATAGCCCGCATTGCAGAGCGGGCATCCTTGGCTTCGGCGGTGGCCTTCTCCAGGTCTTCTTGCCCCGCTAGGCGCTCCTTCCCAAGAGCCTCATTGTGGTCAGTAGCATCTTTTAACTTCACGGCCATTTCGGCCATCTCTTCCCTGCTCCGGCAGTGTGCGGCCCTTTCAGCCGCTAACTCGTCGGCCGCCCTCAAGGCTGCCGCATTACTCCTTCTAGCCTGCTCCTTGGCTTGAGAAAGTTCGGCCCGAAGGCTCTCCACAGCAGCGGCACTATCTGCATTTTACGCACATGTTGTAAGGAGCTGGCTTCGGCCCCCTTACCAAGTGACCGCACATAAACACTTACCTTGCGACTCATCAAGTCGCCTGTTGACCAGCGTGATGTCCGCATCCGCAATAGCGAGTTGCAGCTTTAGTTCAGCAACTCCATCAGTCCGGCTGGCCCCCGGACGACCCGCCACCTGCATCGGCACGGCGGGAATTTAAACCTGCGATTTTGATCCTCGGCATGCTGTCGATTTCGACACCCTACCGAGTCTCAGGGGCTACTATCTATACAGGGCGCATTCTATATGCAAAACTGTTAAAAGGTGTGTCATTTTTACGTACCTCAAACCCCGCCAGCAAACTCCTGACGGCATTATGCAACCCGCCTTCGGCGGACGAAATCCTTTCAATCACCATGCTCATCAATGCGTGGTGATCTTCTAAGATAGACGCCTTCTCAAGCAGATCCTTCAGCCGTACACCAGTTGGCGCCGAACTATCCGGCTTTGCCAAACCCAGGGTCTCCCTTCTTGACGACACTTCAGGCTCGTCCGCCCTATCCGACGGCATCCCAGACGGAGGCGTCTCGCTCTCCATCATCTCCGGACGAAGGTCCCCCGAAGACGAGCTCATTTGCGAAGGACGGAGATCCGAACTACAAGGTAAAAACTTTAGTTATCCTCAGAAGCACAAATAGGGATGTCCCTTATTATAAAACTCCTTTCTTTCTTCTTACGGCTCGTTGGAGGGCTGACTCTTTAAGGGAGATTGTGCGGCCGGGGCCTCCCCGGACGCAGGACCCTCTGGCGAAGGTTTCTTCCCCCGTTTAGGGGCCTTTGCCCCTGGGTCCTCGAAGGCAGTCCTCTTCTCCCCTTGGAGGGAGGGATTCTCGATCCCCCCTCTTTCAAGAGCCTCCTTAGGCGAGGCAGTAGCTTTCCTGCTTTCCCCTTCGCCTTCCTCTGGAGGCGCAACCTTAAGCATCCGGACCAGCACGGAATCCGGCGCGGTCTCGGGGAGGGGGGCCGGACACCATATCAATTTTGCTTCCGCTATCCAGTCCTGTTTAGAAGGAAGTTGGTCATAAGGCGAATTATCTAAAGGCAAACAAACGGTATGTCCGGACTTGGAACTACTTACTTGAGAATCCGGGCGATTGCAGCTTAGGCCAGCATCCTCGGTCAATTCCGGACGCGCCTCTTGCGATCCGAAGAATAGTTTGTACATCTCCAGGGGTGTCATACCCATGAAGTGTTGAAGAATCCGTGGGCCCTCCGGATTGAACTCCCACAGCCGGAGAGGGCGGCGTTTGCAAGGCGGAAGACGCCTAATCAGCATAACCTGCATTACCACCACCATATCAACCTCCCTCGTTAGGAGATCTCAAATCCGGCCCTGCAGTAGGGGCACGTCCTTTGACGGCCCCCAGTTGAGCCCTTGGTTGACCCACGACATCAACCGTCGCGGAGGTCCCGGGCGGAATAAGGGCGGCGGCTTTTGTCTGCGGCCCCTCGGAACGGTAATATAGAACCACTCTTGCTGCCACGGGCCGAGCTCCTCTTGGAAGGAGCCAGCGGGCCACGGGGCATCGGCCCTCCTACTTATGGCCGCCCCGCCGCACTCCGCTTGACGCCCCCCGATCATCTTTGGCGCCACATTGAAGGTCTTCAGCCACAGGCCGAAGTGAGGGGTGACGCGGAGGAAGGCTTCGCAGACAACAATAAATGCGGAAATATGGAGGATGGACTCCGGAGCCAAATCGTGGAATTCCAACCCATAGTAAAACATGAGCCCTCTCACAAAAGGATCCATCGAGAAGCCTAAACCCCGACGGAGGTGGGACACAAAAACGACATACTCGTCGGGCTCGGGGGTGGGGATGGCCTGCCCTTCGGTAGGCAACCTGTGCGAAATCTCATAAGCCAGGTACTTGGCCTCCCGCAGCTTTAGCACGTCCTCCTCCGTGACGGAGGAGGGCATCCACCGGCCCTGGAGGTCGGAACCGAACATCGTTGAAGGTCCGAAGCGCTCGAATCTGGAGCTCTAGGTGCTGGAACTTGGAGCGGGGAGAGGATTCGATGGAGGATTGAAGAAAAGAAACAAGCCTTGGTCCCGTTATAAAGAGGGAGAATACCAAGAGCCGTCTCCGTGACCGTTTGGGACTCGCCTTCGATAGAGGGGGCGTGGCGACGGGCGCGGTTGGGTTACCCACGTCCGTATTGATGAGAATCCGGGATTAAGGGGGAACACGATCTCTGCTTCGACAAGACGTGCCAAGGAAACCGCTTCGCTAAATGCGCTGAGGTGGTAGAGTAAAAAATGATTCAAGTAATGGCTTGGTAGTGGCGTGACGTCATGCCGCAAAAAATGTCAGCAGATTGAACTTGTGTATATATTATTCTCTCTACGGTGGAATGTGGAATTTATTTTGCAGAGCCGGACACTATCCTGGTGTTCACAATCTTCTAATCATTCGGAGGAGGAACCCGCCTTGCAATGCCAAGCAATATACGCGCCGGACTTATCGTCATTGAAGCCTGGTTCAGGGGCTACTACTAAGGGAGTCCTGGATTAGGGGGTGTCCGGATAGCCGGACTACCATCATCAGCCGAACTATCATCGGCCGGACTATCATCATCGACCGGACTCCAAGACTATGAAGATACAAGATTGAAGACTTCGTCCCGTGTCCGGATGGGACTTTCCTTGGCGTGGAAGGCAAGCTTGGCGATACGGATACGGAGATCTCCTACCATTGTAACCGACTCTATGTAACCCTAGCCCTCTCCGGTGTCTATATAAACCGGATGGCTCCAGTCCGTAGGACACAACAACAACAACCATTAAAATCATACCATAGGCTAGCTTCTAGGGTTTAGCCTCCTTGATCTCGTGGTAGATCCACTCTTGTAAACATCCACAATATCAATATCAATCAAGCAGGACGTAGGGTTTTACCTCCATCAAGAGGGCCCGAACCTGGGTAAAACATCGTGTCCCTTGTCTCCTGTTACCATCCGCCTAGACGCACAGTTCGGGACCCCCTACTCGAGATCCGCCGGTTTTGACACCGACAGTGATCAAAGCATATGGTTTTATACAGACTTTCGGAGAAGCCTGCATTTACAAGAAAGTGAGTGGGAGCTATGTAGCATTTCTAATATTATATGTGGATGACATATTGTTGATTGGAAATGATGTAGAATTTTTGGATATCATAAAACAATACTTGAATAAGAGTTTTTCAATGAAAGACCTCGGTGAAGCTGTTTATATATTGGGCATCAAGATGTATAGAGATAGATCAAGACGCTTAATAGGACTTTCACAAAGCACATACCTTGACAAAGTTTTGAAGAAGTTCAAAATGGACCAGTCAAAGAAAGGGTTCTTGCCTGTGTTGCAAGGTGTGAAATTGAGTCAGACTCAATGCCCCGACCACTGCAGAAGATAGAGAGAAAATGAAAGTCAGTCCTTATGCCTCAGCCGTAGGTTCTATCATGTATGCTATGTTGTGTACCAGACTTGATGTGTGCCTTGCCATAAGTCTTACAGGGAGGTACCAAAGTAATCCAGGAGTGGATCACTGAACAACGATCAAGAACATCCTGAAGTACCTGAAAAGGACCAAGGATATGTTTCTCATTTATGGAGGTGACAAAGAGCTCGCCGTAAATGGTTATGTCGATGCTAGTTTTGACGCTGATCCGGATGACTCTAAGTCACAAACCAGATACATATTTATTTTGAATGGTGGAGCTATCAGTTGGTGCAGTTCCAAGTAGAGCTTCGTGGCAGGATCTACGTGTGAAGCGGAGTACATAGTTGCTTCAGAAGCTGCAAATGAAGGAGTCTGGATGAAGGAGTTCATATCTGATCTAGGTGTAATACCTAGTGCATCAGGTCCAATTAAAATCTTTTGTGACAATACTAGAGCAATTGCCTTAGCTAAGGAATCTAGATTTCACAAAAGAACCAAACACATCAAGAGACGCTTCAACTCCATCCGTGATCAAGTCAAGGAGGGAGGATAGAGATTTGCAAAATACATACAGATCTAAATGTAGCAGACCCGTTGACTAAGCCTCTTCCATGAGCAAAACATGATCAACAACAAGACTCCATGGGTGTTAGGATCATTACAATGTAGTCTAGATTATTGACTCTAGTGCAAGTGGGAGACTGGAGGAAATATGCCCTAGAGGCAATAATAAAGTTGTTATTTTATATTTCCTTATTCATGATAAATGTTTATTACTAGAATTGTATTGATCAGAAACCTAAATACATGTGTGAATACAGAAACAAACACGGTGTCCCTAGTGAGCCTCTACTTGACTAGCTCGTTGATCAAAGATGGTTAAGGTTTCCTAGCCATGGACACGAGTTGTCATTTGATAACGGGATCACATCATTAGGAGAATGATGTGATGGACAAGACCCATCTGTTAGCTTAGCATATTGATCGTTCAGTTTTATTGCTACTGCTTTCTTCATGTCAAATACATATTCCTTCAACTATGAGATTATGCAACTCCCGGATACTGGAGGAATTCCTTGTGTGCTATAAAACATCACAACATAACTGGGTGATTATAAAGATGCTCTACAGGTATCTCCGAGGGTGTTTGTTGTGTTGGCATAAATCGAGATTAGGATTTGTCACTCCAAGTATCGGAGAGGTATCTCTAGGCCCTCTCGGTAATACACATCATAAGAAGCCTTGCAAGCAAAGTGACTAATGAGTTAGTTGTAAGATGATGTATTACAAAATGAGTAAAGAGACTTGCCAGTAACGAGATTGAACTAGGTATGAAGATACCGACAATCAAATCTCGGGCAAGTAACATACCGATGGACAAAGGGAACAACGTATGTTGTCATAACGGTTCGACCAATAAAGATCTTCGTAGAATATGTGGGAGCCAATATGAGCATCCAGGATCCTCTATTGGTTATTGACCGGAGATATGTCTCGGTCATGTCTACATAGTTCTCGAACCCGTAGGGTCCGCATGGTTAACGTTCGTTGACGATATAGTATTATATGAGTTATGTGATTTGGTGACCCAATGTTGTTCGGAGTCGCGGATGTGATCACGGACATTACGAGGAGTCTCGAAATGGTTGAGAGGTAAAGATTGATATATAGGACGAGGGTATTCGGACACCCGAAGTGTTCCGGAGTGTATCGGGTATTTATCGGAGTACCGGAGGGGTTACAGGAACCCCCCGGGGGAAGATATGGGCCATGAGAAGGGAGCTCACCAGCCCACAAGGGGTGGAGCGCCCCCCTATGGCAGGAGGCCGATTGGGAGAAGGAAAAAGTGGGGTTCGCCCCGCCCCCCTTTCCTTTCTCTCTTCCCCTTCCCTTTCTTCTCTGGTGAAAAAAGGCGGGGGGGCACTTGGGGAAACCACAAGTAGGATTCAGATCCTACTTGGGGAAACCACACGTAGGATTCAGATCCTACTTGGGGTGCCCCCTGGCTGCTCCCTCCTCCCCCCACCTATATATATGTGGGAGGGGGGCGCCTAGAACACCCCAGACATTATCTTAGTCGTGTGCGGCGCCCCCCTCCAGAGTTTACGCCTCCGGTCATAACTTCGTAGTGCTTAATTAGGCGAAGCCCTGTGGAGAATACTTCTCCGTCACCGTCACCACACCGTCGTGCTGACGGAACTCATCTACTACCTCGACATCTTTCTGGATCAAGAAGGCGAGGGACGTCACCGAGCTGAACATGTGCAGAACTCAGAGGTAGCGTATGTTCAGTACCCGATTGGTGGATCGCGAAGAAAGTTTGACTACATCAATCGCGTTGTGTAACGCTTCTGCTTACGGTCTACGAGGGTACATAGACACACTCTCCCCCTCGTTGCTATGCATCTCCTAGATAGATCTTGCATGAGCGTAGGATTTTTTTTTTGAATTGCATGCTATGTTCACCAACAGTTATCAGCTACGGGGTTCTCAGCTCCTTTCCTATCAGTGATATGTAAGTCAAATTCTTGTATCAAGAGAACCCACCTAATGAGTCTAGGTTTAGCATCTTTCTTTTCCATAAGATATTTTATAGCAGCATGATCAGTGTGAACAATTACTTTGGAATCAACGATGTAAGATCTGAATTTATCACAAGTAAACACAACTACTAGAGATTCCTTTCCAGTAGTAGCATAATTTCTTTGGGCACTGTCTAGAATTTTACTAGCATAATGGATAACATTTAATTTCTTATCAACCCTTTTTCCTAGAACAGCACCAACGGCATAATCATTATTATCACATGTAATTTCAAAAGGCAAGCTCCAATACAATAGGTGCAGAAGTTAAGGCTTTCTTAAGTGTTTCAAAGGCTTTTACACAATCATCATCAAAAACAAATGGAACATCCTTTTGTAAAAGATTAGTAAGAGGCCTAGAAATTTTAGAGAAGTCTTTAATAAACCTCATATAGAAACCAACATGACCAAGGAAACTATGAATACCTTTGGTGTCCTTAGGACATGGCATTTTCTCAATTGCATCAACGTTAGCTTTATCCACTTCAATGCCTCGTTAAAAATTTTTATGCCCCAAGACAATGCCTTCATTAACCATAAAGTGGCACTTCTTGATACGTATCCAACGTATCTACAATTTTTGATTGTTCCATGCTGTTATATTATCATTCTTGGATGTTTTACAATCATTCTATAGTCATTTTATACCATTTTTAGTACTAACCTATTAAAATAGTGCCCAGTGCTAGTTGTTGTTTTCTGCATGTTTTTTACATCGCAGGAAATCAATATCAAACGGAGTCCAAATGCAATGTAACTCTTGGAGGATTTTTTTGGGGACAGAAGAAAGCCAATGGGCCAAGGAAGCACCTGAGGGGCTGCTCAAGGTGAGCAGCACCCACCAGGGCGCGCTAGGAGGCCCAGGCGCGCCCTGGGGGTTGTGCCCACCTTGGGTGACCCCCGAACCGCCTTTTTTCTCTATAAATGCCCTAATATTCCAGAAACCCTAGGGAGTCGACGAAATATTGATCCAGCCGCCACAGAGTCCAGAACCACCAAGATCCAATCTAGACACAGTCATGGAGGGCTTCACCACTTCCATTGGTGCCTCTCCTATGATGCATGAGTAGTTCTTTGTAGACCTACGTCTCCGTAGTTAGTAGCTAGATGGCTTCCTCTCTCTCTCTTGTTTATCAATACAATGGTCTCTTGGAGATCCATATGATGTAAGTCTTTTGGCGGTGTGTTTGTTGGGATTCGATGAACTTTGAGTTTATGATCAGATCTATGTTTTTATCCATGAAAGTTATTTGAGTCTTCTTTGATCTCTTATATGCATGATTGCTTATAGCCTCATATTTCTTCTCTGATATTTGGGTTTTGTTTGGCCAACTTGATATATTTATCTTGCAATGGGAAGAGGTGCTTTGTAGTGGGTTCGATCTTACGGTGCTTGATCCCAGTGATAGAAAGGGAACCAACACCTATGTATCGTTGCTACTAAAGATAACAAGATAAGATCTATATCTGCCGCAATAGATAAACGAATCTCGTTTACATCATGTCATCGTTCTTATTGCATTACTCTGTTTTTTCATGAACTTAATACACTAGATGCATGCTGGATAGCGGTCGATGTGTGGACTAGGAGTAGTAGATGCAGGCAGGAGTCAATCTACTAATCTTGGATGTGATGCCTATATAATGATCATTGCCTGGATATCGTCATGATTATTTGAAGTTCTTTCAATTTCCCAACAGTAATTGTTTTCCCACCGTTTGCTATTTTTCTCGAGAGAAGCCACTAGTGAAACCTACGGCCCCGGGTCTCTTTTCATCATATTTGCCTTTGCGATCTATTTTCTCTTGCATTTATTTTTAGATCTATTAAACCAAAAATACAGAAATACCTTGCTGCAATTTATTTGTTCTGCGATCTATTTATCCTATCTACCACTTTTTACCTCATGTTATTTGCCTACTTGAGGCGCCGTACCTGAAAGGGATTGACAACCCCTTTAACATGCCGGGTTGCGACTATTTGTTATTTGTGTGCAGATGTTGTTTACGTGGTGTGAGGAGGTTCTCCTAATGGTTCAATAACCTTGGTCTCATCACTGAGGGAAATACCTACCGTCGCTATACTGCATCATCCCTTCCTCTTTGGGGAAATACCGACGTAGTTCTAGCAGACATCAAAAGGAATTTCTGGCGCCGTTGCCGGGGAGGATCTTCAACATCAACCAGGTTCCTAATCACAAATCTCATCTCCTCCCAATTTACATTATTTTCCATTTGCCTCTCGTTTTCCTCTCCCCCACTTCACAAAAAATTGCCGCTTTATTTGCCCTCTTTTTTGTTCGCCGTTTTCTCGCTAGATCTGTTTTTAGTGCGAAATCTTGGTTATCACTTTTTGTCGTTATAGATTTCTCTTCTGATATTGTGTGCACCCCCGAGAACGAGGTTCTCAACTTTAAACAAAGGGGAGGAGAAAGTTTAAAAGATGCTTGGCATAGGATTTGCAATGCTCATAATAGATCTATCCGCAAGCAATCTACCGTTGTTCTTATTCGTTGCTTTTATGTGGGCATTACCACTTGGTATAGATTCATCCTTGATACGATTACCAGTGGATTTTTTTTGATGTGTCCTACTCTTGATGCTTTTAATGCTTTGGGAAATTTAGTGGGTTCACCACCACTCGTGATCAATGAAACAATATTGACTCTCGAGCATGTTATGGAAAGACTAGATGCTATTGAAAAGAAAATGCTTACCGTAGAACATATTGAAAATTTGTATAGAAAAAATACAAAGTTATGCTACTAAAGTTGGGTCAAAAGCGGGAGACGTTTTCAAGTTGCTAAAAAAAGGAACTATAATTCATGAAAGAATTGAAGAAAGTTCGTCTAGGATTGATAAACTAGAAGAATTTTTTCTAATCTAGGTACAGCTTTTGCTTCCTCTAAAACTCCCGTGAAAATTAGCAAGACTACTCAAGTCACTAAAAACAAAGGATCAACTTCTAGCAATGATAAAGGAGATCTTAAAATGATTAGTATCCACCCCAACTTTGTTGAAGTCATAAGAGATCCTTTTTGCAAAAATAAGATTTTGAATCTCATGCCTAGAAGTATTGTCACAAAGAATTTATATGCAAAATCCTTAAAAAATCCCAAGTGCTCGATCAAGGAAGTGGATGAAGAATACAGAACTTAGATCCTACGCGTTATGCCTAGCTAGGGGCGTAGAACGATAGCGCTTGTTGGGAGGCAACCCAATGAATAAAATTTATTTTTGCTTTTTTCTTTCTGTTCTTGAGTGTTAGCACAATTATTCTACGTTTATGATTGTGATTTTTTTTGTTTTAGTTAGTGTTTGTGCCAAGCAATGCCTTTGGGAAGACTTGGGTGAAAGTTTAATTGATCTTGCTGAAAAATAGAAACTTTTGCACCCAAGAGATTCGTTGCCATTTTTTACAGAAGAGTGCTTTTAAGTTGATTCTTTTTGAAGAGGATTAATAGAAAAATTCCTCACGTCCACCAATTTATTTCATAATTTTTGGAGTTACAGAAGTATTTGAAATTTTCAGATGTACAGACTATTCTGCTTTTGACAGATTCTATTTTCTTTGCGTTGTGTGCTTGTTTTGATGATTCTATGGTTTTCTTTGATGAGTTTTTGCCATAGAAAAGTTGGAATACAGTATATATAATGGGAAAACAAAATAAGAATAGGTTTTCTACAGTACTTATAGTAGTGGTTTGGTTTCTGATACTAACAGATCTCACAAAGGTTTTGTTTGAGTTTTGTGTGATTGAAGTTTTCAAGTTTTGGGTTATCTTACGATGGATGAAGGAATAAGGATAAGCAAAAGGCTAAGCTTGGGAATGCCCAAGGCACCCCAAGATAATATTCAAAGAAGTAGCAAGAAACTAAGCTTGGGGATGCCCCCGAGTGGCATCCCCGCTTTCTTCTAACGACCATCGGTATTTTACTTGAAACTATATTTTTATTCGTCACGTGATATGAGTTTTGCTTGGAGTGTCTTGTATGATATGAGTCTTTGATTGTTTTTATTTGTGTTTTAAGTGTTGAATCCTTGCTGGACACAGCCTTTTAAGATAGCCAAAAATTATGCTATGCTTGCTCCTATGCTTCACTTAAATTTTTAGAGCCATGGACTTGCTCTATTACTTCACTTATATCTTTTTGATCACGGTGTGCTTTGTTAATTTTGAAGAAATGCTCTCATGCTTCACTTAGATTTATTTGGGAGTTAGCATTTTTTTTAGAAATTCTCTCTTGCTTCACTTAGATTATTTTGAGAGAAAGAAAAATTTATGCTCATGATCTTCACTTATATTTGTTTGAGCCTATCAAAAGCAATATATGAAAATAGTCCCAAAGTGATAGATATCCAAGGAGGATATAATAAAAACTTTCATGAAGATCATTGGACAAAATAAACTTGATTCTTAGTAATGGTTTTGAGATATGACGATATGATATGTGAGTCATGTTGACGAGTAATTGTGCTTTAGTAAGAATATTGATGTTAAGGTTTGTGATTCCCTATGCAAGCACGAAAGTCAATAGTTATGCAATGAAATTTATATCCTACTTATGGTGCATTATTTGGTGTTACTTATGCTTAATGCTTGGGTATGAGATTTTTCGCTTTTTGGTTGGTCGCTTCTCAATCTTTCTGCTAGCCTTCATTTTGCACTAAGTATGATCACTACTTGTGCATCCAAAACCCTTTAAACCAGTTTTGCCTTATGAGTCCACTATACCTACCTATATGAGGTATTTCCATGCCGTTCTAAGAAAATTTGCATGTGCCATCTCTAATGTTCAAAATAATTTTCTCTTTTGTGTGCTCTACTACTCGCGAGGTGGTAAAGGGTAGCCAATATTTTCCATGCTAGATGTGTTATTCTGACGATGAGTGTTTATTTACTTGTCATTGCAGGAGAGTACGACAAAGGTACTAGGGATGCCCAGTCCCGAAATGAATAAATGAATTTATTTTATGTTGTCAAATAATAAATTCATTGGAAAGTGTTGGTATGGAAGGCACCCGCAGATACGGCTAGCCATGGAAAGTGAAAGTTGTGGTGGAAAAAGGAATAAACTTTATTTCCTGTTTGGGAACCGCCTATGATGTATCTAGCATGGAAAGTGTTGGGATGCTCCAAGTCGTTTTCATTGGTAGGAAAAGTATGCCTCTCAAAAATAATTTTATCTCTCAATTTAAGCCATGAGCTCTGGCACCTCTACAAATCCCTACTTCCCTCCGCGAAGGGCATTACTTTTACTTATGCAATTTTTATTTTGAATTTGAGTCTCCATCTTCTCTTATAAAGAACAAACTAAGGGGCACTACGATCGTATTTGAGCATTGGGTGTAGCTAATATTCGAGTATGTTTCATGAATGGATCAATGATTGAGTATGATGGGCTAGGGATAATTTGCTTTAATGTTGATATTTTGAAAGACATGGTTGCTTGTTGGTATGCTTGAGTATTAAAGTCTTCATGTCAAAACTAGACTTGCTTTGAATCATATAAAAGCCCATATGTACATTTTATAAAGAAAAGAATGTGATGAACATGTTTGGCAGCATTCCACATCAAAAATTATGTTTTTATCATTTACCTACTCGAGGACGAGCAGGAATTAAGCTTGGGGATGCTGATATGTCTCCAACGTATCTATAATTTTTTATTGTTCCATGTTGTTATATTATCATTCTTGGATGTTTTACAATCATTTTATAGTCATTTTATATCATTTTTTGGTACTAACCTATTGACATAGTGCCCAGTGCGAGTTGTTGTTTTCTGCATGTTACATCGCAGGAAATCAATATCAAACGGAGTCCAAATGCATCGTAACTCCTGGAGGATTTTTTTGGGCCATAAGAAAGCCCATGGGCCAAGGAAGCACCTGAGAGGCTGCTCGAGGTGAGCAGCACCTACCAGGGCGCGCTAGGAGGCCCAGGCGCTCCCTGGGGGTTGTGCCCACCTCGGGTGCCCCCCGAACCGCCTCTTTGCTCTATAAATACCCAAATTTCCAGAAACCCTAAGGGAGTCGACAAAATATTGATCTAGCCGCCGCAGAGTCCAGAACCACCAAGATCCAATCTAGACACCGTCATGGAGGGGTTCACCTCTTCCATTGGTGCCTCTCCTATGACGCGTGAGTAGTTCTTTATAGACCTACGGGTCCGTAGTTAGTAGCTATATGGCTTCCTCTCTCTCTTGTTTATCAATACAATGGTCTCTTGGAGATACATATGATGTAAGTCTTTTGGCGGTGTGTTTGTTGGGATCTGATGAACTTTGAGTTTATGATCAGATCTATGTTTTTATCCATGAAAGTTATTTGAGTCTTCTTTAATCTCTTATATGCATGATTGCTTATAGCCTCGTATTTATTCTCCGATATTTGGGTTTTGTTTGGCCAACTTGATCTATTTATGTTGCAATGGGAAGAGGGGCTTTGTAGTGGGTTTGATCTTACGGTGCTTGATCCCAGTGACAGAAAGGGAACCGACACGTATGTATCGTTGCTACTAAGGATAACAAGATGAGATCTATATCTGCCGCAATAGATAAATGGATCTCGTCTACATCATTTCATTATTCTTATTGCATTACTCTGTTTTCTCATGAACTTAATACACTAGATGCATGTTGGATAGCGGTTGATGTGTGGAGTAATAGTAGTAGATGCAGGCATGAGTCGGTCTACTAATCTTGGACGTGATGCCTATATAATGATCATTGCCTGGATATCGTCATGGTTCTTTGAAGTTCTATCAATTGCCAAACAGTAATTGTTTTCCCACTGTTTGCTATTTTTCTCGAGAGAAGCCACTAGTGAAACTACGGCCCCCGGGTCTCTTTTCACCATTGCGATCTATTTTATCTTACATTTATTTTCAGATCTATTAAACCAAAAATACAAAAATACCTTGCAAAAATTTATTTGTTCCGCGATCTATTTATCATATCTACCACTTTTTACCTCACGTTATTTGCCGGCTTGAGGCACCATACCCGAAAGGGATTGACAACCCCTTTAACATGTCAGGTTGCGAGTATTTGTTATTTGTGTGCAGGTGCTGTTTACGTGGTGTGAGGAGGTTCTCCTACTGGTTCGATAACCTTAATCTCATCACTGAGGGAAATACCTACCGTCGCTATACTGCATCATCCCTTCCTCTTTGGGGAAATACTGACATAGTTCTAGCAGACATCACTTCTCCCAAGTCAAGACAAGATTAGTTTGTTCACATCTCTGAAAAACTCGATCAAGGTTGCTTAAGCAATCATCAAAATAAGTTTTGTAAACGAAAACGTCATCCATGAAAACCTCAACAATCTTTTCACAAAAACCAGAGAATATAGCAGTCATACATCTTTTAAAGGTAGCAGGTGCATTACATAAACCAAAAGGCATATGTCTATAAGCATAGGTTCCAAAAGGACAAGTAAAGTAGTTTTCTCTTGATTAGGTTGTTGTAACGCCCGGATAATCATGCTACAGTAATCTAACATTAATGGTGCCACGTCACCTCTGTCACTGTAGTTAATCTCGGGTTAATTCAAAACTGTTTCAAAATTCAAATTAATGTCAACAAATAAAGTTTTCAAAAGTTGAAACAAAAATGTTAGGACAATGCCAAATATGGCATAGGCAATTATGGTGTAGACGACACGATTTTATAAAATACCTAAATGCCCTAAATTAAATAAAATAGAAAAGGAAAAGGAATTAAATGAAAGAAAATACAAACAGAAACAAAAAAAATAAAAGGGAGAAGCTCCCCCCCCTGGACCAGACGGCCCAACTTGCAGCCGGGCCGGCCCACCTGGCCCATCTGGCCGAACCGGCCCGCCTCCCCCTGCCACCTCCCTTCCATGTTCCCCCGACCCGGGTCGGAACAGGGGCGCGTCCCCGTCGCACCACCTCGCCGTCCCCGCCGAGGGGATAAGGACGCCGACGCCGCGCCCCCTCGGGCTCCCCTCCCCACTCGCCCCCCACTCTCGCCTTGGCTCCTGCGCCTCTCCCTCTCCCCTCCAGATCCATCTCCCCCTTGTTCCCCACCGCAACCGAGCGCCGCCATGGCCTCACCGCCGTAGAACTTGCGGCCCCTACGACCTCCTGTCACGACCGGTTCTCCGGACATAAATTTCCAGAAAAGACCGTCGTGCTCATCAGCCCCAGGATTACTGTTAGCTGATGAGGCTCCAACTCGATACAGAAATTCCAAGCAGAAAACAAAATATGTAGTACAAGGCCATTCTGGCCTGTGAGTACAACAAATGGTTTCTAGTGGTTGATGGCGGAAGCGAGTTGTGAAACATCAGTGTCCATGGGAATCCATTTCCCACGGGAACAGCTGACCAGGTTAACTCCTATCTTCGCGAGGCTGCTATCTCCATTACTTAGGTTCCGGGGCTGTCACCGCGTCGCTCCTCTTCGTGCAAGAAAATCTGGCCAAGACAATAGCCAGGGACAAGCCAGTGAGTACTTTGAATGTACTCGCAAACATTATGAACACAGGTATAATATAACAATGATGTGCTGAAAATATTTTATGCTCATGACGTCAGTCACAAAAGATAAATGAAACTCTGATGCGTGCAAGCAAGTTATTTATGAAAATGCAATAACATGGTAGTATTAAAAATTTATGAAACAAATAACAAGCAATGCCATAGTCGGGCGTCTTAGTGACACCACATAAAGGGCTTTAAAAGAAATGCCACAGTCGGGCGTCTGAGCGACACCACATAAAGGGCTTTAAAAGAAATGCCACAGTCGGGCGTCTGAGCGACACCACATATAGGGCTTTAAAAGAAATGCCA
>NC_041381.1:518287862-518295191 GCF_002162155.2 Triticum dicoccoides | reverse complement strand
AAAGGGCTTTAAAAGAAATGCCACAGTCGGGCGTCTGAGCGACACCACATAAAGGGCTTTAAAAGAAATGCCACAGTCGGGCGTCTGAGCGACACCACATAAAGGGCTTTAAAAGAAATGCCACAGTCGGGCATCTGAGTGACACCACATAAAGGGCTTTAAAATAAACAATCATAGTGAATATCCTGGAAGTAGAACCATCCCAGAGATACTCGATAATAACAATAATATCACGGGTTAGTCAACAATAATAATAATCATAGTTATCACAAGTCACAAGTAGTAATTCCATTTCTGGTTAACAGTTTCACCTCCGAAGACCGACACTAAGACCGACACTTGACCCATCCCAGACTGTAATCCTTAACCATGGACACGGCTATTCGAATAGGTTTATTCTCTGCAGAGGGTGTACTCTTTACCCACGAGTAACGGATTTCTTTAGTCCATCGGGACTAATTCCGTCTACGGTCTTTTTGTTGAAAACACACCTAACTTGCACACACCAGCTTATCTCACACGTGTCTGGAATCACCCACGACACCTGTTAAGCAAACTCTAAGTGGGGAGGCTACAACCTCGCGTAGCATGGGATCAAATTTATATTGCGCGCTCTAAGGGGTGGCCTCCCCTCTCGGTCCCAACCGGAAACACCGATGCCCTAGACCAGGTGGCCTGCCTACCAGCTACAACCGGTATCTTCCACCATGGCCTCTCTGTACGGTGTGTGCTAGAAAGAGGTTGACAACTTACTGAACCGTACTCTACTTGCTGTAGAGACGAGTGGTAGTACGAAACAAGTATGGGGGTTACTGGCACAAGACTCGATCTACGGTCGACTCAGGAGGTTTAAGTGTTCCCTGCATGATTAGCATGACGAATATATTCCAACCAACAGAGTCACCGCTCATATCACCTTGCCATGCCATACCAGACATAACCGTCCCGACGGAGGCCGGCGACAAACTCATGCCTACCCAAGGCAGAGGTTTTTCCCGGGTTCCTGCCGGTATGCATGCAAGGCACATGAGGGTGATTATCATCATAAGTGTGTCCATTTCCAACAGCATGGAAATCAATAACATGCACCCATGCATATGATCATATCACATGAAATAACAAGTTTCTCCAAAGTGAGGTGATGTTATGAACGTGTCATTGAACACACAAAAATATTATGCCGGGGTTCAGAATGCTTGCCTTCAATGTGTGGAAAGTCAGGGTGCACTCCAAAACTTGAAACATTTCTCCTCTCTTCAAAAATCCTATTTTAGCAATATAAAAGAATTAACACAAAAAATAAAAACAGCACCAAAAGTTGTTCTGAAATTTTTTCAAATAAATCTTAAAATAAACTAGGTGAAATTTGAGAGAGGTGGGAAAAAGAATCATTTCGTTTGGAGTTGTATTTAAAAAGTTATAGCCAGTCAAAGTTCTGGTCAAAATCTGTTATTTAAATAAAACAGAAAAGAAAACGTTTCGGAGGGGAATACGCTTTCGGAGCGGGGAAACGTACTGGGGGGATTACGCCTTCACTTAATCCCACGTGGACAGGCACGGGGTCGCTGACAGTGGGTCCAGAGAGTCCCACTAGTCAGGTTTGACTAGTCTCTCTTTCCCCCTCCTTCCCCTATCCCGAGCGGAGGCGGAGCTCAGGTGATCGTCGCCGGCGACTGGCAGCTCTTCGCGGGGCCCCGAGGGCGGGGATGGATGCGCCACTCCAGTGCGGTCCTCCCGGTGGTTGCCAGGCTGGTGGGGACGGAGGGAGCTGCCGGCGGCGAGCTTCGCGGCGGAGGAGGCTTCGGGGGCGGAGTGAAAATTCTCCCGCAGTGAGCCCCGATCGAAATCGAGTAGAGGGAAAGGTTCACGGGAGGATGAGGAAGCTCTTGGTGGAGAGAACGGAGAGGGGGAGGACCTGGTGGTGCCGGAATGGCCGGGGCAGTGGCGGCGGCAGGAGTTACCGGAGATGGGGAAGAAAGCTCTCCTGGGTAGATTGGCAAGCTGGGGAAGCGTCATTGGGGTGGCCTGAGGTTGCCAGTGTGCGGGAACGGCCCGGGGCGTCCATTTATAAGCGAGGCAAGGCGGTTCCGCGGTGGCCGTGGATAAGCTTCCGGCGAACCGACGTTCTGTAGCAGTAGGGCATCGTGGCGGCGACGAGCGCTAGCGGACATGGCTGTGGATGAGCTCGCGCTGCTCCAGGGGCCAGGTGGCGAGCGGGAGGGGTTTGGGCGGCGCTGCCCGTGGCTGGAGCCACTGCGGACGCCGGAGTGCCGCCAAGAATGCCCTGGCGGCGGTGCTGTAGCGTGCCAGTGTGGTTTGGCGCGATGCTGCGAGGCGGGGAGTGCGTGGCGAGGTGCTGCCGTGTGGGCCAAAGCCAGGGGGGCCATCGTGTCGGCTCGGGCGCGGCATCGTGCAATACGCGCGCTCTGGGTGCGTCCAGTGCACACACGGGAGATGTTCGACACAATGCCGCGGCATGCTACAGGTCGCAGGTGAGGTTGGGGTTTACCAGATCGAGGTTAGGAGCAACTGGGAGTCTAGTGGACATGCTAGTTTGATCAGAGGTGCAAGCTCACAGTGCAATGCCACAATTCATGTCAAAACAGATCATGCCCGTAAGGTGTTTGACAAAATGCTAAGGGCACTTAGGCAGGTCTTGGAGTGGCCAAAAACTGCAGATGGTGGTATCTTTAGATGTACAAGAGGGTGGTGGGGTTAGTTGGTCAAATGCAGCAACTTGTTAGTGCAAGTTTTACAAAACTACAATTCTGGACAGGAAATAAATGACATTATTTCATGAACCAAAATTAATCCAATGGGTACATGCTCCTGGATTTAAGGGTTTAACATGGAGGACTACAAGTAGGAGAAAGAATCAAGGGTTAAAGAGCAAGCAAAAATATGGTTGCCTTACAAACCATCCAGTTGGTCCAGAATGAAGATGAGGTTGATTCACTAAAATTTTTCAAAGAACATAAATAGGTTTTTGCACAAAGTGGAATAATATGCTCCTACTGACCTCCCCTAATTTTGGTAGAAGTTTTAAAGAAATATTTAAATAGGTTGTAGTTCAAATATGGCCATTTAACCTTGAAAAACCATTTTCAAGAAAGTAAAGATCAAGCAACTTAATTATTTAATTAGTTATATTAAATAAGGGAAAGTTTCTCTTGAGAGATTAAATATGTCCAATGACATATTTCAAAAAATTTCTCTTTGGGAAAAACTCATCATCACAGGGAAGGAAATGATTTTAAAAAAAATCAAAAAGGAGCTCAGATATCCAAAGTTTTAATTCCTGGAAAAAAATTAATTCATTAAAACAAGGTCAAATTTTTGGGGTGTCACAATACTACCCCCCCCCCCTTAAGAAAAATCTCGTCCTCGAGATTTGTTAAAAGCTGTGTTAAGAAAATACTACGCAATAAAAAATGTGGCTACAGTGAGAGGGCAATAAGTGGTGAAAAACCACAGTGTGAAAACTGGTGCTGCGTGGAAGAGTCTACGGTTCGGGACAAAATCGTGAGATTTCTACGCTGGATATAAATTTAGAATAACTCCTAAATTTAGATATACGCTGGTCGTACCCGAGAGCACAGTGCTCTCTCTGGCCGATAGGTGGACCCGGGGTCCACTGTCAGCCTCTTCTTCTCCCTCTGGCTCTTTCTTCTACCTCTTTCCCGCGCGCTTTCTCCATCGGCGACGCCTAGTGTGTAGGGCATCTAGGCCGTACCGTGGTAGTGCGCGGCGTGCTAGCTGCTGGTGCAGCGTGCACTCACCTCGCGGGCCAGCGCGCTGTCGGCACTGCTCGCGGATTCGACTCCGAACACCGGCGATCGGCGATGAGCGGCGTTGGTGGACTTCGCCCACCGTACACCGAGCTCGAGCTATAAAAACGGCCGGGGTGCCTCTCTCTTCTTCCTCACACCTGGCCTCACTTCTCCTCCTCCTTCTTTCTCCATTACTGCTTACAGAAGCTCGGGTGAGGCTCTAATGGCGGAGGCGATGCCGGACTGGTTTGCGATCCTGATATTTGGAGGGCTGGCGACACTACTGGGTCTCTCTGTGCTCCTGTGCGCGATGATCCTCGACGATCGTCGCGACGCTGCTGCTCGGGTGTTGGCTCTCCGCGGTGGTGGTGATCATGAGGAGTAGATGGGGTGTGCCGGGTGCTAACTGTTGTTAGGGGGTGATTAGCTGGATGTAACACCGTTGCAAAGTTTTGCAAATAGTGTATGTGTCCGAATGATTATGGTTGTGAGTCTGCTGCATGGTGCTGTGTGAAATTAAATAATCCACGTCGTGAGAAGGGGCAGGTGTAGCAACTCAGGGAAAAGAAATCTCACTCCAGGATTTTGCGAGGGAAAAACAGTTAATTTAAAGGAGCATAAACCACAACAAAAACTACACACATTAGTAGAAGCCAAATAATTGACTCGTCGTACAAACTCAGGGTATCACGCATAAGTCACACACATAAATAAATGTTGCAAAAAAAACAAAAACAGTAGTGACGTCTAAAATGAAAACGGTAACTGGGTGGGGTCCTGATAAAATGTCTCTGGTAAAGGGATACACTCCTCTTCTATCGGAGGCAGTGGATTGACCAGTCGATGTATGCGTCTCTCCGGGACGGGTCTCAGTGATCTGCCGATGGCAATCTGAGGACTTAAATATGCGAGGCTCTGGAGATAATCCATCACTCGCTGGTTCAAATGCTCTTGAGCAATGATGTACTGGAAAAGGTGGCTAGCACTGGGTCTCTCTCAATGCGTCCACCGGGAAAAGATGTTACTTCTCGGGGTGCTGCATGGCTTGGAAAGTAATAATATCCTCGTTCGCGGGCATAGGGTACTACGGATCGAAGGCGAGCAATCGCTTCTTTCGCAGCAGCTTCTATGGCTAAGTGTGGGGTTGGCATAGATTTCCCCACGAAGGAAACTTCTGTTGGATCTTGGTTGGGGTCTACAGGAGGAATGTGTACTGCTGCCCAATATTCCGAGGTGGATGGGGTGATTCTAGATTTGAACAGCTCGTACTGGGGTGGCTGGGTAGAACCCATGGTACTGCGGGTAAAATCCCACAATATTTTGACAAAGCTACCTGGGGTTGCATCTGGGGTTCTCAGATGAATGTTGGGGCTCGGCATGACAGGAAAAAGTTGTGAGTGTGGTGCACAAAGTGAGGGTTGCTGGGTAAGGTCACAAGGTGGCCTTTATATAGCAATGGAGCCGGATTCGTTTTACCGTGGTGAAAGGTAATAAATTTGCCAGCTTAGCTCCAAAGGTCAGGTCAGTGTCAGAGATACACATATCTCATAAAGAGACGTGTTACTGTGGTTGTCGTCGGGTTGGTTTTGGTAGTTGTGCCTGGAAAAATATGCAACTATGCGCTGACCAAAAATGCAAGGCCACTATTAAAACAGAGGCACAATGATAGGCTGCGTTAATATACACGGTCGCACGATTACAAAGTGAGGATACACTGAGACTCGGTACTACTCGTACGGCTTAGTCTACCTCGTTTATGTCTAAACGGGCGTGCCTGGTGGATGTCTAGGCTTCTCCACGTGTCTCACTGCCGGGATTAGTCGGAGATGGCGGAGGAACTGCAGGGTTGGGGTAGTGATGATGACCATCGCGGGGATTGTTGGCCACAACCCCGTTGGAGTGTGCTCCCAAAAGGCGACGAAGCACTTCTGGGGTCATCAAAGCATCTCGGCTGATGGTTGGAGCTGATCTCGGGGTCTCGATCGGTTGTCCAAACAGCACGACTGGGTTGTCGGCGTTGGGCTCATTTTCTTCTCTCGCCGGGGCTTGACGAACCAGCTCTCCACGAGCTGCAATTAAATCAATAGTGATTTGATCGCACAGTTCCTCTAGTGCACTTACATAGCGCACCAGGTGCAACAATGCAGGATCTGTCTCGTGATCTCCGTTGGCAACTTGGGGTGGTCTACCATACCCTTCACGTCTGGGGTAGTAGTGGAACGAGTGACAGTTAACTCTGGGCGACAAGTGCCTGAGATGAACTATAGCCTCTCGAGCCGCTAGTTGTATGGCTTGTGGCTCAAAGGAAGTTGTTCTTCCGGTGAACCTGTAGGGGCGCTCGGGTGCTAGACCCCTACCGTAAATGTGCACAGTGGCCCAGAATTGACGGTCTTCACCGCTCATGGGTCCTTGGTACACAACATATTCTGGTGGCTCCTCTAACGCATAGGCACGACGGGTGAGGTTCACGAGGATGGTCACAAAACCTCCAAGGTTGGTTGGTGTGGTCTTGTTGTGCACTATGGGGCCAGGCATTGTGGCTCGGTTTGGGGTAGCGGCTGTGCTGTGCTGGGTTGAGACTAGCATGCCCTTTTTATAGGAAAAGGGGACGGAGTCTTCTTCCGCACGCTTGCGAATGAGGCGCCTTGGGTGCTGGTCACTGGTGTGCGATCGACAGGCTAGGCTGATAGGTTGGGCACCGACTGCCAAAAGTGTTGGGTCACTGTGTGGCTATCTTGCACGAGAAGCTTGGCTGGGGTTTGGTTATGGTTTGGTGGGTTGGTTTGCCTAAGTTTTTCGACCTGGCTAATATAGGATTAGCCAATGGTTAGCCTGGCTCTGATACCAAGTCTGTCACGACCGGTTCTCCGGACATAAATTTCCAGAAAAGACCGTCGTGCTCATCAGCCCCAGGATTACTGTTAGCTGATGAGGCTCCAACTCGATACAGAAATTCCAAGCAGAAAACAAAATATGTAGTACAAGGCCATTCTGGCCTGTGAGTACAACAAATGGTTTCTAGTGGTTGATGGCGGAAGCGAGTTGTGAAACATCAGTGTCCATGGGACTCCATTTCCCACGGGAACAGCTGACCAGGTTAACTCCTATCTTTGCGAGGCTGCTATCTCCATTACTTAGGTTCCGGGGCTGTCATCGCGTCGCTCCTCTTCGTGCAAGAAAATCTGGCCAAGACAATAGCCAGGGACAAGCCAGTGAGTACTTTGAATGTACTCGCAAACATTATGAACACAGGTATAATATAACAATGATGTGCTGAAAATATTTTATGCTCATGACGTCAGTCACAAAAGATAAATGAAACTCTGATGCGTGCAAGCAATTTATTTATAAAAATGCAATAACATGGTAGTATTAAAAATTTATGAAACAAATAACAAGCAATGCCACAGTCGGGCGTCTTAGCGACACCACATAAAGGGCTTTAAAAGAAATGCCACAGTCGGGCGTCTGAGCGACACCACATAAAGGGCTTTAAAAGAAATGCCACAGTCGGGCGTCTGAGCGACACCAGATAAAAGGCTTTAAAAGAAATGCCACA
>NC_041381.1:518257296-518287502 GCF_002162155.2 Triticum dicoccoides | reverse complement strand
GACACCACATAAAGGGCTTTAAAAGAAATGCCACAGTCGGGCGTCTGAGCGACACCACATAAAGGGCTTTAAAAGAAATGCCACAGTCGGGCGTCTGAGCGACACCACATAAAGGGCTTTAAAAGAAATGCCACAGTCGGGCGTCTGAGCGACACCACATAAAGGGCTTTAAAAGAAATGCCACAGTCGGGCATCTGAGCGACACCACATAAAGGGCTTTAAAAGAAATGCCACAGTCGGGCGTCTGAGCGACACCACATAAAGGGCTTTAAAATAAACAATCATAGTGAATATCCTGGAAGTAGAACCATCCCAAAGATACTCGATAATAACAATAATATCACGGGTTAGTCAACAATAATAATAATCATAGTTATCACAAGTCACAAGTAGTAATTCCATTTCTGGTTAACAGTTTCACCTCCGAAGACCGACACTAAGACCGACACTTGACCCATCCCAGACTGTAATCCTTAACCATGGACACGGCTATTCGAATAGGTTTATTCTCTGCAGAGGGTGTACTCTTTACCCACGAGTAACGGATTTCTTTAGTCCATCGGGACTAATTCCGTCTATGGTCTTTTTGTTGAAAACACACCTAACTTGCACACACCAGCTTATCTCACACGTGTCTGGAATCACCCACGACACCTGTTAAGCAAACTCTAAGTGGGGAGGCTACAACCTCGCGTAGCATGGGATCAAATTTATATTGCGCGCTCTAAGGGGTGGCCTCCCCTCTCGGTCCCAACCGGAAACACCCATGCCCCGGACCAGGTGGCCTGCCTACCAGCTACAACCGGTATCTTCCACCATGGCCTCTCTGTACGGTGTGTGCTAGAAAGAGGTTGACAACTTACGGAACCGTACTCTACTTGCTGTAGAGACGAGTGGTAGTACGAAACAAGTATGGGGGTTACTGGCACAAGACTCGATCTACAGTCGACTCGGGAGGTTTAAGTGTTCCCTGCATGATTAGCATGACGAATATATTCCAACCAACAGAGTCACCGCTCATATCACCTTGCCATGCCATACCAGACATAACCGTCCCGACGGAGGCCGGCGACAAACTCATGCCTACCCAAGGCAGAGGTTTTTCCCGGGTTCCTGCCGGTATGCATGCAAGGCACATGAGGGTGATTATCATCATAAGTGTGTCCATTTCCAACAGCATGGAAATCAATAACATGCACCCATGCATATGATCATATCACATGAAAGAACAAGTTTCTCCAAAGTGAGGTGATGTTATGAACGTGTCATTGAACACACAAAAATATTATGCCGGGGTTCAGAATGCTTGCCTTCAATGTGTGGAAAGGCAGGGTGCACTCCAAAACTTGAAACATTTGTCCTCTCTTCAAAAATCCTATTTTAGCAATATAAAATAATTAACACACAAAATAAAAACAGCACCAAAAGTTGTTCTGAAAAATTTTCAAATAAATCTTAAAATAAACTAGGTGAAATTTGAGAGAGGTAGGAAAAAGAATCATTTCATTTGGAGTTGTATTTAAAAAGTTATAGCCAGTCAAAGTTCTGGTCAAAATCTGTTATTTAAATAAAACAGAAAAGAAAACGTTTCGGAGGGGAATACGCTTTCGGAGCGGGGAAACGTACTGGGGGGGATTACGCCTTCACTTAATCCCACGTGGACAGGCACGGGGTCGCTGACAGTGGGTCCAGAGAGTCCCACTAGTCAGGTTTGACTAGTCTCTCTTTCCCCCTCCTTCCCCTGTCCCGAGCGGAGGCGGAGCTCAGGCGATCATCGCCGGCGACTGGCAGCTCTTCGCGGGGCCCCGAGGGCGGGGATGGATGCGCCACTCCAGTGTGGTCCTCCCGGTGGTTGCCAGGCCGGTGGGGACGGAGGGAGCTGCCGGCGGCGAGCTTCGCGGCGGCGGAGGCTTCGGGGGCGGAGTGAAAATTCTCCCGCAGTGAGCCCCGATCGAAATCGAGTAGAGGGAAAGGTTCACGGGAGGATGAGGAAGCTCTTGGTGGAGAGAACGGAGAGGGGGAGGCCCTGGTGGTGCCGGAATGGCCGGGGCAGTGGCGGCGGCAGGAGTTACCGGAGATGGGGAAGAAAGCTCTCCTGGGTCGATTGGCGAGCTGGGGAAGCGTCATTGGGGTGGCCTGAGGTTTCCAGTGCGTGGGAACGGCCCGGGGCGTCCATTTATAAGCGAGGCAAGGCGGTTCCGCGGCGGCCGTGGATAAGCTTCCGGTGAACCGACATTCTGTAGCAGCAGGGCATCATGGCGGCGACGAGCGCTAGCGGACATGGCTGTGGATGAGCTCGCGTTGCTCCAGGGGCCAGGTGGCGAGCGGGAGGGGTTTGGGCGGCGCTGCCCGTGGCTGGAGCCACTGCGGACGCCGGAGTGCCGCCAAGAATGCCCTGGCGGCGGCGCTGTAGCGTGCCAGGGTGGTTTGGCGCGATGCTGCGAGGCGGGGAGTGCGTGGCGAGGTGCTGCCGTGTGGGCCAAAGCCAGGGGGGCCAGCGTGTCGGCTCGGGCGCGGCATCGTGCAATACGCGCGCTCTGGGCGCGTCCAGTGCACACACGGGAGATGTTCGACACAATGCCGCGGCATGCTACAGGTCGCAGGTGAGGTTGGGGTTTACCAGATCGAGGTTAGGAGCAACTGGGAGTCTAGTGGACATGCTAGTTTGATCAGAGGTGCAAGCTCACAGTGCAATGCCACAATTCATGTCAAAACAGATCATGCCCGTAAGGTGTTTGACAAAATGCTAAGGGCACTTAGGCAGGTCTTGGAGTGGCCAAAAACTCCAGATGGTGGTCTCTTTAGATGTACAAGAGGGTGGTGGGGTTAGTTGGTCAAATGCAGCAACTTGTTAGTGCAAGTTTTACAAAACTACAATTCTGGACAGGAAATAAATGACATTATTTCATGAACCAAAATTAATCCAATGGGTACATGCTCCTGGATTTAAGGGTTTAACATGGAGGACTACAAGTAGGAGAAAGAATCAAGGGTTAAAGAGCAAGCAAAAACATGGTTGCTGTACAAACCAACAAGTTGGTCCAGAATAAAGATGAGGTTGATTCACTCAAATTTTTCAAAGAACATAAATAGGTTTTTGCACAAAGTGGAATAATATGCTCCTACTGACCTCCCCTAATTTTGGTAGAAGTTTTAAAGCAATATTTAAATAGGTTGTAGTTCAAATATGGCCATTTAACCTTGAAAACCCATTTTCAAGAAAGTAAAGATCAAGCAACTTAATTATTTAATTAGTTATATTAAATAAGGGAAAGTTTCTCTTGAGAGATTAAATATGTCCAATGACATATTTGAAAAAAATTCTCTTTGGGAAAAACTCATCATCACAGGGAAGGAAATGATTTAAAAAAATCAAAAAGGAGCTCAGATATCCAAAGTTTTAATTCATGGAAAAAAAATTTAATTCATTAAAACAATGTCAAATTTTTGGGGTGTCACACCTCCAAGCCGCTCCGACGTGTCCGCTCGCTCCGCCTCCCTCAACTACGGCTCCCCGTCTGGACGCAGGACGCCGGACGCCCACGAACGCTCCCCCGGCCTCGTCTTCTTCCTCGGATCCCCGACGCGTCTCCGACGAGCGCCGTTGACTCTGCTGCTACTAAGCCACCAAGGGCCACCGTGCGTGCCGCTAGGTGAGCTGCCTCCCCCCTCTGCCCTCTAGCTCCCCTAGCTCACGCTCTAACTAGCTCGTCGTCGTGCCGAGGCTCTGGTCGCCGCGGTGTACCTCGCCGCCGTGGCCGCCGCCGCCGTCACGCTCGCCCGAACACACCGCTGTACTCCTGGGGTTCCTAGGAGCCCAACGCGCCAGCGCACGCTCTCTCCCGTGCCTCCTAACGCCGTCCCCGTTGGGCGCCCGAACGCGCTGCCGCCTGCGCTCGTCGTCGGCGTGCCTCCGGTGACCAAATGTTCACGGGCCAGCGCCCGTTGCGTTCGCCGCCTCACGTATAACTCGCCAGGCCTCCCCTTTCTTTCGCAAACATGATGCCTCGCCGTTTTCTCCCGCGCCCGACTCCGGCCGTCCGCCGATGAGCTCGCCGCGCTCGATTCCGGTCATCCCTGCCGCCACAATCACCACCATTGGACGCGGCGCAGCCGTAGCTCTCGAACGCGCCTGAAAACTCGATGAACGGTGCCCTGTAGGTGATTTCCGGCCACCTCCCGAGCCGCGCCGCCGCGTTTTGCCTCACCGGCGTCGTTCCGGTGCCGTCCGCCGACGTGGCTAGGCGGGCCCCACCCCTGGGTCACTGCCAGTGGGCCATGGGGCCCTGTTGACTGGATTGACCCAGTCAACGTGCTGACTGGGCAGCCCAGTGGCACTGACATGCGGGGCCCATGCCATAAACGAATAAAAATAAATAGATAATTTGTGAATTAGTTAAATTAGTTAATTAAACACTAATCTCTCACTGACTACCGGGCTCCACCCACTAATTAGCCTATTTAGTTAGTTTTAAAACTCTATTAATGCCCCTGTCCATGACATGTGGGTCCCATTGGACCCACCTGTCTGGTTTGACTAGTCAACCGACCCGTTGACCTGCTGACATCACTCTGATGTCATGCCTGCGTCATCATTCCCTGTTTTGGATAATGTTGGATTTAAGTAAATAAATAAAATCAGAAATAATTTAAATCTTTAGAAAATCATATCTTTTAATCCGTAACTCGGATAAAAATACTGTCTACATGAAAGTTGCTCAGAACGACGAGATGAATCCGGATACGCAGCCCATTCGTCCGCCACACACCCCTAGCATACCGAACACGCAACTTTCCCCCTCCGGTACCTTTGCCCGAAAACGCGAAACACCGGGGATACTTTCCCGGATGTTTTCCCCCTTCGTCGGTATCACCTACTATCGCGATTGGGCACACCTAGCATCATTACTTGTCATGTCATGCATTGATATGCATCTATTTGCATTGTATTCATTGTTTCTTCCCCCTCTTCTCTCCGGTAGACTACGAGACCGACCGACACTGCTGCTGCCCAGTTCGAGTACGGAGTTGACGACCCCTCCTTCTTGCCAGAGCAACCAGGCAAGCCCCCCCCCTTGATCACCAGATATCGCCTATTCTTCTCTATACTGCTTGCATTAGAGTAGTGTAGCATGTTACTGCTTTCCGTTAATCCTATTCTGATGCATAGCATGTCATTGTTGCTACAGTGATTGATACCTTACCTGCAATCCTAAATGCTTAGTATAGGATGCTAGTTTATTATCATTGGCCCTACATTCTTGTCAGTCTGCCTTGCTATACTATTGGGCCGCGATCACTCGGGGGGTGATCAAGGGTATATATTATACATATATACATACTATACAGATGGTGACTAAAGTCGGGTTGGCTCGAGGAGTACCCGCGAGTGATTCACGGATTGGGGGCTGAAAGGACCTTTGTCCCGACGGCCCTCTGTGTGGATCTTTGTGGCGGAGCGACAGGGCAGGTTGAGACCACCTGGGAGACAGGTGGGCCTGGCCCTGGTCGGCGTCCGCGGTTATTTCATAATAACACGCTTAACGAGATCTTGGTATTTGATCTGAGTCTGGCCACTGGCCTATACGCACTAACCAACTACGCGGGAACAGTTATGGGCACTCGACGTCGTGGTATCAGCCGAAGCCTTCTTGACGTCAGCGATGGAGCGGCGCGCGCCGGATTGGACTGGAACGCCTACTCTTGTATAAGGGAGGCTAGGTCTGCTTCCGGTCGCCCTCGCAACATGTAGGTGTGCAATGGGCGATGGGCCCAGACCCCTGCGTGCATAGGATTTAGACCGGCGTGTTGACCTCTCTGTTGTGCCTAGGTGGGGCTGCGATGTGTTGATCTTCCGAGGCCGGGCATGACCCAGGAAAGTGTGTCTGGCCAAATGGGATCGAGCGTGTTGGGTTATGTGGTGCACCCCTGCAGGGAAGTTAATCTATTCGAATATTCATGATCTTCGGTAACAGGACGACTTGGAGTTGTACCTTGACCTTATGACAACTAGAACCGGATACTTAATAAAACACACCCTTCCAAGTGCCAGATACAACCCGGTGATCGCTTTTCCACAGGGCGACGAGGGGAGGATCGCCGGGTAGGATTATGCTATGCGATGCTACTTGGAGGACTTTAGTCTACTCTCTTCTACATGCTGCAAGACAGAGGCTGCTAGAAGCATAGTCTTCGATAGGACTAGCTATCCCCCTCTTATTCTGGCATTCTGCAGTTCAGTCCACCGCTATGGCCCTGTACACATATACCCATGCATATGTAGTGTAGCTCCTTGCTTGCGAGTACTTTGGATGAGTACTCACGGTTGCTTTTCTCCCTCTTTTCCCCTTTCCCTTCTACCTGGTTGTCGCAACCAGATGTTGGAGCCCAAGAGCCAGATGCCACCGTCGATGATGACTACTACACTAGAGGCGCCTACTACTACGTGCAGGCTGCTGTCGATGACCAGGAGTAGTTAGGAGGATCCCAGGCAGGAGGCCTGCGCCTCTTTCGATCTGTATCCCAGTTTGTGCTAGCCTTCTTAAGGCAACTTGTTTAACTTATGTCTGTACTCAGATATTGTTGCTTCCGCTGACTCGTCTATGATCGAGCACTTGTATTCGAGCCCTCGAGGCCCCTGGCTTGTATTATGATGCTTGTATGACTTATTTTATTTGTAGAGTTGTGTTGTGATATCTTCCCGTGAGTCCGTGATCTTGATCGTACACGTTTGCGTGTATGATTAGTGTACGATTGAATCGGGGGAGTCACAAGTTGGTATCAGAGCCGACTGCCTGTAGGAATCCCCCTTCCACACTCCTTGGCCGAAGTCGAGTCTAGTCACTACAAAACTTTTACTAACTTGGCTGTGTGCCTTACGGGCCCACGTCGCCATTGGGTGGTATTAGGATCTTTTACTCCTCGACCTTTACTCTGGGCTCTGAACTCTCTCCTACTCGGGTTAAACAAATTTACTAACTCTGACATTAGGATCCCGTTACCACGTTTACCCCAAAGTTGGATAAGCCATAGTTATTCTGTAGGATAGTATTTTGAATAGTGCCCATATTGTCATTTGACTCCATTGAAACATCTTTGTTTTCAGATGGAACCCACGAGGCAGGTCGTGCGCCACACGGCGGCCATTGGTGCCTCAGGATCACTTGCTGTGCTAGCTGAGATGATGACCTATCTGGGTTATCGCTGGCACCCTGAGTACACCGTCTACGAGGAGTACCAGGACTTTCACCAGGAGCAGTACCGTGCCATCGCCCACCTCTACTCTCGGGAGTATGAGTCCACTACCGTGTTGCACACCGCTCATGGTGTTGGAGTGACCATCGAGATGGCAGTCCACGATGCTGCTCATGCTACTCTGACACGTCTTCGTGGAGAGTATCGGGCGTTGGACACTTCCCCTTTCGGGCACATTCCTATCGCATCTGACGTTGGTGCGGAGGGATCCTACACTACTGCCTACTCCACCGTCACCCGAGAGCCCTTCCACCATCAGCACCTGGTTCTGCATGCTGATGGGCTGGACCGAGCTAACAGAGCTCTTCGCCACGAGATATACACCACTCGTCAGCACCTTTACAGGGCTCTGACGCTGTTGCACCCCTTTGTCCGGTCTGGACAGCTGCCGCGTTCTGCGATCTACCCAGCCGGGACCGTGATGCCCCACGGTGTCGGTTGGCCAGAGGTGGGAGGCTACTCTCCCGCACTTGGTCCTCTTCTGCCACCTAAGCGTCGGGTTCTACACCAGAGTATCTGCGGCCCCCAGGCCACTGACGTGGAGGACTATCCGTTGCCTCACTACCAGCTGTTAGGCTATAGCTACCTTCACAGTACCTCCTCGGACTGATGTAGTCTTGCTCATTAGTATTAGATGCATTCGCGAGCCTGCATGCCGCCTATGATGACTTAGTCTATGTACTGAACTCTGTGTACTAAACTCTATGTCCGACCCCTATTGTAAGTTATGCCGACTACTATGTGGTATCTGTCGTGCTCCTTTCATTATGCATGTTTCAACATGAATGATTCTTGTCTATGCAAATTTCTCAATACTGAACTACCCCTGTTATATATTAGCAGGATGGTTAGACCGGCTGGTCGTGGTTGTGGCGGCAACGCCCCACCACCACCTGAGTACATGGCTGGTATGGTCCAACAACTCGAGATGAATCGCCAGTTCATGGAGAATAAGATGGCTCAGTTCCCTCGCCCCAATATGAACGAGCAGCCAGCCCAAGTGACTCTACAGGATTTCATGCGCCTCAACCCAACCGTGTACCGCAGCTCAACTCAGCCGCTGGATGCTGATGACTGGCTCCGTGACATCACCTATGAGATGGAGTCTGCTGAAGTAGCCCCTGCCTGCTATGTCACCTTTGCTTCCTTCTTTCTAAAGGGACCCGCAGCTCAATGGTGGGACAGCCACAGGTGTACTCTGCCAGTTGGGACAATCATCACCTGGCCAGACTTTCAAGCTGCCTTCCGTGCCCACTTCATTCCTCAGGGGATCATGGACAGGAAGAAGCGTGAGTTCTGCAACCTCACCCAGGGCAACAAAACTGTGGAAGCTTATCAGCGGGAGCTTCTGGACTTATCCCGCTATGCTGAAGAAGACATTGCAACTGATGCTCGCAGATAGGAGAAGTTCCATGACGGCCTTCAAGCTAACATCAAGCTCGCACTTCTAGTGCATGACTTTGCCGATTTCGCCACCTTGGTGAACAAGGCCATCAATGTCGAGACTGGTCTACAGGAACACCAAAGCTCTCAAAGGCGCAACCGTGACACGGGCTCATCTTCGGGCCCGCCCTCGCAGAAGTGTAAGATATGGATCCCGAATAGCATGTACCGTCCAAATGCACCTGCCCCAAGGCAGACCTATGCTGCACCTCGTGTGCCTCCTCCACCATCTAGGCAGCCAAGGCTTCCAGCTCCACCACCCCGAGCTCCTGCTCCCACTCCCAATAATGGTCTGTGCTTCAGGTGTGGTCAGCCAGGACACCGTGCTAGGGAATGCAACCAGAACCAGAATCAACTGGCCCTTGCAGCAGCTGGTCGTGGTAACAACCAGCCCCGCAACAACAATGCCAAGTCTTATGGCCATGTTCGTGCCAACCACGTTGATCTGAACGAAGCTCAAGACCAGCCTGCTACTGTGATGGGTACACTCCTCGTAAATTCAGTACCAGCATCCGTTTTATTTGATACAGGAGCATCGCATTCATTCATGTCAGAAGATTTTGCATTCATGCATGGCATTAAAAGTGAAGACATGAACGCTTCTCTATTAGTGCACACCCCTGCGGGCCAATGTCGGACCTCCATGATTTGCAACGACGTCCCCGTTGAAATCGAAGGACTAGAATTCCTTGTCTCTCCCATCATACTGAAGTCCTGTAGCATTGATCTCATTCTGGGAATGAATTGGTTAAAAGCGCATACTGCTTCTATCGTTTGCGCCACCAAGACCGTCCATCTGCTACACCCTTCGGATGAAATAATAAGCTACAATGCTCGTCTGGTTCAGAATGCCGAGGCGAGGCTCTATGCATTGAATGCATTGAACGCTGCACCACTCGAGGGCATTGAAAAAATTCCCGTCATGCATGAATTCCTAGACGTCTTTCCAGAAGAAATCCTAGGGATTCCCCCTGCTAGAGCTGTCGAATTCGTCATCGACTTGAAACCAGGCACCACTCCTATAGCCAAGCGACCCTACAAGATGCCGCCGCATGAACTCCTTGAGCTTAAGGAGGAAATCGATAAGTCTCTTCGCAGTGGTTTCATTCGCCCAAGTTGCTCTCCTTGGGGAGCACCTTCTCTCTTTGTCAAGAAGAAGGATGGGACAAACTGATTGGTCCAGGACTACCGTCCTATAAACCAAGCTACCATTCAGAATAAGTATCCTCTTCCTCGGATCAATGATCTGTATGATCAACTGGCTGGTTCGTCAGTGTTCTCTAAACTCGACTTGAGGTTGGGTTACCACCAGATCCGTGTTCGGGAAGAGGATATCCCAAAGACTGCCTTTGTGACTCGATATGGTTCATACGAGTACACCGTCATGTCTTTCGGCTTAACCAATGCTCCAGCCACCTTCTCTCGCCTGATGAACTATATATTCATGGATTACCTTGACAAGTTCGTCGTGGTTTATCTGGATGATATCCTGGTATTTTCCAAGAACAAAGAAGAACATGCTGAACATCTTCGTCTTGTGCTGGAAAAGCTATGAGAGCATCAGCTATACGCCAAGTTCTCCAAATGTGAATTCTGGCTTCCCGAAGTAACCTATCTCGGGCATGTCATCTCTAAGGATGGTATTGCCGTCAACCCTGAACGAGTTCAGGCTATCCTCGATTGGACTCCTCTGAAGAATGTCAAGCAAGTCAGAAGTTTTCTCGGTCTCGCCAGCTATTGTCGTCGATTCGTCGAGAACTTCTCCAAGATCGCTAGACCTCTGACTAACCTGTTGCATAAGGGCGTCAAGTTCCAACGGACAGACAAATGTCAGGAAAGCTTCCAGGCACTCAAAGATAAGTTGACTTCTGCCCCAGTACTAGCTCCACCTGATACTAAGAAGGACTTCGTCATTTACTGCGACGCTTCTCGTCAAGGATTAGGCTGTGTCCTAATGCAGGAGCGCAAAGTGGTTGCTTATGCCTCTCGGCAATTGCGCCCTCACGAAGAGAACTACCCAGTTCACGACCTTGAACTTGCTGCTATCATTCATGCACTGAAGCAGTGGCGACATTACCTTCTCGGTAATCGTTGCGAGATCTTCACCGACCACCAAAGTCTGAAGTATCTGTTTACTCAGCCAGACATGAACCTCCGTTAGCAGAGATGGATGGAGATTGTTGCAGACTTTGACTTGGGTATTTCCTATACACCAGCCAAGGCTAATGTAATGGATGATGCCTTGAGCCGCAAGTCGTACTGCAACCACCTCCAGATTCACAAAGTTCAACCCTCACTTGTTGAAGAATTCAGAAAGCTGAACCTCCATATTGTTCCTCCGGGTGCACTCGCTCCCCCTCCTGAGGAGTTTCGCAAGATGAATCTCCGTGTTGTTTCCCAGGGTTCCCTCTATACCCTGGCTGTCGAACCCGATCTCGTGAGCTCCATCAAGACAATACAGGGTTATGACTCTGAAGCCCACAAGATTAAGCGCGACCTCAAAGAAGGAAAGCCCTCATTCTTCACTATTGCTGATGATGGCGCCTTGTACTTCAAAGGCCGACTAGTGGTGCCGTGTAAGGAGAATAACCTGAGTATGACTCGGAAAGTTATGAAAGAAGCTCATGATACGCCTCTATGTATCCATCCTGGTAGTACAAAGATGTACCAGGACATTCGTCAAAGATTCTGGTGGTCTAACATGAAGCAAGATATTGCTCGTTATGTTGCTGAGTGTGACGTTTGTCGTCGTATCAAAGCAGAGCATCAAAGGCCTGCTGGAACTCTGCAACCTATCTCTATTCCCGAATGGAAATGGGACCATGTTGAAATGGACTTCATCACCAGTTTTCCCAAATCGCAGAAAGGTAATGATGCTATTCTTGTCGTCATTTACCGGCTTTCTAAGGTTGCACATTTTCTGGCTGTCAAAGAGACTATCACTGCTAGTCAGCTGGCAAACCTCTACATGTCCAGAATTGTCTCATTACATGGTATTCCACTGGTTATCAGTTCAGACCGTGGCAGCTTATTCACTTCAAGATTCTGGGCAAGTTTCCAAGAAGCTATGGGAACTCATCTATCATTCAGTACTGCGTTTCATCCGTAGTCGCAAGGGCAAGTTGAACATGTCAACCAAATTCTTGAAGACATGCTTCGAGCTTGTGTTATTTCCTTCGGCAAGAAATGGGAGGAATCTCTCTCGTATGCTGAGTTCTCTTATAACAATAGCTATCAAGCAAGTCTGAAGATGGCCCCCTTCGAAGTGTTATATGGACGAAAGTGCCGAACCCCTCTGAACTGGTCAGAAACTGGGGAACGTCCACTCTTCAGTCCGGATATTATCCAACATGCCGAAGAACAAGTCCGCATTATTCATGAGAATCTCAAGACTGCTCAGTCACGTCAGAAGAGTCAGTATGACCGTAAACATAAGGACATGGTCTATCAACCTGGCGAAAAGGCCTACCTTCGAGTTACACCAATGAAGGGTGCTCACCGCTTTGGGATCAAGGGCAAACTAGCTCCTCGCTATATTAGCCCATTCACTATTCTCGAAAGGCGTGGAAAAGTGGCATACCAACTGGAACTTCCGCCAAACCTTTCTCAGGTTCACGATGTGTTCCACGTGTCACAGCTCCGCCGTTGCTTCAAGGACCCAATCCGAGGAGTGGATCATGAAGTGCTCGAATTGCAACATGACCTCTCCTATAAAGAGCATCCGGTCCGCATTCTCGACCAAGCTGAACGCCGCACACGCCAGAAGGCGATCAAGTTCCTCAAAGTTCAGTGGTCGCACCATTCTGAAGATGAAGCCACTTGGGAACGAGAGGATCGTCTACGTGATGAATACCCCGCACTCTTTCCTGCTACCTCCTAAATCTCGGGAAGAGATTTCTTGTAGTGGAGGAGATTTGTAACACCCGGATAATCATGCTACAGTAATCTCACGTTAATGGTGCCAGGTCACCTCTGTCACTGTAGTTAATCTCGGGTTAATTCGAAACCGTTTCAAAATTCAAATTCAAATTAATGTCAACAAATAAAGTTTTCAAAAGTTGAAACAAAAATGTTCGGACAATGCCAAATATGGCATAGGCAATTATGGTGTAGACGACACGATTTTATAAAATACCTAAATGCCCTAAATTAAATAAAACAGAAAAGGAAAAGGAATTAAATGAAAGAAAATACAAACAGAAACAAAAAAAAGAAAAAGAAAAGGGAGAAGCTCCCCCCTGGTCCAGACGGCCCAACTTGCAGCCAGGCCGGCCCACCTGGCCCATCCGGCCGAACCGGCCCGCCTCCCCCTGCCACCTCCCTTCCCTGTTCCCCCGACCCGGGTCGGAACAGGGGCGCGTCCCCGTCGCACCACCTCGCCGTCCCCGCCGAGGGGATAAGGACGCCAACGCAGCGCCCCCTCGGGCTCCCCTCCCCACTTGCCCCCCACTCTCGCCTTGGCTCCTGTGCCTCTCCCTCTCCCCTCCAGATCCATCTCCCCCTCGTTCCCCACCACAACCGAGCGCCGCCATGGCCTCTCCGCCATAGAACTCGCGGCTGCTGCGACCTCCAAGCCGCTCCGACGTGTCCGCTCGCTCCGCCTCCCTCGACTACGGCTCCCCGTCTGGATGCAGGACGCCGGACGCCCACGAACGCTCCCCCGGCCTCGTCTTCTTCCTCGGATCACCAACGCGTCTCCGATGAGCGCCGTCGACTCTACTGCTACTAAGCCACCAAGGGCCACCGTGCGTGCCGCTAGGTGAGCTGCCTCCCCCCTCTGCCCTCTAGCTCCCCTAGCTCACGCTCTAACTAGCTCGTCGTCGTGCCGAGGCTCTGGTCGCCGCGTTGTACCTCGCCGCCGTGGCCACCGCCGCCGTCACGCTCGCCCGAACCCACCGTTGTACTCCTGGGGTTCCTAGGAGCCCAACGCGCCAGCGCACGCTCTCTCCCGTGCCTCCTAACGCCGTCCCCGTTGGGCGCCCGAATGCGCTGCCACCTACGCTCGTCGTCGGTGTGCCTCCGATGACCAAATGGTCACGGGCCAGCGCCCGTTGCGTTCGCCGCCTCGCGTATAACTCGCCAGGCCTCCCCTTTCTTTCGCAAACATGATGCCTCACCGTTTTCTCCCGCGCCCGACTCCGGCCATCCGCCGATGAGCTCACCGCGCTCGATTCCGGTCATCCTTGCCACCACAATCACCACCATTGGACGCGGCGCAGCCGTAGCTCTCGAACGCGCCCGAAAACTCGATGAACGGTGCCCTGTAGGTGATTTCCGGCCACCTCCCGAGCCGCGCCGCCGTGTTTTGCCTCACCGGCGTCGTTCCGATGCCGTCCGCCGACGTGGCTAGGCGGGCCCCACCCCTGGGTCACTGCCAGTGGGCCATGGGGCCCTGTTGACTGGATTGACCCAGTCAACATGCTGACTGGGCAGCCTAGTGGCACTGACATGCGGGGCCCATGCCATAAACGAATAAAAATAAATAGATAATTTGCGAATTAATTAAATTAGTTAATTAAACACTAATCTCTCACTGACTACCGGGCCCCACCCACTAATTAGCCTATTTAGTTAGTTTTAAAACTCTGTTAATGCCCCTGTCCATGACATGTGGGTCCCATTGGACCCACCTGTCTGGTTTGACTGGTCAACCGACCCGTTGACCTGCTGACATCACTCTGATGTCATGCCTGCGTCATCATTCCCTGTTTTGGATAATGTTGTATTTAAATAAATAAATAAAATCAGAAATAATTTAAATCTTTAGAAAATCATATCTTTTAATCCGTAACTCGGATGAAAATACTTTCTACATGAAAGTTGCTCAGAACAACGAGACGAATCCGGATACGCAGCCCATTCATCCGCCACAAACCCCTAGCATACCGAACAAGCAACTTTCCCCCTTCGGTACCTCTGCCCGAAAACGCGAAACACCGGGGATACTTTCCCGGATGTTTTCCCCCTTCGTCGGTATCACCTACTACCACGATTGGGCACACCTAGCATCGTTACTTGTCATGCCATGCATTGATATGCATCTGTTTGCATTGTATTCATTGTTTCTTCCCCCTCTTCTCTCCGGTAGACTACGAGACCGACGCTGCTGCTGCCTAGTTCGACTACGGAGTTGACGGCCCCTCCTTCTTGCTAGAGCAACCAGGCAAGCCCCCCCCCCCTTGATCACCAGATATCGCCTATTCTTCTCTATACTGCTTGCATTAGAGTAGTGTAGCATGTTATTGCTTTCCGTTAATCCTATTCTGATGCATAGCCTGTCATTGTTGCTACAGTCATTGATACCTTACCTGCAATCCTAAATGCTTAGTATAGGATGCTAGTTTATTATCATTGGCCCTACATTCTTGTCAGTCTACTTTGTTATACTATTGGGCCGTGATCACTCGGGGGGTGTTCACGGGTATATATTATACATATATACATACTATACAGATGGTGACTAAAGTCGGGTTGGCTCGAGGAGTACCCGCGAGTGATTCATGGATTGGGGGCTGAAAGGACCATTGTCCCGACGGCCCTCTGTGTGGATCTTTGTGGCGGAGCGACAGGGCAGGTTGAGACCACCTGGGAGACAGGTGGGCCTGGCCCTGGTCGGCGTCCGTGGTTATTTCATAATAACATGCTTAACGAGATCTTGGTATTTGATCTGAGTCTGGCCACTAGCCTATACGCACTAACCAACTACGTGGGAACAGTTATGGGCACTCGACGTCGTGGTATCAGCTAAAGCCTTCTTGACGTCGGCGATGGAGCGGCGCGCGCCGGATTGGACTGGAACGCCTACTCTTGTATAAGGGAGGCTAGGTCTGCTTCCGTCCGCCCTCGCAACGTGCAGGTGTGCAATGGGCGATGGGCCCAGACCCCTGCGCGCATAGGATTTAGACCGGCGTGTTGACCTCTCTGTTGTGCCTAGGTGGGACTGCGGCGTGTTGATCTTCCGAGGCCGGGCATGACCCAGGAAAGTGTGTCCGACCAAATGGGATCGAGCGTGTTGGGTTATGTGGTGCACCCCTGCAGGGAAGTTAATCTATTCGAATAGCTGTGATCTTTGGTAACAGGACGACTTGGAGTTGTACCTTGACCTTATGACAACTAGAACTGGATACTTAATAAAACACACCCTTCCAAGTGCCAGATACGACCCGGTGATCGCTTTTCGACAGGGCGACGAGGGGAGGATCGCCGGGTAGGATTATGCTATGCGATGCTACTTGGAGGACTTCAGTCTACTCTCTTCTACATGCTGCAAGACAGAGGCTGCCAGAAGCGTAGTCTTCGATAGGACTAGCTATCCCCCTCTTATTCTGGCATTCTGCAGTTCAGTCCACCGATATGGCCCTGTACACATATACCCATGCATATGTAGTGTAGCTCCTTGCTTGCGAGTACTTTGGATGAGTACTCACGGTTGCTTTTCTCCCTCTTTTCCCCTTTCCCTTCTACCTGGTTGTCGCAACCAGACGTTGGAGCCCAGGAGCCAGATGCCACCGTCGACGACGACTACTACACTGGAGGCGCCTACTACTATGTGCAGGCTGCTGTCGATGACCAGGAGTAGTTAGGAGGATCCCAGGCAGGAGGCCTGTGCCTCTTTCGATCTGTATCCCAGTTTGTGCTAGCCTTCTTAAGGCAGCTTGTTTAACTTATGTCTGTACTCAGATATTGTTGCTTCCGCTGACTCGTCTATGATCGAGCACTTGTATTCGAGCCCTCGAGGCCCCTGGCTTGTATTATGATGCTTGTATGACTTATTTTATTTGTAGAGTTGTGATGTGATATCTTCCCGTGAGTCCCTGATCTTGATCGTACACGTTTGCGTGTATGATTAGTGTATGATTGAATCGGGGGCGTCACAGTTGTGAAACAGGTATTTGAGAGAAACCAGAATATCCATCAAGGAAACAAAAGTGTGTGTGCTTAGATAATATTTCTAGTATTTGATCAATGAAAGGTAGAGGCTAATGATCTTTTCTAGTAGCTTTATTTAATTTTCTAAAATCAATTACCATTCTATAGCCAGTAACAATTCTTTGTGGGATTAGTTCATTTTTATCATTAGGAACGACAATAATACCTCCTTTCTTAGGGACACAATGAACATGACTTACCCATCTACTATCAACTATGGGATAGATTATACCTGCTTCTAGAAGCTTTAGTATTTGAGTTCTTACCACTTCTTTCATCTTAGGATTCAATCGTCATTGGTGATCAACAATGGGTTTAGCATTAGGTCCCATATTAATCTTGTGCTGACATTGAGTGAGACTAATGCCCTTAAGATCATCAAGAGTATATCCGATAGTAGCATGGTGCTTCCTTAGAATTTTCAATAGTCTTTCTTCTTCATGTTCTGAAAGTTTAGCACTAGTAATAACAGGATATATCTTTTTCTCATCAATATAAGCACACTTCAAAGTGTGAGGCAATTTCTTTAATTCAAACACAGGATCACCTTTAGGTGGAGGGGGTCCTCCTAGAGTTTCAATAGGCAAATTGTGTTTAAGGAGAGGTTGTTGTTCAAAGAATATTTTATCTATTTTGTTTCTTTCATGCAAGTGCATATCATTTTAATGGTCTAGCAAATATTGTTCTAGTGGATCAGTAGGAGGTACGACAATAGAAGCAAGACCAATTATTTGATCTTTACTAGGTGATTCTTTATCATGAGGTTGTCTACGAACATAGAGAAATTAAACTCATGAGACACATCACCAAAATTAACACTGACAGTTTCTTTAAGGCAATCTATTGTAGCATTGACAGTGTTCAAGAAAGGTCTACCAAAGATTATGGGACAAAAATCATCTTGTGGGGAACCAAGGACTAGAAAACCAGTAGGGTATTTTATTTTCCCACACAAGACTTCAACATCTCTAACAATCCCAAGTGGTGTGATGGTGTGTCTATTAGCAAGTTTAATTGTAACATCTATGTCTTCTATTTCAGCGGGTGTTATGTCATTCATAATTTATTGGTATAAAGTAAGAGGGATAGCACTCACTCTAGCACCTAAATCACATAAACTATGATAGCAATGATCTCCTATTTTAACTGAGACAACAGGCATGCCAACAGCAGGTCTATTTTTATCTTTTCCATTGGGTTTGGCAATTCTAGCAGCTTCATCAAATAAATAAGGGTATAAATAAATAACACGCGCATCAATGTTTTCGAACAAGAGATCTTTTACCATAGAAACACTAGGTTCTACTTTGATTTGTTCAGAGGGTTTAGGTGCTTTGATATTACTTTTGCGAACCACAGTTGATACCTTAGCATGTTCCTTTATCCTAACAGGGAAAGGTGGTTTTTCAATACAAGCAGTAGGCACAGCCGGATCAACATTGTAAATGATAGCTTTATCTTTAGCTATAACCGGTTCTTTAATTTCTTCTTTAATAGGGGGATGATATTTGAACCACTTCTCCTTAGGGAGATCAACATGATTAGCAAATGATTCACAAAAAGAGGCTACTATCTCAGAGTCAAGTCCATATATATTTAGTGCTAAACTTGTGAAAAGCATCGGTATTCACAAAGGATTTAACATAGTCAAACTCAAGCTTAATACCCGACTCTTTACCTTCTCAAGTTCCCAATCTTCAAAGTTGCATTTAATTCTTTCTATAAGATCCCACCTGTATTCAATAGTCTTCTTCATAAAAGAACTAGTACAAGAAGTATCGAGCATGGATTGACCATCACGAGAAAGTCGAGCATAAAACTTTTGAATAATAAATTCTCTTGAGAGATCATGATTCGGGCATGAATATAACATTGACTTAAGCCTCCCCCAAGGTAGAGCGATACTTTATCCTTCATGAGGCCAAAAATTATATATATAATTCCGACCATGATGAACTAGATGCATAGGATAAAACTTTTGCGGAAATTCCAATTTCAATCGATTCCAGCTCCAAGATCCAATATCATCGCATAGCCTATACCATGCCAATGCTTTTCCCTTCAAAGATAAAGGGAAAACCTTCTTAACTTCATGTTCGGGTAAACCTGCAAGCTTAAATAATCCACAAATTTCATCCACATGTTTCAGATGCATATCAGGATGTTTAGTTCTGTCTCCTGCATAAGGATCAGCTAGCAGTTGTTCTTTCATACCCGAAGGAATTTCATAACCAATATTTTCAGTAGGTGCATTATGTTGAGGGGCAACTCTTTGTGTTTCTGGTCGAGGTGAAGATACCCCGAACAAACCCCTCAAAGGATTGTTTTCCATGGTAAAAAGTGACAATAAATTTAAGCATGTAATATCAATTTTTCCTTATCGATTTCCACTTACCAAGAGCGCTTCACTCCCCGGCAACGGCGCCAGAAAAGAGTCTTAATGACCCACAAGTATACGAGATCAATCGTAGTCCTTTCGATAAGTAAGAGTGTCAAACCCAACGAGGAGCAGAAGAAAATGACAAGTGATTTTCAGCAAGGCGATTTCTGCAAGCACTGAAATTGTCGGTAACAGGTAGTTTGATAGCAAGATAATTTGTAACGGACAAGTAAAGGTAACGGTAAATAAAGTGCAGCAAGGTAGCCCAATCCTTTTTAGAAAACGACAAGCCAAAATGGTTTCTTATAATAAGCAAAGCGTTCTTGAGGACACACAAGAATTTCATCTAGTCACTTTCATCATGTTGGTTTGATTAGCGTTCGCTATTTTGATAATTTGGTATGTGGGTGGACCGGTGCTTGGGTGTTGTTCTTACTTGAACAAGCCTCCCACTTATGATTAACCTCCTCACAAACATCCGCAACTACGAGAAAAGTATTAAGATAAAATCTAACCATAACATTAAACATATGGATCCAGATCACTCCCTTACGAAGTAGAGCATAAACTAGGTTTTAAGCTTCTATCACTCTCGCAGCCCATCATCTAATAACTACTCCACAATGCATTCCCTTAGGCCTAAAAATGGTGAATTGTCATGTAGTTGACGTTCACATAACACCACTAAGGGAATCACAACATACATATCATCCAAATATCGAACACATATCAAATTCACATGATTACTTGCAACATGACTTCTCCTGTGACCTCAAGAACAAAGGTAACTACTCACAAATGATATTCATGCTCAAGATCAGAGGGGTATTAAATACCAAAATGGATCTAAACATATAATCTTCCACCAAATAAACCATATAGTAATTAACTACAAGATGCAATCAACACTACTAGTCACCCACATGTACCAATCTGAGGTTCTGATACAAAGATTGAACACAAGAGATGAACTAGGGTTTGAGATGAGTCGGTGTTGTTGAAGATGTCGATGGAGATTGGCCTTCCAAAGATGAGAGGGTTGTTGGTGATGACGATGTCTTCAATTTCCCCCTCCGGGAGAGAAGTTCCCCCGACGGGATTGCTCCGCCAGAGGGCAAAAGTGCTCCTGCCCAAGTTCCGCATCGAGACGACGGTGCTTCATCCCGAAAGTCCTCCTCTTATTTTTTTTCTAGGTCAAAAGACCTGATATACCAGAAGATGGTCACCGGAGGTGGGCTGGGTTGCCCACCACTCACTAGGGCGTGCCTAGGGGGCCTAGCGCACCCTGGTGTCTTGTGGGCACCAGACAGCCCCCCTCCGGTAGTTATTTGCTCCAATATTTCTTATATATTCCAAAATATCCGTTAAATTTCAGCTCATTTGAGATGTGCAGAGTAGGCATCTCTGACGTAGCTTTTTCAGGTTCAGAATTCCAGCTACCAGTATTCTCCCTCTCAGTGTAAACCTTGCATATTATGAGAGAAAAGGCAATAGAATTACTCCATAAAGCATTATTATGCATAGAAACATTATAAATATCAGTAGGAAAACATGATGCAAAATGGACATATAAGTCCACAAGAGAGTTGTTCGTCATAGTGGTAAGTCTGATGTCCGTTATGGTCCAATGTTAACCTGAGGTAGGGAAAGAATAGCGAATCTGAACTACTTCAACAGCAACGAGATGTTGTAGGTCATAATTAGAGAGGGTTATCCATAACATGTTCATGAGATCAGTGGAGGACATTTCCAGGTATTTCAAGCAGGCATTGTATGCTATCGGGGAGCTCAGAGCAAAGATGATCAAGTCACAAGCTGAGCAAACTCCTAGCAAGATTCGCACTAGCCTAAGATGGTATCCATATTTTCAAGGTGAGCACTACTCATAGTTCATGCCTTCTCATGTTTGTATTGTTCTGGAACAACCATAACATGATCTTTTCATGCCATTTTCAGGATTCCATTCGCACAATAGATGGTACTCATGCTAGAGTGTCGAGTCCACAGTCTGCAACATACAGGGGTCGAAAGTACTACACAAGGCAGGATGTTCTTGCCGCTGTTGACTTTGCTCTGAAGTTCACATATGTGTTAGCTGGCTGGGAAGGATCAGCCACGATGCTAACATTCTATCTAACAGCATGTCTCGACCTAATGGCATCAATATCCTTGATGAAAAGTTCTACCTAGGAGATGCTAGCTATGAATATTAGTCTGGTGTTCTTCCACCCTTCAGAAAAACTAGGTACCATCTGAATGAGTTCTCTGGTAGGAACTATTCTAGGACTGCACATGAATTATTTAATCTCAGGCGCTCTATCCTCAGAATTACTATCGAGAGGACATTTGTAGCTCTGAAACAAAATCAAGATTTTGGGTCAGAAGTCATTCCGCACTTCCCCACCCAGAGTAAGCTTGTTCTTCCATGTTGCATCCTTCCTAACTGGATCCTACAACAGGGTTCTGATTACCTTGTGCCGGAGGAGGAAGATGTGATGGTTGATGATGCTGTTATCTCCATCCATGCTGTGGAGGCATTTGACAATGAAGTCTGGAAGTACAAAAGGATGTTGTAGGCTGAGGCAATGTGGGAAAACAAAGGTCAGACAAGGATATGAAGAAAAAACAACAACGGTAGAAGAAGAAACAATGGGAGCAGCAGAAGATGAAGACAAGGATGGACTTCGACCTAGTTCGGCATCGATGAACACTCCCCTATTGATCCATATGACTATCAATTTGTATTGCTATTTGTTAGTAGCTAGAATGAACCACCATTTGTTATTAGTTTGGATGAACTATCATTTCTTTCCTAGCTAGGACTGAAACAATGATTTAACTGTGTGTGGTAAGGTCACCACTAGCGAGAAGGGGTAATCACACCTTATGCCATACGCAACCAAACACCGTGTACTGCGACAACCTAGTGCAACGCAGGCAACCAAACACATGGTAAAAATTAGTTCCCTGATGCAGCCAACCTACATGCACGCAACAAAATGATGTGCACATGTTGTTTTGGTCTGTATTATCTCAGCCTGACCCAACTGAGACATACATGCATAGAGGCAAAAATAGTGCACGTAATCAAACCCGCCCTATGTTTTTTTCTTTCTTTCCTATGTTCTCCATTTTTTTGTTTTTCTTATAAAAAACGTGCGGAGTTTTTTCAGATACGAGGTGAATTTTTTCGTATAGATGTTGAACATTTTTAGAAACACTCAAAATATATTTTTGAAATACACATCAAATATTCGTCAAATGCACATTTAACATTTTTTAAACATGCTTAGAATATTTATCATAAATGTCATCAATACTTGTAAAAATGTGAAAAATATTTTTTTAAGTGTTTGAACTTTTTAAAATGCAATGAACTTTTTTTGAGTTGTAAGAACTATTTTCCAAAATTATGTGAACATTCTTTAAAAATGTCATGAACATATTTTTGAAAACGTGTGAAGGTTTTCTTCTAATGTGACAAACCTATTTTTGAATGGTACAAAACTTTTTTAATTATGTGTTTATTGTTTTTACAATTGTATTTTTTAATATGTCATACAAGATTTTTTAAATACCTGAACATTTTAAAATGTACAAACTTTTTTTAAATTTGTGCAAACTAATTTTTACACTCCATTAACTTTTTCTAAAAATATAGTGAAGTTTTAAAAATTAAAGTATATAATTTTTTTAAATACATTCATTTAGAATAAGAAATATGAACAAAAGTAAATAAAAACAGAAAAAGAACAACAACAGATGAATGAAAAAAACTTGTGTGTATGTTTTTTAGGGGTACAATGATTCTTTATTCAACCAAGTTCAGCGGAATCGTTACAATGTCAAGTGGTTGAAGGAACCACACATTGTTCAAAAAAAAAAATCTTCCGATAGCGATTTATAGTTTGATTTATCGCTACTCTTGGAATGACCGATAAGATTACGCCTTATCTTCACCGTTTATCGTTTGGGCCAATTTATCACTTTGACAAGCAATTTATGAGGAATATACCAATAAATTGGGCCTATTCCTAACATTATGTTTGCAAAAACTATGTTTATTTATGTTTTGTGGACCTTGTTATGCAATATGTACTACTGTCCTATTTTGTTTGTTATTATACGAGGATTCAAATGCTAGGAATCATGGTAACACTTCTGTCCAATATTGTTTTGGCGTTGAATATATCATATTTTAGTGTTGGGAACCTGGGATTTGCAAAAACCGTCCAATTAATAGTTGATCGATAAAATCAATTAATCGACCAATTTTCGATTAATCTCTAATCCCTAGCTGATCGAGACCCTAACGATAAGCAATATACTCAACATTGGAACCACACATGCCTTACTACGCCTAGAGACAAAGCAAATTTAGCTATACTACCAGCCTTAAAAATTTGAGACCTTCTCTTATACATAAAATCACACTCCAAGAATTCTAAATTACTGCTCGAATTTCCTTGATGATGGCGGCATGCCTCCCACCTTGATTTGACTCGATGTCTTTTATCACCGAGGAGCAATCTAAAAAAATAATAACCCGGGAGATGTTCAAATCATTGGCCAAAGCCAAAGCCTCGCGACATGCTAAGGCTTCCAGCGTTGGCACATCCGTAATACCCATGAAGTTGATCACCAATGAGCCAATATTATTATCCGGATGATCCTGACAATTTGCAGCCGTGACACCTCCATCTCCATGTCTCCTAACAGCACCATCAACATTGATTTTCATATAACCAAACAGTGGCCTAATCCAAGGCTGCCGAACACTACTACAAACCGGCTCAGCACCATCAACATTGATTTTCATATAACCAAACGGTGGTCTAATCCAACGTTGCCGAACACTAGTACAAGCCGGCTGGGTAGCTGCTAGTTGTGGGCCAGCGACGGCTGTTAACTCGGCCATATAGCTCTTCACAAAAAGATGAGTGGACATCGGAGCTTCAAATTCTTGCTCATAAATGGCCTTTCTTCTCAGGTACAAGACTGCCCAGAGGGTCACTACCATCTCAACAAAATCACCTCCTTGCAAAGAGTCATACATATAGCTCTACATAAAAACATGTGTGTACGTGTAGCCTACCTCGCGTGAGACGTGGGCCAATCCGCAGCGACTATAGCTCGCATTAGGGCGCTTCCTATATAGTGCGGACGTCGCTGGCAAACGACGGTGGATCCTATTTGACGGCCGCGAGCGTCCAGCAGGAGGAGTGGCTTCGCTGAAGCGCTCGAGCAGCTGCGCGCGACGGGCCGGCCCACCTCGCGAATTAAAGCGTTGCCAGGCAAACCGCTTTTCGGGAACCTTCTAGAAGGTTCCCTAAATCGGTTTTTTATACTCTTTGCCGGTTTTTTTTTATTTTTCCTGTTTCTTTATTCTTTTATTGTTTCTGTTTTTTAAATTTTGTTTCTGTTTCTGTTTCTTTTTCTTTCTCTTTTTATTTATCCTTTTTCGTATTTATTTTCATCATTTGTTTTCAAAAAGTTTAAAATTCCTTATTTTCTTCATGATTTCATAAAAATCACAAAGGGTTTAAATTTTGTTCACAATTCAAAATGTGTTATGCGTACATTACAGAAATGTTCAATGTATATTTTAAATTTGTTCGGGATATTTCACAAAAATGTGCAATATTTATTTTAAAATTGTTCAGCGTACATTACATAAATGTTCAATGTATATTTTAAATTTGTTGGGGACATATCACAAAAATGTTCAGTACATATTTAAAAATTGTTCAGCGTATGTTACAAAAATGTTCAATGTATATTTAAAAAAAAGTTTTCAACTTTTCAGTAATTGTTCATGTTTGAAAAGTTTGTACAAATTTTAAAGATTGTTCATGGTTTTAAAAAGGGTTTCACGTTTGTCACCTTTTCTATTTTTGTTCTCGACTTTCTTGAGTTGTTCGAAAAATTTCAAAAGTTGTTCTATACTTTAAAACCTCGCGCTGCTTCCAAACCAGTAGAAATTATTAGCTTACCTGGTTAGGTTCTCGAGTTCTCGAGTGGGACGTCATGGGTTCGATCTCCTGCTGTTGCGGTTTATTTTTGCTGTTTATTTTCACGCGCTCGAGCTCCAGACCTTCAAATGGGCCAGCCCATCAGCGTCTACCTTCAGCGAACGCTCCTCCGCTTGACGCTAGTGAGCGTCGGCTAGACTCCCGCAAACGACATAGAGCATACCCACTCACACGCTGCTCTTTCAATGGGCCGGCCCATTACGGGGTTTCACCCCAACCGGTCTTGGGAAGGTTCCATAACCTTCTCTGAACAGTTTTTTTTTCGTTCGGCTTTCTCTCTCTTTTCCTTTTTTGTTTTTGTTTTTTGATCCTTTCTCTGTTTCTTTCGGTTTTTCGGTTTTAATTTTATTCTTGTTTTTCACTTTGTAAAAGTCTTTTAAGTTTGCGATTTTTTCAAATAATGAACATTTTCTAAATACGTGAACATTGTTTTTCAAAATTATTGTTTCGTGTTTACAGATTCAGGAACATTCTCTTAAATCATGTACATTTCTTGAAACCGTGAACATTTTTTAAACCTCACGAACATTTTTCCGTAATCGCGAATATTTTTTTAGAAATTTACGAACATTCTCTTAAATCATGAACATGTTTTCAAATTCGCGAACATTTTTTTGAATCATGAAGATTGTTTAACTTGAAGATGAAATAAGAAATGATGATTTGTTTTTACAAATTCGTGACCTTTTTCGAATTCACTAACATATTTTGAAATCATGAACATTCTTTTAAACCCATGAACATTTTTTAAATTGAAGACAATGTTTTGAAATCATGAGCATTTTTATGTAGTTGTGAACATTTTTTGAATTCACCAACAATTTTTGAAATTCATGGAAAGCATTTAAATTTTTGAAAATTTTATGAATTTCCGAGCATATTTTTGAAATAATGATTGTTTTATTCAAAATTAGCAACTTTTCTGAAATTTATAACTTGTTGATATCCTGAATTATTGAAAAGGAGAAAAAAAAGGAAAAGAAGAAAAAAAAAGGCGGCAACCCGAATGCACGTGTGCCGGCCCAGAAGGGCGTGAAGGGGGAGCGGGGGTGCGTGCCCGCTTCGTTCGCAGCGCGTGGTGTGCCGAATTGGAGGACTCTGCATCGCTGCGAAATAGAGTATCTACAGTAGAGAAGGAAAAGCAAAAAACACAGGGATTGATCCCTGGTCTCCATAGAGATGGCCAACATTTTTCTATACATGGTCAACATTTTTTCTATACATATCGTTTTCAAATGCTTAGTTATATTTTTTTCAATACAAAATTAATATTTTTTAATACACATTCAACATTTTCCTATACACACTTAAACAAAATCAACTCCTTGATTAATATTTTTAAGTATAAGATTAACATTTTTAATACATGGTCAACATCTTTTGTATGCAACTTTAACATTTTTGAAATGCAATTTTTTAACACATGGACAACATTTTCTCTAAACAAATTTAACATTCTTCAAAAGATTAGTTAGCATTTCCAAATACTTGTTTAACATTTTTTTCAAATGTTTGGTTAAGATTTTTATGTACGTGGTCAAAATTCCCCATCAGTTTTTAATAAATGTTCAACATTTTTCCTGTACACATTTAATATTTTTTAAAAGATTTTTAGCATTTTATTCAATATTTATTATTTTTTAAATTATCGATTATCATTTTCTATATACATGCTTAATTTTTTTGATCATTTTATTAATACACAGTCATAATTTTTCTATAGAAAATTAACATTTTTCAAATGCTTGATTAGTATTTTTCAAACACTTGTTTAATACATATTTTAAATACTTGATTAATTTTTTTCAATAAATGATCAAATTGTTTCATAAATATTTTCTTTTTGTATAAATTTTTCGTATACAAAATAAACATTTACACATTTAACATTTTTCAAATGCATGGTCTTTTCAAATGTTTAATGTACAGTGACTTTGTAATATATGTATTTAAATTATTTATAGAAGTATAAACTAAAGTAAAAAACGAAAAAGCGTAAACACAAAACGTGAAAACAAAACAAAAACGAGGCTGTTGTTCCAGAGCGCCTGGGCTTGCCCAACTCGTACCTTTTCCTGGTTTACCTTTTTAGACTGTTTTTTCTTTGGTTTTCTGCTTTTATATTTTCTGTCTTTTATATTCCTTTTGCCTTTTCATTTTTTCATGCTATACATTTTTGGTGTTAGTTTTCTTTTCCTTTTTCCAATTTGTGAACATCTTTTTAAATTCTTGAAACTGCAAACATTTTGTAAGTTTTACAATTCTTTTTACGAAATTATGAACATATTCCAAATTGGCGAATTTTTTTGTTAATTCTAAAATGTTTCTAAATATGCGAACATTTGTTAAAGTTTGAAGACATGTCTGAAAAAACCGTTTACATTTTTTTCAATCAATGAATGTTAATCATGAAGTTTTTTCGAATTCACTTTAGAAAAATCATGAACTTGTTTTGAATCTGAATATTTTGTACAAATTCAAGAACATCTTTTGAATTTGTGAACATTCCTTTTGGAACCCGTGGACCTTTTTTTTGAATCGGCGAACATTTTTTTGGAAATTGGGGAACACTTTTTGAAATTTATGATCATTTTGTTGTTTTGATGAACATTTTTGGAATGAGCATACAGTTCTGAAACTATGAACATTTTTGCAATTCAGATTAATTTTCGAATTTATAAATCACGTTTTTTTACAAATTTCAGAAGTTTGTTGAAGTCCAGAATTATTTAAAGAAGAAAAAATACAAAAATAGAAAGTAAAAGAAAAAATGAAATTAAAAAAACTGGGGAGCGGGGTTGCTCGTTGCGTCTCCCACGAGCGCACAACATGCGAAATAGGTGCTCTGCTATAGACGCACCCACCATCTTCGGCCTCGAGACATTTTACAAGTAACAAATATGCCTTTGACACATACCTTTTTTCGGCTTCGTTGACGGTGGTAGCAGAAGATGAACTTAGTTGAATATATACTTGAAAGATGTAAAAAAATATTATAACTTGCATACAAGATCCCTGTTGCAAGCGAGTGTCTATCGGTTGTTCAGAGCATTCAACTGGTTTATGGAATAACAAAGAAAATGAAGATATTCCATGTGGTTGAGGTGATCTATGAACATCGAACAACCAATGTGGGAGCTCACTCCCTCGCTCGAAGTGTCCTTTATGTTTTTAAATAAAGGACATAATGGAGATAATGATTGCTTAAAATATATTAACAAATGTAACACTCTTTACCTTATACTAGATGATACCTTGTGTGTTGGTGCAAGAATCGGTTGCAATATATTTCGATGAGATTTGATTGTGTGGAATATGAATATTTAGGTTAATAACACGCGATTAAAAATTAAAAATACATATGACTTATTATATTTCATTGTGTATATTGGTAAATTTGGTTTATTAAATATAAGTTAAATAATAGAAAGAAATATTTTCTTACTCATGATTGCGTGTTGAGATGGGTCTTATGTCATTCATAAGTACATGGTGATTGGACACACTTGCATTTTGAAGTAAATAAATTAATGAGATCACTCTTTTAGGTATATAGGATTAAAAACTACTACCTTCGTCCTGGTTTATTGGTCATGTTCGGACTTCGTGCTAAATTTTGACCATAGATCTAACTAACAAAATGTTATTTCATGTCAATGATATTATTTTTTGTGGCACACAATAACATTTTGTTAGTTAAATCTAAGGTCAAAGTTTGACACAAAATACAAAAAGGACAAATAAACCATGACAGAGTTAGTAACTGTTAGGTGAGGATACAAAACCTGGCCCAAGAAAAGGAAACAACCACAACAACAAAACAGCAAAAGGAAAAATGAAACCAACAGCAAAGATCATACAAGCCACAACTAACAGAACCCCGCAAAGAAGAAACTACAACTAACAGAAAGGCAAACAACAAAAGGGCTACTACCAGAAATTCACAAAAGGCAAACCAATATCATTTTTCTGGATTTATTCTAGGCCTTTCGGGATGTGCCTTCAGTGGAAGGAAACGTTCCCGTCGACTACAAAGACGTTTGTGGTGACTTCGTCAATCTTAAGATGTTGTGTTAGTCTAGTATCTTGGTGATGTTCATGGGAGTAGGTGTGCGTGCGTACATTCATAGGGTTGAATGTATGTGCGTGTGAAAGGACGTGGATATTGCCTAGAGGGGGGGGGGGTGGATAGACGCTTTAAAATAATTACGATCTAGGCTTGAACATATGCGAAATAAAACTAGTGTTTAATCTATAAGGCAAAAAACCTAAATCAACTAGGCTCACCTATTTGCACCAACAACTTATGCTAAGCAAGATAAACAACTACTGATAGCAAGATATATAACATGAAGTACTATGGTGATCATAAAGTAAAGGGCTCACGTAAGAGTGTAACGCCCCGGATTCGATGCGCCAGGTGTCTGCCAGTTATTCGCCGTCGTTGCCATGTCATTTGCTTGCGTGTTACATTTTTTCCATGTCATCATGCGCATTTCATTTTGCATACGTGTTCGTCTCATGCATCCGAGCTTTTTCCCCGTTGTCCGTTTTGCAATCCGGCACTCCAATGCCCTCTGGTGTCCCCCTTTTTTGTCTCTCGTTGTGAGTGGGTGTTAAACATTCTCGGAATGGACCGAGTCTTGCCAAGTGGCCTTGGTATAGCACCGGTAGACCGCCTGTCAAGTTTCGTGCCATTTGGAGGTCGTTTGGTACTCCAATGGTTAACCGCGTAGCCCGAAGCCTCTTTTGTGTTGCATCCCAACACCCTTCCAAGTGGCCCAAAAACCATCCTAACCCCATCCATGCTCTCGGTCGTTCGATCAGGATCGTGTGGGCGAAAACCGCTCCCCATTTGGACTCTCCTAGCTCCCTCTACCTATAAATATGCGCTCTCCCCGAAATTTCGCAGTCCAAACCCCCGAAACCCTAATCTCCTCTCTCTCCACGCCGGACACGTCCGCCCCCGGCCGGACATGTCCGCCGCCGCCGTCCGCGGCCAATCCCGAGCTGCCACGTCGCCCTCCCCGCGCCTTCCACCGCCGCCAGCCCGCGCGGCCCGCTGCAGGCCCGCGAGGCCCGGTCGCCGCCGCCGCCCGGCCCGCGCCCCCGCGTCCGAGCCCCACCGACGCCCGCCTCCGGTGTCGGCGAGCCGTCCCGCCGGCCGC
>NC_041381.1:518249327-518256750 GCF_002162155.2 Triticum dicoccoides | reverse complement strand
TGCCGCCCGCGGCGCCCGAGCCCGGGCCGCCTCGCCCCCGCGCGCCGCCCGTCCTTGCCGGCGCCCCGCCGCCGTCCTTCGCCGATCTCCGGCCGGTGCCTCATCGCCGCCCCGCTGCCTCACCGCCATCCGCCGCCGCGGCTCCTCGTCGGCCGCCGCCGCCTTCCTCCGCCGGCCACCCCGCGCCTCCTCGCCGCCCCGCGCCGGTTCCGATGAGATCCGGCCGGAGAAGGTCTCCCCGGCCTCGGAGCTCCCTTCCCCGGCCATCTTCGTGTTTTCCGGCGAGTTTGCTCTAGCGAGCCTCGAGCACCGTGCCAGATCTGGAATCCCGAAGGTTGACCCCATTTTTTCGTCTAAGTCCCTGAATATTTTTGCAATATGTTGCCCTGTTCGTCACATCATAAATCTGCATCCGTGGCTCCGTTTGATGCACGTAATATGTTGAAATGTTCATTGTGAGATGTTCTACATTTCATTCCATTGCACCATGTTCATTTGAGCTAATATTGATGCCCGAATCATCGTTGCAAGAGTGCTATATGATGTTAATCTGCTGAAACTGTTCTAACTTGGTGATTTGTCATTTTTGTTGCATTTTGTGTGTGCATCCTATGAGCATGAGTTCTACATGTGTTTTGTACTACTTCATGCCATCTTTACAGGGATGTATGCCATGTATTTTTGTGATCAATGTGGTGATTAGAACAAGCATGCAAACTAGGCTTTGTGATGTTGCTGATTTCAGTTCCTGTTCTGTTGTTATTTTTATGTCATATAAAATTGATGCTACAGAGAGATCCAAGCATATTTTGAGATACGTCAGTAAGGAAGTTTTGAACATATGGTTATTCTATATCCATTCATGCCCCTGTTTGCAATTATGGAGTGGTCTAGCATGTCATTTCCTTGCTCTATTTTTGCTATAAAATGTTTCCTAGCAGATTGTTTACATGTTATTCAATTTTGCCAAGGTTGTTGTAGTTGATCCTTGCATGCTATGAACTTGTTCTTGCCTTGGTTAGTTTCATAAACATGTCTTCTTGCTGATGCTATGCTTATATTGTAATGCAATGACTTGTGGTGAGTAAATCGAGCTCGTGAAGTAGTGTACTTGCTGTTACTGTTTTGCTACGCTGAATCTGTTATTTGATGATGCTATGTAAACCTGCTTTTACAAGTCATTCTATGCATAATCTGCAGATGTTCACTAAGGATGTTTTGTTATACATGTCATGCTCTATCCATCCATGCCCCTGGTTGCATTTATAGCCTGCTGTAGCTTGTTGTAATCTTGCCCTCAAGTTGCTAAATAATGTTGCTGTCAGCCTGTTAACATTAAGTTCAGTTTTGCCATGTGTTTTGCTAGTGATCCATGCATCCTATGAACTTGCTATTGCCATGCTTAGCTTAATAAACATGTCGTCTTGCTGTTGGTCACCTTGACATGCCATGTAATGCTCTTTGGTGAGTGATACAAGATCACCAACATGCCTACTTATTGTTGTTCCTGCCATGTATGAAACTGTCATATGACTTGCCATGTTTACATGGGTGCCATCATATCTTCTGATCCTTTTTGGCTCATGATCAGTAAAGAACTTTTGTTCTATGCATTTAGTAGTATCATGCCATGCCTTTGTTTGCCATGATAAGTTCCTGTAACATGTTGTTTTATGGCTCTAAACATTGCAGCCTGATGTTATTTCTGCAAAGTCTGAAACTGATATTATTTGCAATTTTGCCATGTGTTTTGGAGCATGTTCTAGTGATTTCTGGAGATAGCTCAGTGTTCATGTTTTGTCATGCTTTACCTGTACATCATGTCCATGCCTTTTGTTTTTATGTTTAGGTGCTGTAGCATGTTGTTTTGATGCTTACAAGATGCCTAGTTGCTGTTTTGGACAGCTTGTCCTTTAAACTTGTTTCATGTGTATGTGTTGAACCGTTGCTCCGTTTTGAGTGTGCTCTATATGAAACTCGCTTGAACTTGCATGTAGCTTCATATTATCATGTTGCATCCTTGTTTTGGTGTGTTAGCTTGATGTTTGTATGCTTTTTACATCAATGCCATGTTTAACTTGTTTTGCTCATATCTTCTAGGCCGTAGCTTCGAATTAAACGAACCTTATATGTAACTTGATTAGATTTTCATGTAGATCATATTGGTGCATATTAACTTGCTGTTTAACAACTTGAACATAAGGTTTATTCATATCTGGACAAATTTCGAAATTTGCATATGAGGACTTACCGAAATTGTTATATGTTGTTCCCGGCCTCATTTAAACTTGCCTTGATGTGTTGCTCTTGTATGCATTATATCTTCCCATGAGTAGCTTCATGTAGCTATGTCATGCATCGTGCTTGTTGTGCATCATGTCATGTTCATGTGTGGTGTGTTTACCATGTTGTGTGCTTCTCTCGATAGTTCCGGTTTCGTTGCGATCGTGAGGATTCGTTCATCTACACTTGGTTCGGCTTCATCCGTTCGTCTTCTTCATGGACTCGTTCTTCTTCCCTGCGGGATTTCAGGCAAGATGACCGTCACTTTGGATCTCATTACTATCATTGCTATGCTAGTTGCTCCGTTCTATCGCTATGTTGCGCTTCCTATCACTTGTTCTTCAAGCCTCCCCAAATTGCCATGAACCTCTAACCTTTGACACCCTTCCTAGCAAACCGTTGCTTGGCTATGTTACCGCTTTTGCTCAGCCCCTCTTATAGCATTGTTAGTTGCAGGTGAAGTTGAAGATTGCTCCACGGTGGACAGGATTATGTTGGGATATCACAATATCTCTTATTTAATTAATGCATCTATATACTTGGTAAAGGGTGGAAGACTCGGCCTTATGCCTGGTGTTTTGTTCCACTCTTGCCGCCCTAGTTTCCGTCATACCGGTGTTATGTTCCCGGATTTTGCATTCCTTACGCGGTTGGGTGATTTATGGGACCCCCTTGACAGTTCGCTTTGAATAAAACTCCTCCAGCAAGGCCCAACCTTGGTTTTACCATTTGCCTCACCACCACCTATACCCTTCCCTTGGGTCAGCCAACCCGAGGGTCATCTTTATTTTAGCCCCCCCGGGCCAATGCTTGTCTAAGTGTTGGTCCGAACCGAGTAGACTGCGGGGCCCCCTCGGGGAAACTCGAGGCTTGGTTTTACTCGTAGGATGTCTCATCCGGTGTTGCCCTGAGAACGAGATATGTGCAGCTCCTATCGGGATTGTCAGCGCATCGGGCGGTCTTGCTGGTCTTATTTTACCATTGTCGAAATGTCTTGTAAACCGGGATTCTGAGTCTGATCGGGTCTTCCTGGGAGAAGGTATATCCTTCGTTGATCGCGAGAGCTTATCATGGGCTAAGTTGGGACACCCCTGCAGGGTATAAACTTTCAAAAGCCGTGCCCGCAGGCAGATGGGAATTTGTTAATGTCCGGTTGTAGATAACTTGACACCTAATCCGAATTAAAACCCATCAATCGCGTGTGTAGCCGTGATGGTCTCTTTTCGGCGGAGTTCGGAAAGTGAACATGGTTTTGGGTTATGCTTGGCGTAAGCAGGAGTTCAGGATCACTTCTTGATCATTGCTAGCTTCACGATCGTTCCATTTGCTCTCTTCTCGCTCTTATTTGCGTATTTTAGCCACCATATATGCTTAGTCGCTGCTGCAGCCTCACCACTTTACCCCTTCCTTACCCTTTAAGCTTTGCTAGTCTTGATACCCATGGTAATGGGATTGCTGAGTCCTCGTGGCTCATAGATTACTACAACAACAGTTGCAGGTACAGGTTATGCGATGATCATGACGCGAGAGCAATGTTTACTTGTTTTGGAGTTCTTCTTCTGCTTCTTCTTCGATCAGGGGATAGGTTCCAGGTCGGTAGCCTGGGCTCGCAGGGTGGATGTCGTTTGAGTTTCTGTTTGTGTTTCATCCGTAGTCGGATGATGCTCTTATGTATGATGATGTTGTATTCGTGTGGCATTGTATGCCTCTTGTATGTATCCCCATCTATTATGTAATGTTGATGTAATGATATCCACCTTGCAAAAGCGTTTCAATATGCGGTTCTATCCTTGGTGGGACCTTCGAGTCTCTTTAGGATAGTATCGCATATTGGGCGTGACAAGTTGGTAATCAGAGCCTCGACCGACCTTAGGAGCCCCCTTGTTTGATCGTGTAGTTTGGCCGTTGTTGAGTCTAGAAGAAAACTTTTTCTGAGTCTAGTTTTATCGAAGAGTAGGAATTCTTTTTACTCCTCAGCCCCTTCGTCGCTCTGATGAGGAATCTTGACGTAGGTGTTTTGAATTACTTCTCTTCCCCTTCAAATTTTTCTTTAGGTTCACGCAGTTAGTTTTTCGATCATGGGTTCTCATCTCTTTTCATCTGGTGCATTTTATCATCAAGTTGACTCGAGCATCTTCATCTTTGCCAAGTTCAATCCTTAGTTGTTTTCTTTTCCCACCCGCCCACCCTTTTCTTCTCGAAGCCGGAGTCCGTAATCGAGTATCTATCCTACTCGTGCGAAGTTTTTGCTCTCTCTCCTCAATGATTTCAACTAGTGTTTTTCTCTTCAAGTTATTCGTCGGTTCCCCGTTTCAAGTTGATGTTGTTTTCCCGCCCTCCCACCCTTTTCTTCCCGGAGTCTGACTCTCTCTCGACCATCTATCTCATTCGTGCGGAACCTCTTCATTCTTCCATAAATTATTTCAACAAGTGAATTCTCGTCTCGTTCGTCATTCTTCATCCCTTTCTTTTTCTGGTGGACTCAATTCAAGTTTTTCGGGTTGATCATATTCTTTTCCCTCGGCTCAAGTGTTTTCCTTGCTCGTTCGCCTCTCGCCAGCTTATCCTTCCGGGGTGCTCAAGACATCTCAAGAGATTCGTCCGTGTTCCAATTAATTTGAGGTTGTCACCTCATTCAAATATTTCAATTGTTCCGGTGCATCATCTATCTGTTCAACATCCTTTTCAACGGTGTTTTCTCTTCAGTGGCCCCTAACCCACATGTCTTTTCCTAGGATCTTACCCGACTCTTCTAATTATTCCGGAGCCATTCCTAATTCTTTTCAAAGGGTGACGTAAGAATGGATCCCATCAGTCACATGCCTTCTCCAAGATCGCGTTCAATTTTTTTTCCATTGTTGGCTCAACCTCTCTGGTTTTCATTCTCCTGGAGTATCTCAGTAATTTTGGTGGTGTTTCTCATCGTCATTCTTAACAATTGAAGACCGAAGAAGAGTTTTTACTCTCAATCTTGCCCGTTCTCCCGAAGATTCGTGGTTCTAGCTTCATATCATCCTCTCGAATTATTCCATTTGTCAGATATTCTTTTCTTAACCATCCGGAGTATTTCAGGAGTTGTTTTTCCATTCCTTTTCACCGGAGGCCATCGTTTCAGAAGAATTCTTTGTCCTCACATTTCAGCTATCATTATCCAATTATCCCGGTGCTTCGTTTAAGTGTTCTTTAATCAGCTCATGATCTCTTTTCTCTTTTGCATCTAAATCCCCTCAAGCATATTGGTTCTTCTAATTCTTCCTGGTGATTCATTCTCTTTCATCAGTCATTTTCGAATTCTTACGATGGTTCGTTCAACATTCTTTTTCTTTGATTATCATATTTAATTCATTTGTTCTTTCCAATCCTACCGGTGGTTCATGAAGACCTTCTCAAGTTTGCAATATGTCACTTCTCAATCCTTTTCAAGAAGAATAAGTAGTATGCAAAATCCATTGCTTGTCATCAATTTAATTTGATGAAGGATAAGCATACAATAAATCTTAATCTTATTTCCTCAAAGTGATTAATCCCTTCCTTCGGAGTTTGTTCTTGATGAATAAATTCTAGTTTCAAGTGTTTCATCTTTTCTTTTCCGGAGTTCAATTTCCTCGGCCATCTCGTCGGAAACCCCAATCTAAGTCACCGCAAGCTTTAATCTTATTCTTTCTTCCTTCATTCTATCTCATCATTCTTTTGTCACCGGAGTTCTTCATGGTGGTTCTTCATGATTTAATTCATTCTTCAAGAGTTCATCAAGATTTTGTTGGTGGAATTCAAGTATCTTTCCTTCTTGCTTTTCGAAATGCAATTAATTCTCCGAATTCTTTTGATGTGGAGTTTTGCATTTCTTTGTTCTTCTAAGCTATCCAATCATTTCCGTTTGTGGCCGGTTATCACCTTATGATCTTGAGATGTTACCTATAAGTCCACAACAAGTTTTTTTTCTTTCGTTGTTGATTTTCTCAACAACTCCGTTCAACCTTTCCTTCTAAGTTCTTTTCATTCAACTCTTTCAATTCTTTCCGGAGGTTCTGTGTCATGTCTTCATCAGGTGTCATTCCATCCACTCAAGCTCGTGTTCTAATCCTTCCATTTTCAGCCGGAGTGCTGCCAAAATCGTTTCAGTCTTATTAGTTTCTTATCTCGTTCTAACCGGAGTGGTTTCATAGTCTATCTGATTTTGTGAGCTTTCGATTCTCGTCATTCTCGTCGTTCCTTTCTTCTTCTCGAGTGCTCTCGATTCTTGCTTTTTCTCTTGAGTTCTTGTTTCACCTCATCCCTTTTCCCTTCCGTCTCGGTCCTAAGATCTCGGGACGAGATCTCTTGTTAGTGGAGGAGTGTTGTAACACCCCAGATTTGATGCGCCAGGTGTCTGCCAGTTATTCGCCATCGTTTCCATGTCATTTGCTTGCGTGTTGCATTTTTTTCCATGTCGTCATGCACATTTCATTTTGCATACGTGTTCGTCTCATGCATCCGAGCTTTTTCCCCGTTGTCCGTTTTGCAATCCGGCACTCCTATGACCTCTGGCGTCCCCCTTTTTTGTCTCTCGTTGTGAGTGGGTGTTAAACGTTCTTGGAATGGACCGAGTCTTCCCAAGTGGCCTTGGTATAGCACCGGTAGACCGCCTGTCAAGTTTCGTGCCATTTGAAGGTCGTTTGGTACTCCAACGGTTAACCGCGTAGCCCGAAGCCTCTTTTGTGTTGCAGCCCAACACCCTTCCAAGTGGCACAAAAACCATCCTAACCCCCTCCATGCTCTTGGTCGTTCGATCACGATCGTGTGGGCGAAAACCGCTCCCCATTTGGACTCTCCTAGCTCCCTCTACCTATAAATATGTGCTCTCCCCGAAATTTCGCAGTCCAAACCCCCGAAACCCTAATCTCCTCCCTCTCCATGCTGGACACGTCCGCCCTCGGCCAGACATGTCCGCCGCCGCCGTCCGCGGCCAATCCCGAGCCGCCACGTCGCCCTCCCCGCGCCTTCCACCGCCGCTAGCCCGCGCGGCCCGCTGCAGGTCCGCGGGGCCCGGTCACCACCGCCGCCCGGCCCGCGCCCCCGCGTCCGAGCTCCGCCGCCGCCCGCATCCGGCGCCGGCGAGCCGTCCCGCCGGCCGCCCGGACCTCGCCGCCCCACCGGCCGC
>NC_041381.1:518226603-518248940 GCF_002162155.2 Triticum dicoccoides | reverse complement strand
GCCGCCCCGCGCCGGATCCGGCGAGATCCGGTCGGAGTAGGTCTCCCCGGCCCCGAAGCTCCCTTCCCCGGCCATCTTCGTGTTTTCTGGCGAGTTTGCTCCGGCGAGCCTCGAGCATCGTGCCAGATCTGGAATCCCGAAGGTTGACCCTGTTTTTTCGTCTAAGTCCCTGAATATTTTTGCAATATGTTGCCCTATTCGTCACATCATAACTCCGCATCTGTAGCTCCGTTTCATGCATGTATTATGTCAAAATGTTCGTTGTGATATGCTCTACATTTAATTCCATTGCACCATGTTCATTTGAGCTAATGTTGATGCCTGAATCATCGTTGCAAGAGTGCTATATGATGTTAATCTGCTGAAACTGTTCTAACTTGGTGATTTGTCATTTTTGTTGCATTTTGTGTGTGCATCCTATGAGCATGAGTTCTACATGTGTTTTATACTACTTCATGCCATCTTTACAGGGGTGTATGCATGTATTTTTGTGATCAATGTGGTGATTAGAACAAGCATGCAAACTAGGCTTCGTGATGTTGCTGATTTCAGTTCCTGTTTTGCTATTATTTTTATGCCATGTAAACTTGATGCTACAGAGAGATCCAAGCATATTTTGAGATACTTCAGTAAGGATGTTTTGAACATATGGTTATTCTCTATCCATTCATGCCCCTGTTTGCAATTATGGAGTGGTATACCATGTCATTTTCTTTCTCTACTTTTGCTATAAAATGTTTCCTGGCAGATTGTTTACATGTTATTCAATATTGCCAAGGTTGTTGTAGTTGATCCTTGCATGCTATGAACTTGTTCTTGCCTTGGTTAGTTTCATAAACATGTCTTCTTGCTGATGCTATTCTTATATTGTAATGCAATGACTTGTGGTGAGTGAATCGAGCTCGTGAAGTAGTGTACTTGCTGTTACTGTTTTGCTAGGCAGAATCTGTTATTTGGTGATGCTATGTAAACCTGCTGCTACTGGTCATTCTATGCATAATCTGGAGATGTTCACTAAGGATGTTTTGTTACACATGTCATGCTCTATCCATCCTTGCCCCTGGTTGCATTTATAGCGTGCTGTAGCTTGTTGTAATCTTGCCCTCAAGTTGCTAAATAATGTTGTTGTCAGCCTGTTAACATTAAGTTCAGTTTTGCCATGTGTTTTGCTAGTGATCCATGCACCCTATGAACTTGCTATTGCCATGCTTAGCTTAATAAACATGTCATCGTGCTGTTGGTCACCTTGCCATGCCATGTAATGCTCTGTGGTGAGTGTTACAAGCTCACCAACATGCCTACTTATTGTTGTTCCTGCCATGTATGAAACTGTCATATGACTTGCCATGTTTACATGGGTGCCATCATATCTTCTGATCCTTTTTGGCTCATGATCAGTAAAGGACTTTTGTTCTATGCATTTATTAGTATCATGCCATGCCTTTTTTTTTTGCCATGATAAGTTCCTGTAACATGTTGTTTGATGGCTCTAAACATTGCAACCTGATATTATTTCTACAAAGTCTGAAACTGATATTATTTGCAATCTTGCCATGTGTTTTGGAGCATGTTCTAGTGATTTCTGAAGATAGCTCAGTGTTCATGTTTTGTCATGCTTTACCTGTACATCATGTCCATGCCTTTTGTTTTTATTTTTAGGTGCTGTAGCATGTTGTTTTGATGCTTGCAAGATGCCTAGTTGCTGTTTTGGACAACTTGTCCTTTAAACTTGTTTCATGTGTATGTGTTGAACCGTTGCTCCGTTTTGAGTGTGCTCTATATGAAACTTGCTTGAACTTGCATGTAGCTTCATATTATCATGTTGCATCCTTGTTTTGGTGTGTTTTCTTGATGTTTGTATGTTTTTTGCATCAATGCCATGTTTAACTTGTTTTGCTCATATCTTCTAGGCCGTAGCTCCGAATTAAACGAACCTTATATGTAACTTGACTAGATTTTCGTGTAGATCATATTGGTGCATCTTAACTTGCTGTTTAACAACTTGAACATAAGGTTTATTCAGATCTGGACCAACTTTGAAATTTGCATATGAGGACTTACCGGAATTGTTATATGTTGTTCCCGGCCTCATTTAAACTTGCCTTGATGTGTTGCTCTTGTATGCATCATCTCTTGCCATGAGTAGCTTCATGTAGCTTTGTCATGCATCGTGCTTGTTGTGCATCATGTCATGTTCATGTGTGGTGTGTTTACCATGTTGTGTGCTTCTCTCGATAGTTCCCGTTTCATTGAGATCGTGAGGATTCGTTCATCTACACTTGGTTCGGCTTCATCCGTTCGTCTTCTTCATGGACTCGTTCTTCTTCCTTGCGGGATTTCAGGCAAGATGACCGTCACTTTGGATCTCATTACTATCATTGCTATGCTAGTTGCTTCGTTCTATCGCTATACTGCGCTTCCTATCACTTGTTCTTCAAGCCTCCCCAAATTGCCATGAACCTCTAACCTTTGACACCCTTCCTAGCAAACCGTTGTTTGGCTATGTTACCGCTTTTGCTCAGCCCCTCTTATAGCGTTGTTAGTTGCAGGTGAAGTTGAAGATTGCTCCATGGTGGATAGGATTATGTTGGGATATCACAATATCTCTTATTTAATTAATGCATCTATAAACTTGGTAAAGGGTGGAAGACTCGGCCTTATGCCTGGTGTTTTGTTCCACTCTTGCCGCCCTAGTTTCCGTCATACCGGTGTTATGTTCCCGGATTTTGCGTTCCTTACGCGGTTGGGTGATTTATGGGACCCCCTTGATAGTTCGCTTTGAATAAAACTCCTCCAGCAAGGCCCAACCTTGGTTTTACCATTTGCCTCACCACCACCTATACCCTTCCCTTGGGTCGGCCAACCCGAGGGTCATCTTTATTTTAGCCCCCCCCCCCGAGCCAATGCTTGTCTAAGTGTTGGTCCGAACCGAGTAGACTGCGGGGCCCCCTCGGGGAAACTCAAGGTCTGGCTTTACACGTAGGATGTCTCATCTGGTGTTGCCCTGAGAACGAGATATGTGCAGCTCCTATCGGGATTGTCAGCGCATCGGGCGGTCTTGCTGGTCTTGTTTTACCATTGTCGAAGTGTCTTGTAAACCGGGATTCCGAGTCTCACCGGGTCTTCCTGGGAGAAGGTATATCCTTCATTGATCACGAGAGCTTATCATGGGCTAAGTTGGGACATCCCTGCAGGGTATAAACTTTCGAAAGCCGTGCTCGCGGTTATGTGGCAGCTGGGAATTTGTTAATGTCCGGTTGTAGATAACTTGACACCTGATCCGAATTAAAACGCATCAACCACGTGTGTAGCCGTGATGGTCTCTTTTCGGCAGAGTACGGAAAGTGAACATGGTTTTGGGTTATGTTTGACGTAAGCAGGAGTTCAGGATCACTTCTTGATCATTGCTAGCTTCACGATCGTTCCATTTGCTCTCTTCTCGCTCTTATTTGCGTATGTTAGCCACCATATATGCTTAGTCGCTGCTGCAGCCTCACCACTTTACCCCTTCCTTACCCTTTAAGCTTTGCTAGTCTTGATACCCATGGTAATGGGATTGCTGAGTCCTCGTGGCTCACAGATTACTACAACAACAGTTGCAGGTACAGGTTATGCGATGATCATGACGCGAGAGCGATGTTTACTTGTTTTGAAGTTCTTCTGCTTCTTCTTTGATCAGGGGATAGGTTCCAGGTCGGCAGCCTGGGCTCGCAGGGTGGATGTCGTTTGAGTTTCTGTTTGTGTTTCATCCATAGTCGGATGACGCTCTTATGTATGATGATGTTGTATTCGTGTGGCATTGTATGCCTCTTGTATGTATCCCCATCTATTATGTAATGTTGATGTAATGATATCCACCTTGCAAAAGCGTTTCAATATGCGGTTCTATCCTTGGTGGGACCTTCGAGTCTCTTTAGGATAGTATCGCATATTGGGCGTGACAAAGAGATAACTGAGGCACGCGAAGATGACGATGTATCCCGAAGTTCACACCCTTGCCGATGCCAATCTCCGTTTGGAGTGGTATGGAGTCGCAATGCTCCCCTAACCGCCACTAGGGACACCATAATATCCTCATGCCCTCGCACAATGCAAGCTGTGATTCCAGTAAGGGACCATTGAGTGCGGTCACCTAACCCATACAATTGGCAACCCTTGAGGGCGGTCACCAAATCTGTACAAATTGCTTGAGGCAATTTCCACAACCTAATTGGAGACTCGACGCTTGTCCGAAACTTTACACCACAATGATTGAGCTCTGCGACACCACCGACCATTTAGGGTTCCCAAGCACCCAATAGGAACAAGCTCTAGGGTGCCCAAACACCACTACAAAAAAAAGACACATCCGTGACATTTTGGGCCAAATGATTTTTTTTCTGTCATACATATTCCACTTCTATGACGATAATTGTGACAAAACCCGGTATCATCATAGATGTGGTGGGCTCCTACTTCTATGACAAAAAATCATGATAGAAAATGGGCTTTTCGTCCTGGGCGGGCTGGAGACGTAGCTGCATGACATTCTTTGGACCGTCCATGACAGAATAAACCGTGGTAGAAGCGAGGGCGAGGAAAATTTCGAGGAGTTCCCGGTTACGGTGGGTGTGGTCGGGGGCTGAGCGATGCGCGTTTCTCTCGTACACGTACGCACGTGTGTGCGAGGCGTTGGCTCTAACTAAACCCGAGCGAGGCGTTGGGCTCTAACTGAACCAGAGCGATTGCACTGCAGGCTACGCCTTACTGAACCCGAGCGATCGATCGATGGCTGTTAACTGAACCTGATCGAGCGATTCCTTCGCTACTGCTGCTAACTGAAGGCGATCGATGCTGCCTCTCTGGATGAACAGTGAGTGTTGCGCGCGGGGGGAGGGGGGGTGGATGAACAGTGAGCGGTGGCGTTGCCTCTGGATGAACAAGACCCCGATCGATCGAGCCGGTTGGGGTTGGATGAACAGGACCCCGTGGAGGGCTGGATGAACATGACAATCCCGTGGAGGGATGGATGAACAGTAGACGATGGAGGGGTGCCCATGGAGGGGTGTCCGTGGAGGGGTGGTTGAACAGTAGACGGTGGAGTAGCGCGTGGTTGAGGCTGGATGAACAGGAGCCCGTGGAGGCTGGAGGAGGTCGACGGTAGCCCGTGGAGGCTGGAGGAGGTCGACGGTGGAGATGAACAGTATCCCGTGGAGTCCCGTTTTGTGGTACGCCACACCCCTCCCAATGAACAGGACCCCCGTTTCGACCGTAGCGCTCCAACACAAGTCCGTTTCGTCCATTTTGCGATACGCCACACCCCTCCGGATCAATAGGACCCCCGTTTCGACCGTAGGAGGTCCGTTTCCTCCGTTTTGCGGTACGCCATACCCCTCCCGATGAACATGATCCTGTTTCGAACGAGGCCGGTCGAACACAAGGCCGTTTCCTCCGTTCTGCGGTACGCCAGGCCTCGTTTCCATCGCTTGTTCCGTCCAAGCCCTCCCAATGAACACGACGACGCATTCCATTCTGACCTAACCGGTTGGCTCCCCATGAACACGACGACGACGCTGTTTCTCTGTTCCGACCCAGCCATGTACACGAGCCTTGGCCGTACGTATGCGCGAGTAGGCGTTCGAGACCCCACCCGTATGTACATATATGTGGCCGTATTTTCTTTCTTGCACACTGGCCGCTGTACGTACGTGTACATGCTACGTGCGCGCCTCTACTACGACACGTGCACGCCTCTACTACGACACGTGCGCATCTCTACATCCACCAGTATGTACGTACACGTTCGCGACCAAAATGACAATGCTACGTACGCTTCGACCAGGTGGGTCCCGACTGTCAGGCACTTCCTTGCATGCGAAGATGTAGCTGGTGGATCCCACTAGTCAGGGGGGCGAATCGGTTTTTCTTTTGCCAGGACGCACTTCCTTGTGTGCGAAGGTGTAGCTGGTGGGTCCCAACAATCAGGGGGAAATGTTTTTTTCATGAAATACGGTGGCCTGTCCGATGGGTCCCTGCTGTTAGGTGGAGGAATAATTATTTTGCGCGTAATAAGGAGGCACTTCCTACCAGCCGCCGTGGACCCAGCTGTCAGCCACTCCACGCACAGTACTCTTCTGATGTAAGTCAGTCGTTGACCACATTGACCACACCGTGCCGAGAGCACCACAGCGATGGACGACGGCAAGGCCTAGGAAGGGGATGACGCGGAGACGGGGAAGACGCAGTAGTGGATGCCCACGCGAAGAGGAGTATGAGGGTTCACTGGTTCGGCTGCGGTGTGAGGCTGCCGTTGCTGCATAATAACAGGGGGTGTGGGTGAGTAGAGGGATGGCCTAGCCAGCGGCAGGAGTAGTAGGGGGTGGTGAGGCCTCCACGGCATCACAGCTGACCACGGGAGGCAGGAGCACGCAGCACGACCGACACTGGTTTGGGCGGCTGGAGCAATAAGACCAGAGGTTGAAGAAGCACTACGGCCGTTGGATGAACATGGTACGATAACAGGAGCTAGAATCGTTCATATTGACTAAGTTGACAAAGCCCTCCGTCCCCGTCAACTTGGTAGGCCCACAAGTCAGCCTCCCACTATGTTGGGTTCCAGCTGGCAGGGGGAGTATTCATTTTTTTGTGCGTAATAAGGAGGCACTTCCTTGCGTGCGAAGATAGCTGGTGGGTCCGACCTATAAGCGGGGGGCACATCTTTTTCACGAAATACAGAGGCCCTTTCGGTGGGTCCCAGATGTTAGGTGGAGGAATCATTATTTTGCGCATAATAAGGAGGCATTTCCTGTGTGCGGCCATGGACCCAACTGTCAGTCTCTCCATGCACAGTCTACTTCCGATGGTGTCGTTCGTTGACCACGTCGCGCCGAGCGCATCCAAGGTGGTGGACGACGGCGAGGCCCCGGACGGCAACGATCCGGAGATGGGAAGACGCAGGAGTAGAGTCGCAGACGGAGAGGTGTACGAGGGTTAACTGGTTCTAGTGCGGTGTGGTTCGGTAGTTGGTGGAGAAGAACAGAAGGTGTGGAGGGGTGGAGGGATGGCCTGGCCAACGGTGGAGTAGCGCTTCATAGCGAAGCATGCTAAGCAGAGCTGCTAGCAGCAGGAGGTGGGAGGTGGTCCCGGCTACGCTGGAGGAAGAAGACGAGAGATTGAAGATGGATGCCGGCCGTTGGATGTAAATCCAACGGCTAACATGTCAGAATCATTTGTTGACTAAATTGACAACGACTTGCGTTGGCTTCGACCTATTGGCCCACATTTAAGCCTCCAAAAATGTTTCACGTATTCAACCCATTTTTTCAGAATTTACAGTCTTTTTTCTTGCGCGATAGAGTTTACAGTGAATTTGATCTTTTTTGAATTACAACCATTAGCTGGGTTGGGTGAACAAATAATGTAGCATCCATGCGGCCCATTTATTTTATTTTCTAAAAAATTACAGGCCATTTGCACTTTCTCAAAATACACGATTTTGCTGGGCTGATTCTAATTATAATGTTGGGTTGCACCAGCAATGTTATCAAAAAATAAAAAGGGGCTGGGTATTTTGTTATAAATATATTTAAATAATAAGTGATATTATTACATTCATCCTTAAATCTTACCAAGCTTTTGTACACAATCACTAGGATTTTTGTGCCAAAACAATCCAGGATTTTATTGTTAAGAAATTATTTTTATAAGTTAATAAGATTTGGGATATTGTTTTCTTACATATGTAAATATCTGTTAAATATATGATGACAATAAAAATAATATATAATAACATATAAAATAATTTAAATATATATAATATAGTTAGAATGGAAACATAAGTTGGACCTGGCGTTCCTATTCTTATATAGAAAAATAGAACAGACCTCTGTGTTTTCTTCAAGAAAATACATAAATTGGGCTGCCGATATTCAGGAAAAATAAAACCTCGGATGGGAGGTCCATAGGCCGGTCGATACATGACGACCCTCAAGAAAATACAAACAGACCTATGGACCTCCCATCCGAGGTCGTGGGTTGCACATGTTAAAAATGAAAGCCTAGACGGGGCAGCCCAAAACCCAGCTGATACTTGCTGCCCCAGTGATAATAAATGATACCTTCTAGCTCCCCGGATTCGTTGTGAATTTATCTCCTATAGTAACTACGTTGAAGCACCTAAAAAATGTAACTATGTTGACAAACCGGTGGGCCCCAATGTTAGTATAGCATTAGGAGGAAGTATTTTTTCGATGAGGCACTTGCTTGCGTACGGCCATAGACTTGGTGGGTCCTGACTGTCCGCCTCTCCACGTACAGTCCTCTCCAGATTTCTCTTGTTTGTTCAGCATGTTCACAACGACAGAGAGTGGCGTCGCGGCGAGCGCACAAAGGCATAGGAGGGGATCCGGCCACCTGAGGAAGTGCCTTATTATTAACGAAACTACTGAACTAGCCTAGTGGCCAAGTGACACTACCCAACAGCTGTTCCGCCCTGGTTCAATTCCACCTCACACCTGTGCAGGGAAAATATCTCCAAATTTTTTGCCTCTGCCTTTATTGACATGTGGGTCCCCATTGTCATCTACGCACACCGCATCCAACACTTGCCAAAACTTTGTCCCTCGTTTTCTCTGTGTTTCGCACACTCGACATTGTGTGGGCATTTTGACTGTGCATCATATGAAGATGTGCTATGCATGAATGTTGATCAGCATGATGTTAACTGGCTGGTAGTTCCATTTTCGACCATGAATAAAACTTCCAACATGATGTTAACCCTGTTTGAAAAGGCTGTGTTAATATAAATGCTCTGCCTCTGAAAGTTGCAGTTTCTTATCTGAAACTGTACTTGCAGTTTCTAATCTGAAACTGAAACTTGCAGTTTCTTCTCCGAGAATCACATTGTCTGCACTTTTATACTCCTATGAAACTACATTTTTTTAAGTGCTAAAAATAGATCTCTAGAATTCATAAAATACTTCATATGCTCAATACTGCAAATCTGAAATTCAGAAGACATTCGTATCTGAAAGTACTATCAAAATACACAACACAAACCACAATTCACAACTTGCAAATACTGACAACCCTAAGCTCCTCCTGACAATTCACAACCTGCCCGACTATTGGGCTGGGGGGGGGGGCAGTCCCCTCCTATTCCTCGGCGGCAGACAGCCGCCCCGTGAGATGATGTGAACGGCGAGGGAGAGGATGGCGGGGAAGCATCGTTGGGCCAACTGCTTTTCTCCTCTTGCAGTTGGGTTCGGTCGACGAAGACTCCACCGGCTCGCTCTGGTAGGACACCCTCACAAATGGCACCCTGTAGATGCTCGATCCTTCAATCTTTGGTGGATGCTCCATCTGGGATCGATACTCCCACCACCGCTCCCTCACGATCGGATTCGGTGAATCTGTTTGCTCCATGGCCCAGAGGAACAGCTCTATGTACTCCCGCGCGACTCCCTTCGCGTGTATCACCGCCTTTTCACTCTGTTGCAGATATTTGGCCATGGTTGTCGCCGTCGTCGCTAGTTGGTCCGTGTTGTCAAACCAAGACTGTATCTCCAACATCCTAGCTAGCTTCACAGGGTCGCCATCTGCGATCCTCACGTATCGGTTGTACTCCTCCATCGATCTACTTCTCCACAGCACCTTCACTCGCCGGCGGTGGTTTTTGAATGGAAGAGGAGGGGAGCAGCGCTGGTTTTGGATTAGAACGGGAGAGGAGCGACGCTGGTTTTGGACTAGAATAGGAGAGGAGGGGCAGTGGTTTTGAAATGGAAGAGGAGAGGAGCGGTGCTGGATTTAGATTGGAACAGGAGAGGAGCAACGGTGGTTTAAGAGGAGAAGAGCGGAAGAGCGACGCTGGTCTTGGAAGTAATTTTTTGTTGTTTTGCTTATTTTGGGTCAAAGTTTGACCATGTACTGTATTTGACAAGCAAAATGTGAATGCATGTCACCAAAAATTGTATTGTTTGGTTCGTATCTGAATGTACTTTCAAATTATATTCTTTTTGCAACGTATAACATATATTTTATGTGCGAAAATCATGGTCAATTATGACCCAGAATAAAAGGGAGACTAGTTAATGTGGGGTAGCTTTCTTAATTGAACGGTAAATTGATTTTGATTTTGATTCAGTCACAGCGCGCCGGCCCTCTCGTCCAATCCTAAATCGCTGCCGCACGCTCCTCTCCCTCTTCTCCATTGCAAAACCACCTCCTCTCCTCTCCATCATCTCCATTCCAAAACCACCGTCTCGCCTCTCCCTCTTCTGATCTTCTCCATTGCAAAACCACCTCCTCTCCTCTCCATCATCTCCATTCCAAAACCACCATCTCGCCTCTCCCTCTTCTCTATTGCAAGACCACCGTATCTCCTCCTATCTTCCAAAGCTACCACCGGACCACTCAGAAGGACATCTATGGAGAGGATGCAGCAGCAAATCAGGCAGATTGCCGGCGGCGACCAGGCAAAGTTAGCCAGGTTGAAGGAGATCCTTACTTGTTTGACAATGAGTGGGAGATTTTGAGGATGGTGCGGGCCATGTGGCAATGTATGCGAAAAAATGTATACTGTAGGGGGTTCCTTTACAGTCTTTCTATCAAAAAAATGTATGCGAAAGAGCGAGACGGCGGTGATGAGGGCGGCGATGTACATGTACTCCTCGGCGGCAGTCACGCTGCAGTCCTCTGATTTCATCGAGTATCTCCTCTAGGCGATGGAGCAGACATATTTGCTCGAGGCGACAGTCAGGCGGAGGTGGTGGGCTTACAGGTCGAAGGTCAAGCACCCAGAGGATAACGAATCGATCGAGTATGGTGTGTTGTGCGTGAGGGTGCAGAGCCAGCCAGAGCCACAGGAGTATTCGTTCTCCCACGGCAAGAGGAGGCCAGATGGCGCGACGTCGCTTCCCCGCCGTTCTCCACGGTTCCCTCGATGCTCGCCTCATTTCAACGGCGGCCATAGGGTTTAAGGTAAGCTTCGCACTAACCTAATCTTCCACCTACTCATCCTTACAATCAGTGTGATAGCTAATGAAAATCATGCTTACAATCAGTATCCGAGTACTATGCCAATCACCCTAAAATAGCTATGGACCTTTGGGTCAAAGTTGTGATACAGTGTACAAATAAAGAAAAATAGATTGGTGCTTCGTTCAGAAAAGAGTACTCCCTAGAAAACTGCCAATATAAGCTACTAGTATTTGGTTAGAGGATTTGCTGCCAAGAAAGATCCGTCCACAGAGAGCGCCACACATCCCACTGGTGGTGGTGGATGCCAATGCATGCATGCAGCATGGTTGGTGTTGGTAATTTTTACTTGGCACACCTCGCACTCTGCATATATGCCGGTTCCATACGTACATTTGCGCAGTTCAACCAAAATGCAGCTGAATAACCCTGTTTGCACAAATAATGAAAAAGCGTGATTACATTATAGTGGCACTAGTTGATGAAACACACAAAATAAATAGAAGAAAATATTGCCATAGTATCATAGTATGCCATGCTGCGAGGGCGAGATTGGCCCTGCGAGGCCTCATACAGTACGCCTTATACTGGGCATCGTCCCAAGTCTCCTAGATACACCTTCTGCCAGTGATGAACATCAGTGTACATCGGTAGTACAAGGAGGCGCCTTGAGACATTCAAATCTCTATTTTTGTACAGATCAACTAAAATTAAGCACCCCAGTTTACAGAAACGCTTAAACATTAACAATGGGACTAGTTGATGAAACATACATTAACAAAGAGAAGCAGTTTCTTTATCTACATTAGAAATGAAATGATAGAGAGGACACTCGCTCTATTTTAACTATATTATTACTTCATTTTATCAATGACACTAGGGTCGAGCAGGTGGCAAATGAGGTGTACCGTGCGTCGCAAGGATGGAGGCTGGGGGCGCTTAGACTGGGATGCTGAAGCTGGCTCTTTCAGTCACCAACATGGATGATTCAACTCATGGGACCTTTTGGTGCAGTTCACCTAAAATGAAGCAATGTCCTGTGAGCTAGCAGCTTCTTCTTCAATTTTTTTTTAAGAAAAGGGCTCCAGCCCCGGTTCCATTTCCATCAGAAAACGAAACCCACAGAGCTTCTTCTTCATTAGTTGCAATAAAATTGAGTAACATCAAGGTTGGTTGTGAAGCTCCTGGAATAGTCAACTATAATTTGGATATCATTTGTGCAGTTCAACTAAGATCGAGTGTGAAATGTATATCTCTGTTTGCACAAAAAAGGTGGAAAGGAGGGTGACTAACAAGTGATGAAACATGCATCAAATGAGAAGAAGCATGTTCCTTATCTGAATGGCAATCCTACAAGGACAATAGCAATTTCTAAAGCAGTGGCATTGCTAGATATTAGTGTGGGCATTAGGATTAACTACGACAAGTGTTAAATACGACATTACTTTGGGCACGGGAGAGTAGGCGGACCAGGACAGTTGCATTTATAATGAAAAGAACCAACTTATCTTAATGGGAAATTTAGCAGGACATGTAAAAAAGCGCCATTGATTCATATTACTGGAGGCATTACATTGAAAACAACATTGTTTTAACGTGTCCTTACTTTTAACAGTGCCACTGCTACATTTTACCAGTGGCATTACATAAGAGTGGCTCGGGGCAACAAACATCAGAACAGGATATCTGGGTTGGTCCCATTTTTGTTCGGTATAGCCACCTTATACTGTGTGAGGCTAGCAAATCTAGTGCTGGACTTACTCTATTGACTAGTCCCCCAGTCCCCACTTTCTTTCCTTTTTCAACCAATAGATTGGGTTTATATTGAGTTTGTACTGTGTTTCCCTTTATTTCTCTATTAGACCTAGAGACCAGTTGGATAGCCAGTCTCTACTACTTTTCGCCCCCATTATTTCCTCTTTCGACCAAGTCCTAGATTCAGGTAACAAATCCTCCCCACCCCACCCCCTTTCTTCCTTGTTTGAACCAAGTAGTACTAGATTCAAGTGCATGAACTAGTTTTACATCTTAAACGTGAAAAATAGGTGGTTTTTGAACAACCGATCGATCCTATCTACGAGGGGGCCTGAGAAATAGTAAAAGATACAAATGCAGCGACGTCAGGAGCTCGTGAAGTAGAGCAAGGCCAGTTTCGAAGGAAGTTATACCTGATGGTCGTCGGGATGTCGCTAGGTGGGCGGCGGGAGGCCGAATCTGCCCACACTACGACAGTGAGGAAGAAGGGGTCGGAGGCCCTCCCTTGCCAGTGGTACTTGGGAGAGAACAACAATGCAGGCTGATCGGGACACACCAGCAGTGGGTAAGAGCCGTCGCTGAGGACGACCACGTGAACATTGCACCTTCTCACCTTCCCCGACGGAGAGGATCCGGCTAGATTTGTGACCAGCGGTGAGTAGAGAGAGAGAGAGAGAGAGAGAGAGAGAGAGAGAGAGAGAGAGAGAGAGTGGCCACAGCTATCGTGTTTAGATCTAGAGAGGACGAGACAATGTGAAGAGAGCAACACTAGCAAGCAAAAGCGGAGGCTCCTGCCTATATAGTGGAGTAGTACTAGTTATCTTTTGTCTACCGGAGCCGGCTTGACCTCGTCAATGACTGTCGAGAAGTCTTCATGCACGTGGCCCGGAGGCGTAGTTGTCGTCATTTTGATCTAAAGCGCCGGATTATAAATATAACACGAAAAGATGCCACCTGACAAGAAATCATAACCTCACTGCCCAAAGGAGACAACATGGATCCCGACGGACAAACTAGACGAGGAACAAAGCTCAAATTAAAGATAAACTCGTAGAAAAGGGGTCCGTGGATAGATGTCCTAATTAACATAGCCGGCTTGACCTAGATGGCAGCCTAGTAGTCTTTGTGCATGTGCCCCCAATGACTAGCCCAACTCAGTTGTCGCTGTTTAACCCTCGTAGTGATCCGAAGCACATGACACCTAATTTTGCGAGATGACAAGAAACCTTTTTTTAGATTTCTCACCACAACTACAGCCATGTACAACACAACCTGCACGATATGTAGACAATATGCCAGACCGACCGACCGTCTGGGGTGCGACGCGAACACGACAGGCGTGCTGTATACTCTGTACATGTGTACCGCCGTTTTCTAGAGGCTTTGCTCCATGGCGCAATCCATGGATACAAAATTAGTATACTGTACTATTTAAAAGTCGAGGGAGGGGCTTTTCCTGCGTGGTAGGTGGGGCAGTTCCGCCTAGTTGGTTCGACAGAGACGTGAGAAGACGAGGGAGTAGGCTACTGCAAACGTAGGGCTGTGTGATTTGATAGCGAATTACTGCTGGACAGGTGGGTCCCCGTGATTTGACTTGCCATTATCATTTTAACTGAGGCGCTACGACCGGCGTGAGTCTCCTGATTCCTGACCACCTCCATACAGGTGCCTCTCCCAATGCTCCACCATGTAGTAGAGGCTGTCTCTTGCATGAGAGCCCACTTCTCCACTTTTTCCTTGCCTCTCTTTCCTCCACATATGCAAAAATGCCATGTAAAGCGCACTATTATACTTAGGTTGGTCGTAATGGAGAGTATCATATACTAGTATCATGCATATGATACTTTTGTATGATACTACTCCCTCCGTCCGGAAATACTTGTCGCATAAATGGATGAAAATGGATGTATGTAGAATTAAAATACATCTAGATACATTCATTTCAATGACAAGTATTTCTGGACGGAGGGAGTACATCCGTAATGCATAGTATCATGTGTTGGTATCATAGGATAGTTTATTTATTGTCATGCATGACACATAGTAGCACATCATTTAATATGATATAGTATCATAATGAAACTACTCAACTCTCTCTTTTCTTCATTTAATTCGATGTCACCTCATCAAGATTGCATAGTTGGCATGCATGATACTACCTCCGTCTCGGCGAATAAGTCATTCTCGTAGTTCTAGGTTGACAATTTAACTATCTAAATATATATTATATGTGATAAAAAATATATATTTAGAACTACATCCTTGTAGAAATCTAGTGATATACTTTTCATGACATATAGCACATATTTAATTCCTCAAATCGATGACCTAGAACTATGCGAATCACTTATTCACCTAGACAAAGGTAGTACTACTCCCATTACAAGCAACCTTACTTGCTCCTACAGATGCTAAGCTTGCCACATAGGCATAAAGTCTGATGTGGCAAGTTAATCAAGAAGAGAGAGACTAGTTTGGTGACCCAAGGAAGAAACTATGCACATGTACCTAGGTGAAAAGACAATTTTGAGTCTATAGCTAATTAAATGAAGCAAACTTAGCAACAAAAAACTAATAAGCACACCATTTCATTGGAAGAGGTCACTCCTTGGCAAATGCAATAAATACTAGTACTCCCTATGTCCCACAATATAAGAACGTTTTTGGCACTACACTAGTGTCAAAAACATCCTTATATTATGGGATGGAGGGAGTACGAAGAAAGAGATAGAGAGAAGTAAAAAAAATACACTTATAGCCAACCTTGTTGTAGTATGAGTGACTAAGTGATGACTATGTATGACATGCCAACATCAGATAGCCTAACGCACCGTGTTAAATCTCCATGGGCGCGACCGCGCGAGCGACGCGACGGTCGTGGTAGGCGCGACCATGATCAAACGGTCGCATGCTAAGTTGCTGAAAATTTGCAGAATAACCCTCCAGGATAGGATATTCACCCATAGGTGGAATCACGCCATGCAACCGTTTGATCTCAGATCCAAGGGCTCTCGGAAGCCCATATCATGGGAGAATGGAAAGCCACTACCCTACTGTTCGCACGCTGGCAGTTTGCTCCTACTTGTCCCCGCATGTCCTTTAATACTACGGCGGTTCGCTCCTAGTTGTCCCATCCTTTCACATTACGACAGTTCCACTAATCTTAACCCTCCTCCCAAATCCATGGCGTCCCAAATCTCCATGATCAGCGGTGAGTACAAGGTTAGAACCATCACCGGTGATGAGTTCAACGTCATCTACACCCGTTCTTCTGCGACGGTGAAAGGATGCCTTTCTCGCTTCAGACGCATGCTCGAAAACTTAGATGATGAGTGGGTCGCTGGGCTAGATGTTGAGTACACCACAGTCCTGGGACGAGAGAAGGATCTAAAGGATGAAGAGAGGAAGAAGCCCACCGTGATCCAGGTTTGCGTGCATGACTTATGCTTGGTCTACCACATATGCCATGCCGACGTTGAATGCATGGATTTTAAGGACTTCCTCGAGAGCAGCCTAGTCAAATTCATTACTGTAGACTTTGGGAACGACAAAGAAGTCCTAGGTTGGATAGGCCTCGTTGTAGGCAACCCCTTCGACCTCCAGAAGAATCGGCTGGTGTCCTCTCGTCAGCCTTCAATGCTGACCCTGGTAGGAGCCATGGTTCATCCTTCATACGGTAAACTGGAGAAACCTCCATACAAGTTTCATCGTTATGCATGTCAGTGGAATGTACTAGATATAGACCACATCCACTATGCTGCAATGGATGGCTACCTTTGTTTCAATATCTACAAGGGTTGGATGAAGAGCAAGAGCCAAGTGTGCGGTTCAAGCAAAGAAGTATCGGCTAAGAGGAAGAGGGACAAGGACGAAGTCGAGGATGTGGACGAGGACTCCGAGTAAGGTGGCAGTGTTGTTGCTCATGGTGGTTGTAATGCAGTGTCTACCGGAATAGTTGCAAAGTTTAATTTCAGGCGTGCTTAATTTAATTTGAGGGGTGTGTTGTGCTGAGCCCCCAGCAGAACTATGTTATGTTTCTTCTCGTTACTTTAACTCTTTAGTACATACATACTACTAGTATTTCCTACATTTCATCTTTTAGTTGGTATAGTACTACCACTCGTTTCTTCACATTATATATGTACAATATATATGGCCAACATCATATAGCCAGCAGTTTAGTTGTCAAAGAATTTCAGGGTGCTTAGTTTTGTCAAAGAATTCCAGGATGCTTAGTTTTATTTGAGGGGTGGGTTGTGCTGGACACCATTATTGTGACTAGCCTTTTTAATAGTACTATATGCATAATTTGGCGACGAGCGCTCTCTATATGTACCACCTTTTTTTAATTTCAAGTTTTGCTCCATGTCGCAATCCATCGATACTACTATTGTACACAAGTATACATTTTTTAAAAGGCTAGAGGGCGGGGCAGTCTAGCTTGGTCGATTTCACGAGAGGCGAGGGCCTTCGTGATTTGACGGCTCATTACTGCTGGAAGGCGGGGCCTTGTGATTTTACTACTCGTATAAATGCGCCGACGACCTAAGGAGGAGCAAAGAACCATGTGGTATAATCAAGTTTTCCACTGGAGTAGTACTACGACAGAGGAGCACAAAACACGGCAGCCTAGTGCCATATGGCGATAAAAAATGATCTAATTTGCTAGTCATCTCATTGTTAGCATTGTTCTATTCATTCCCTCAAAAAAACATTGTTCTATTCATGCCTCGCAGAGAACGTGACACGTGCGGCAAAACACCTGAAGCAAAAGATGAAACACAGGAGGAAAAGAAGAAGGAAGATTATCAACCCAAATGATCTAATTCACCGCGGAGTCGTAACTGCTTCTTCATCGCCTCCACGACCTCCATCTCCTTGCGCGTCTCCTCCGCCATCTTCTTCATTCTGTCCATGACGCGGGATTTCTCGACGTGAGCCTTCATCATCTGTTCCACGCCCGCATTATGTACCTTGACAGCAGCCGGGTGCTTGATGCGGAGCTTTGCCAACTCCTCCTTCTGTTCCATGACGAGGGCCTGGAGCATCTTCATCGAGGAACTACTATTCTCATGCAGCTTCTTCCAGCCGGCGTTCTTCTCCTTCAACATGTCGATCTCGTGGCAGAGCTTCGCCTTGTCCTCCTGAAGTCACAGGATTTCGCCGGTCGCCTTCTTCTCTGAGGCAATGCTCTTATTCAGCAACATCACCAAGCCGGCGGTCAACTCCCCCTTCTTATTGAGCTCAGTGGGCATGTCGTCGAGGCTCTCCTTCAGCAGATCCACCAAGACTTGGATGAACTCCTTCTGCTTATTGAGGTGCTTATTGAGCTGATCGGGCATGCCGTCGAGGGATAACGACTCCAGCACCGCCGGCTCGGCATGTTCGCCTCCATGGCTAGGGCGCTCCTGGGAGCAATCGCCTACCCGTGAGAGATCTTTCGAGGTCTCTGCGTGGCGGCGAGCCCTCTTTTTTTTTCCATAGCCTTGGTTGCCGCTCCCTTTGTTACGAGTAGTTCTCGACCTAGAGCTCTGCTCACCGGCCATGGCAAGGACGGACGAAGAAGAAACACTTATGAGGAGGAAAGGTAGAGTAATTTTCGGTTAGGTAGTTCCCCTTTTTATAACCTAAGTACTAGCACTAGTACTAATACCTGCGTAGTGGGAACACATTCAGGTTTGGTACGTACTAGTAGGTAAAGATTAATTGATGGTATTGGTTTCGAGGCCCGAAACGGCTCCCGATGAGTTTAGCGGAACATAAATTTCAAGTAGACTACACTGCTCAAATGCGTAAATATTATGTTACTATAAAAAATTGGCACAAAATATGAAGGAGACCAATGGAAGTACTACTAGCAACCCATGATTTAACTACTCGCATGCGTGCAGTGGAGTAATAATGTCTTTCTTCCGCCCTCATGTCCACTCAATTTGCATGCGCTGTATTAATTAACCATCAATGAATTGAACGACTTTACACGCGTCAAATTATCACATGGGTTGGATCTTGGTACAAAATTGCGTCTGCCCGTGTACCCACGTGTGCGTGCGAGGGAATGAGTGCATGCGTGGCGTGCGTGCACATCTTCGCTTCGTGCATGTACCGCTAGTATGGCTCAGGGAGAACGAGTACATTCTTCTGGAACCAGCAGCACGTCATTGTGATTAATCCACGCAAGCATGTCGCGCAACGCCTTGACATGTGCCACGTGGCTTCGTGAACTGTAAGAGAGACACCATGTAGCATGCCATTGGAATTCTAATTTACGTGTTTTGCACATACTCGAAGTACTAGTAAGGTACACATGCATTGCACGCATCAGATTTTGCAACCAAATTATGAATAAATACCACACTATAGCATGTAAGCTCTGAGTCATATATGCCTGATGTAGACCTTCGTTTAATTCTTATAGTTCATCTCATTCAAAATCAATTAGTTTTTATAAAAAAGCTAGGGCCTCTTGGATTCGTAGGATTTCGAAAACGCGGGAATAGGAAACACATGGGATTATAGTGGAATGTCGTCTTGAATCCTATAGGATTGTACGAGTGTTTGATTGTGCATAGAAAAAACGCAGAATTCTTTCAAAGAGGTTTGAGTGGATGGGATGTTTCCTATGAAATCTAGTGCAAATGAATCATATGGAAAAATTCCTATGGTTACAATCCTACGAATCAAACAACCAAGATAGGAAAAATTCCTAATGATTAGAATCCTCGAAAATTCCTTTGAGAATCCTTTGAATCAAAGAAGCCCTTAATCTATTTTATGATTCATGGAATTGTGCGTTGTAAAGCATAAAGTAAAAACAAATAATGGCAATTCAACTAGAAAAAAGTTTGGGCAGTTATGATACGGAAGATTCTAGAACAAAATAGAACCACTATTGTTTTGAGGTTTGTGCATTATGCTTAAGTTCAACCATGGAGTCTGCTAGATTGTACATGTGGCAAAATCCGGTGGGGGGCTAGAAGATGGTGCGAGGGGCCGAGTGGAGGGAGACTATGAAGGAATGCACAAGTGCGAGATCGATATTTAGAGAGAGGGAGCGAGAACGTGTGCTGTTGCGTGAAGTGGCGGAGCCATGAAAAATAAATGAGCTAGGGGGCCCAGCATTGCTAATCCTTTACGAGGAGGGTCAATTCATGAACTTAAACCATTTTTAGCAGAAATTGTCTAATGATCACATTCATATTAGCCTCGATATATAGTGATGTTAGGGGGGTGGGGGGCAGGGCCCTTACTGCCCCCTGTCTTCGCCATTGTGCACGCGTTTGAGAGATGAAGCGGAAGGTATGGATGATGAGAGGGGGACATTGGATATATAATTAATGTGGGTGTATTAGCTATATATGTTAATCCTATATAGAGAGGTATAGATTGATCGATTTGGACGTGGGAAAGAGGGTGAGACCTCACTGGATATATTTATTGATCGGTTTGTGTGGAAAACTATGAAAGACCTAGCTATATGCACACATACATAGAGGAACATCGATCGTTGCGCATGCACGCGTGAGAGATAAAGAATGCCCGATATGATGGAGAGGGGGATGTGTATGGTTTGTGACTTCATGGGAGACCGACCTGAAGAAAAAGATTGCATGTGTGTGATGGATAATGCCGACTGGTAGTGTGTGTGCATGCATGCACGAGAGAAAGTTAGTGGTACAATTATAAAGAGAAGACGACTGTGTGGGTGTAAAAGACTAGGTGAGGTCATAATCAATGTAAAGTTGAATTCAAATATTTGAATAAGAGATCCTGATGTTTGAAACCCATGCATGCATAAATATAACAGAGATTTGCGCGGTGTGGTTTGGAAACAAGCATGTTGTAATGTATACACACTGAACAAGGTCAGACTGATTTGAATTTGAGATACTGATGGCAGACATCATTTGGCCACGTCGCATCCGTGCATGGACACACTATTCTAATTGGAGATAACGGGTGGCTTTCGCATCACATATCTATATCTATACCCCTATATATATATATATTATATTTTATATATTTTTATATTGTGTGCGGGTAACTTTAACTTTGAAATATGGTCGTTGGATGAGGCGAATCCGATGGTCAAAAGATGGCAAATTTGAGCACTACTGGCCGTTGGATATCATCTAGATTCCACCAGATTTCGCCACATGTATAATCTAGAAGACTCCATGGTTGAACTTAAGCATAGTGCACAAACATCAAAACACAAGCACTTCTTCTTTGTTCTAGAATCTTCTGTATCAGAATTGCCCAAATGTTTTTCTTCATGATTTGCCATTATTTGTTTTTACTTTATGTCTTACAACGCACAATTCCATGAATCTTAAAATAGATTAGCTTTCTTATAAAAACTAGATGATTTTGAATGAAATGAACTATAAGAATTAAACAAACATCTACATCATGCATATATGACTGAAAGCTTACATGCTATAATGTGGTATTTATTCATAATTTGGTTGCCAAATCTCATGCGTGCAATGCACGTGTACCTTACTCTAGTCTAAATGGTGTTTGTGTGTGTGTTGTGCGTGTTGAGGTGCAAATTGTCTTTTTTTGGGTACACATTAAGCTTGTTCTTCCGAAATTTCAAGCCGCGCCTTGTTATGCCGAAAATTCAAGCTAGCGTCTCTGTCTATCATGCTGCGAAACTCCTGCCTCTTCAACCCGCGGCTTGTTAGCCCAAAATATTTAAGATATATCTTTGTCTCGTTGTGCTCTGACAACTCCCTCCATCTCAACCCATGCCTTGCTATTCCAAAATTACAACGCGCGGAAAACTCCCACCTCCTGCAAAATCCTGACATGCGAAATGCCCGTGGTAGCCCTGAACCGAAAGAACCGCCTCAAATTGGTGGGGGTACTTTTGTAACTTACCCCACATTTTGGACAATTGCATCCCTAAGCCATGGTTCCCCACTGCCATCCCATCCACCCACCCATTCGTACACCGAGGCCGTGAAAACCCGCGATGAAGCCCCACACCCTGCTCCGTCCGCCACCCAGCCGGAGCCTCTTCCCTGACGACGTCGTCCACAGCAACACCTCAACGTCCCTCATCCATCGTACCAGATGAGGATCCGTAGTCGATCTCGTCGTCCCGCCGGTTCAGCCACCCCGTCCTCCACCTCCAAGGAGCTGCCCCGACGTTCCTCTCATCTTTCACGCCACCTCCATTGCCACACCGCCGTCTTCACCTGCACCACCGGAAGAGCATCATCATCACTGTTTCCTAGATGAAGCGGCGGCCTAATCGGTGCCACCAAATAGGTTGTACACTAATCGCCGCATTTTCTTCTTGATTCGAACTTCACGGTGCTGCTGGCGCTCGGTCCCGAGCTGACACGGCGCGGCTCCATCCACGGTGGCGTCGTCGGCCACTTCCTCCATGGTGTCGCTCCCTTGCCGGCGACGTCCACATCAGTAGGAGCTGCTGCTGCTTTAGCTCTCACTTGCGCTGCTGCTCTGCTCTTGCTCTCAGTCCCCTGCCTGGTCTGCTCTCGTTCTTGCTCTTGCTTGCGATGCTGCTCCGATTTAGCTACACTTCAGTTGACTGAATTGAATTTTGGGTTAGTCGATTTTCAGGGGGTGGGGGGGCTCGCCGGGGTGAAGGAAGAACC
>NC_041381.1:517910805-517921135 GCF_002162155.2 Triticum dicoccoides | reverse complement strand
TTCCCGCTGGCTGAGGCAGCACGTGAGCGTGCCAGTGCACCAGGCGGAGTGGCACTGGAAGCACCGCGCCCCTCTCCCCTACCCCGATGTCACCCTGCCGCACGACTGGCACTTGGATCTGGAGAGGATCCCAGTGCCGGCGGCGCCGCGGTCGGCAAGCGCGCACGTAGAGGAGGTGCGGCGCTGGCTGGTGCTGCTGATGGCCGAGCAACACCGTGAGTCCGCCTACAACGCCACTCGCCCTATTGGGCACGAGGAGACCAGGCGGCGCGGCGTCCGTGAAGTCTCCCGTAGCTCCCAGCCGCCACCCATCGTCGTTCGCGACGAGGACCAGGAGGCTGAGGCCGCCTACCAGGCGTCCATGGCAGTTGTCCTCCGGGAAAGCGAGGATGACGAGCGGCGCGAGATGGCGTACGGGGAGGAGAAGGAGGCGGCGTACCAGGCGTGCATGGGAGAGGCCATGGGGCTGTTCGTGGCCGGCGACTACAGTGTGCCGCCGCTGGCCCCACCATCCCCAATCAAGGCCGAGCCAGAGCCGACCCCCGTCGAGCGCTACTCCTGGACGGGAGTAGTGAGTGAGTGGGTCAGCGCCCCGTCGATCTGGATGGGGGCGACGCTGGCACGGGAGGCGATGTACCTCGAGCAATGGCATCAGCGATGGATGGCCGAGGTGTTGGGAAACGCAGTAATTTCAAAAAAATCTTATGATCACGCAAGATCTATCTAGGTGATGCATAGCAACGAGAGGGGAGAGTGTGCCCACGTACCCTCGTAGACCGAAAGCGGAAGCGTTTCAATAACGCGGTTGATGTAGTCGAACTTCTTCACGATCCAACCAATCAAGTACCGAACGTACGACACCTCCGTGTTCAGCACACGTTCAGCTCGATGATGTCCCTCGTGCTCTTGATCCAGTTGAGGATGAGGGTGAGTTCCGTCAGCACGACGGTGTGGCGACGGTGATGATGATGTTACCGGTGCAGGGCTTCGCCTAAGCTCTATGATGGTATGATCAAGGTGTGTAACTGTTGAGGGGGGCAACGCACGCGGTTAAGAGAAACTTGTTTATCTTGATGTGTCTTTGGTGCTAGCCCTACCCCTCTATTTATATGTTGAGCCTTGAGGTCAAAACTTGGAGTAGAAGCCTCCACAAAGTCGGTTTCACCCCAAAGGCAAGAGTCCAGGCCCAGACGCCAGGGTTCCCGGCGTCTGGACCCAGACGCCATGGACCCTGGCGTCTGGCCCCTGGATTTTGCAAAACTTCATTTTGCGCTTTCCAAAAACCTTGTGGCCTTTCCCCTTTGGCCCAAATAAAGTGTTCTCGTACCCAAACATTTCGGGAAACATCCAGAACCCCTTTTGGTGAATTTCGGAACCCTTCTGGAGATCAAACACTATTATCCCATATATCAATCTTTATCTCCGGACCATTCCGGAGTTCCTCATCTTGTCCGTGATCACATCCGGGACTCCGAACAACATTCGGTCACCAACATGCATAACTCATTCAATACTATATCATCAACGAACGTTAAGCGTGCGAACCCTACGGGTTCGAGAACTATGTAGACATGACTGAGACACCTCTCTGGTCAATAACCAATAGCGTAACCTGGATGCTCATATTGGCTCCTACATATTCTACGAAGATCTTTATTGGTCAAACCGCATAACAACATACGTTGTTTCCTTTGTCATCGGTATGTTACTTGCCCGAGATTTGATCGTCGGTATAATCATACCTAGTTCAATCTCGTTACCGGCAAGTCTCTTTACTCGTTCCATAATACTTCATCCCGCAACTAACTCATTAGTCACATTGCTTGCAAGGCTTATAGTGATGAGCATTACCGAGAGGGCCCAGAGATACCTCTCCAAAACACGGAATGACAAATCCTAATCTCGATCTATGCCAACCCAACAAACACCTTCGGAGACACCTGTAGAGCATCTTTATAATCACCCATTTATGCTGTGACATTTGATAGCACACAAGGTGTTCCTCCGGTATTCGGGAGTTGCATAATCTCATAGTCTGAGGAACATGTATAAGTCATGAAGAAAGAAGTAGCAATGGAACTGTAACAATCATAATGCTAAGCTAACAGATGGGGGCATGTCCATCACATCATTCTCCTAATGATGTGATCCCGTTTATCAAATGACAACACATGTCTATGGTTAGGAAACATAACCATCCTTGATTAACGAGCTAGTCAAGTAGATGCATACTAGGGACACTATGTTTTATCTATGTATTCACACATGCACTAAGTTTCTGGTTAATACAATTCTAGCATGAATAATAAACATTTATCATGAATTAAGGAAATAAATAATAACTTTATTATTTCCTCTAGGGTATATTTCCTTCACTCTCCCACTTGCACTAGAGTCAATAATCTAGATTACAAAGTAATGATTCTAACACCCATGGAGTTTTTGTGCGGATCATGTTTTGCTCATGGAAGAGGCTTAGTCAATGGGTCTACAACATTCAGATCCGTATGTATCTTGCAAATCTCTATGTCCCCTTCCGACACTTGATGACGGATGGAATGGAAGTGTCTCTTGATGTGCTTGGTTCTCTTGTGAAATCTGGATTCCTTTGCCAAGGCAATTGCACCGGTATTGTCACAAAAGATTTTCATTAGACCCGATGCACTAGGTATGACACCTAGATATGATATGAACTCCTTCATCCAGACTCCTTCATTTGCTGCTTCTGAAGCAGCAATGTACTCCGCTTCACACGTAGATCCCGCCACGCCGTTTTGCTTGGAACTGCACCAACTGACAGCTCCTCCATTCAATCAAAATACGTTGCCGGTTTGCGACTTAGAGTCATCCGGATCAGTGTCAAAGCTTGCATCAACATAACCGTTTACGCGAGCTCCTTGTCACCGCCATAAACAAGAAACATATCCTTAGTCCTTTTTAGGTATTTCAAGATGTTCTTGACCACTGTGCAATGCTCCACTCCAGGATTACTTTTTTACCTTCCTGCTATACTTATAGCAAGGCACACATCAGGTCTGGTACACAACAATGCATACATGATAGAACCTCTGGCTGAAGCATAGGGAATGACTTTCATTTTCTCTCTATCTTCTACAGTGGTCGGGCTTTGAGTCTGACTCAACTTCATACCTTGTAACACAAGCAAGAACCCTTTCTTTGACTGATCCATTTTGAACTTCTTCAAAACTTTATCAAGGTGATGTGTTTTGTGAAAGTCAAATTAAGCGTCCTGATCTGTCTCTATAGATCTTGATGCCCAATATGTAAGCAGCTTCATCGAGGTCTTTCATTGAAAAACTCTTATTCAAGTATCCCTTTATGCTATCCAGAAATTCTATATCATTTCCAATCAACAATATGTCATCCACATATAATATTAGAAATGCTACAGAGATCCCACTCACTTTCTTGTAAATACAGGCTTCTCCAAAAGTCTGTATAAAATCATATGCTTTGATCACACTATCAAAGCATTTATTCAAACTCCGAGAGGCTTGCACTAGTCCATAAATGGATCACTGGAGCTTGCACACTTTGTTAGCACCTTTTGGATCGACAAAACCTTCAGGTTGCATCATATACAACTCTTCTTCCAGAAATCCATTCAGGAATGCAGTTTTGACATCCATCTGCCAAATTTCATAATCATAAAATGCGGCAATTGCTAACATGATTTGGACAAACTTAAGCATCACTACGGGTGAGAAAGTCTCATCGTAGTCAACTCCTTGAACTTGTCGAAAACCTTTTGCAACAAATCAAGTTTTGTAGACAGTAACATTACCGTAAGCGTCAGTCTTCTTCTTGAAGATTCATTTATTTTCTATGGCTTGCCGATCATCGGATGAATCCTCCAAAGTCCACACTTTGTTCTCATACATGGATCCCATCTCAGATTTCATGGCCTCAAGCCATTTCGTGGAATCTGGTCTCATCATCGCTTCCTCATAGTTCGTAGGTTCACCATGGTCTAGTAACATGACTTCCAGAACATGATTACCGTACCACTCTGGTGCGGATCTCACTCTGGAAGACCTACGAGGTTTGGTAGTAACTTGATCTGAAGTTTCATGATCATCATCATTAGCTTCCACACTAATTGGTGTAGGAATCATTGGAACTGATTTCTGTGATGAACTACTTTCCAATAAGGGAGAAGGTACAATTACCTCATCAAGTTCTACTTTCCTCCCACTCACTTCTTTTGAGAGAAACTCCTTCTCTAGAAAGGATCCATTCTTAGCAACAAAGACCTTCGGATCTGTGATAGAAGGTGTGCCCAATAATTTCCTTTGGGTATCCTATGAAGACGCACCTCTCCGATTTGGGTTCGAGCTTATCTGGTTGAAGCTTTTTCACATAAGCATCATAGCCCCAAACTTTAAGAAATGACAACTTTGGTTTCTTGCCAAACCATAGTTCATAAGGCGTCGTTTCAACGGATTTTGATGGTGCCCTATTTAAAGTGAATGCAGCCATCTCTAAAGCATAACCCCAAAATGATAGCGGTAAATCAGTAAGAGACATCATAGATCGCACCATATCCAACAAAGTACGGTTACGACGTTTGGACACGCCCTTTCGCTATGGTGTTCCAGGTGGCGTAAGTTGTGAAACTATTCCACATTGTTTCATATGAAGACCAAACTCGTAACTCAAATATTCACCTCCACGATCAGATCGAAGAAACTTTATTTTCTTGTCACAATGATTTTCCACTTCACTCTGAAATTCTTTAAACTTTTCAAATGTTTCAGACTTATGCTTCATTAAGTAGATATAACCATATCTGCTCAAATCATCTATGAAGGTAAGAAAATAACGATACTCGCCACGAGCCTCAATACTCATTGGACCGCATACATCTGTATGTATTATTTCCAATAAGTCAGTAGGTCTTCAATTGTTCCGGAGAACGGGGTTATAGTCATCTTGCCCATGAGGCACGGTTCGCAAGCACCAAGTGATTCATAATCATGTGATTCCAAAAGTCCATCAGCATGGAGGATCTTCATGCGCTTTACACTGATATGACCCAAACGGCAGTGCCACAAATAAGTTGCACCATCATTATCAACTTTGTATCTTTTGGCTTCAATATTATGAACATGTGTTTCATCACGATCGAGATTCAACAAAAATAGATTACTCAACAAGGGTGCATGACCATAAAAGATATTACTCATATAAATAAAACAACCATTATTCTCTAATTTAAATGAATAACCATTTCGCATCAAACAAGATCCAGATATAATGTTCATGCTCAACGCTGGCACCAAATAACAATTATTTAGGTCTAAAACTAATCCCGGAGGTAGATGTAGAGGTACCGTGCCGACGGCGATCACATCGACCTTCGAACCATTTCCCACGCGCATCATCACCTCATCCTTAGTCAATCTTTGTTTAATACGTAGCCCCTGTTTCGAGTTGCAAATATGAGCAACAGAACCGGTATCAAATACCCAGGCGCTACTACGAGCATTAGTAAGGTACACATCAATAACATGTATATCAAATATACCTTTCACTTTGCCATCCTTCTTATCCGCCAAATACTTGGTGCAGTTTCGCTTCCAGTGACCAGTCCCTTTGCAGTAGAAGCACTCAGTTTCAGGCTTAGGTCCAGACTTGGGTTTCTTCTCTTGAGCAGCAACTTTCTTGCCATTCTTCTTGAAGTTCCCCTTCTTCCCTTTGCCCTTTTTCTTGAAACTAGTGGTCTTTTTGACCATCAACACTTGATGCTCCTTTTTGATTTCTACCTCTGCAGCCTTTAGCATCACGAAGAGCTCGGGAATAGTTTTGTTCATCCCTTGCATATTATAGTTCATCATGAAGCCTTTATAGCTTGGTGGCAGTGATTGAAGAACTCTGTAAATGACACTATCATCAGGAAGATTAACTCCCAGCTGAGTCAAGTGGTTATGGTACCCAGGCATTCTGAGTATGTGTTCACTGACAGAACTATTCTCCTCCATTTTGAGCTGTAGAACTTGTTGGAGACTTCATATCTCTCAACCCAGGCATTTGCTTGAAATATTAACTTCAACTCTTGGAACATCTCATATGCTCCATGACATTCAAAACGTCTTTGAAGTCCAGATTCTAAGCCGTAAAGCATGGCACACTGAACTATCGAGTAGTCATCAACACGCGTCTGCCAGGCATTCACAATGTCTGCAGTTGCTGGCGCGGGTGGTACACCTAACGGTGCTTCCAGGATGTAATTCTTCTGTGCAGCAATGCGGATAATCCTCAAGTTATAGACCCAGTCCGTGTAGTTGCTGCCATCATGTTTCAACTTAGCTTTCTCTAGGAACGCATTAAAATTCAAAGGAATGGTAGCACGGGCCATTGATCTACAATAACATAAACATGCAAAATAACTATCAGGACTAAGTTCATGATAAATTGAAGTTCAATTAATTATATTCCTTAAGAACTCCCACTTAGATAGACATCCCTCTAGTCATCTAAATGATCACGTGATCCAAATCAACAAAACCATGTCTGATCATCACATGAGATGGAGTAGCTTTCAATGCTGAACATCACTATGTTGATCATATCTACTATATGGTTCACGTTCGACCTTTCGGTCTCAGTGTTCCGAGGCCATATCTGCATATGCTAGGCTCATCAAGTTTAACCCGAGTATTCTACGTGTGCAAAACTGGCTTGCACCCGTTGTATGCGAACGTAGAGCTTATCACACCCGATCATCACGTGGTGTCTCAGGACGACGAACTGTAGCAATGGTGCATACTCAGGTAGAACACTTATACCTTGAAATTTAGTAAGGGATCATCTTATAATGCTACCACCGTACTAAGCAAAACAAGATGCATAAAAGATAAACATCACATGTAATCAAAATACATGACATGATATGGCCATCACCGTCTTGTGCTCATGATCTCCATCACTGAAGCATCGTCATGATCTCCATCGTCACTGACGTGACACCTTGATCTCCATCGTAGCATCGTTGTCGTCTCGCCAACTATTGTTACTACGACTATCACTACCGCTTAGTGATAAAGTAAAACAATTAAATGGCGATTGCATTGCATACAATAAAGAGACAACCATATGGCTCCTGCCAGTTGCCGATAACTTTGTCACAAAACATGATCTTCTCATAAAACAATTTATATCACATCATGTCTTGACCATATCACATCACATCTAGCCCTGCAAAAACAAGTTAGACGTCCTCTACTTTGTTGTTGCAAGTTTTACGTGGCTGCTACGGGCTTTTAGTAAGAACCGTTCTTACATACACATCAAAACCACAACGATTTTTCGTCAAGTGTGCTGTTTTAACCTTTAACAAGGACCAGCCGTAGTCAAACTCGATTCAACTAAAGTTGGAGAAATAGACACCCGCCAGCCACCTATGTGCATAAGCACATCGGTAGAACCAGTCTCATGAACGCGGTCATGTAATGTCGGTCCTGGCCGCTTCATCCAACAATACCACCGAATCAAAGTAAGACGTTGGTGGTAAGCAGTATGACTATTATCGTCCACAACTCTTTGTGTTCTACTCGTGCATAAAACATCTATGCATAGACCTGGCTCGGATGCCACTATTGGGGAACGCAGTAATTTCAAAAAAAATCCTACGACCACGCAAGATCTATCTAGGCGATGCATATCAATGAGAGGGGAGAGTGTGTCCACGTACCCCCGTAGACCGAAAGAGGAAGCGTTCCAATAACGTGGTTGATGTAGTCGAACTTCTTCACGATCCAACCGATCAAGTACCGAACGTACGACACCTCCATGTTCAGCACACGTTCAGCTCGATGACGTCCCTCGTGCTCTTGACCCAGTTGAGGACGAGGGTGAATTCCGTCAGCACGACGGCGTGGCGACGGTGATGATGATGTTACCGGTGCAGGGCTTCGCCTAAGCTCTACGATGGTATGATCGAGGTGTGTAACTATTGAGGGGGGCACCACACACGGTTAAGAGAAACTTGTGTATCTTGATGTGTCTTTGGTGCTAGCCCTACCCCTCTATTTATATGTTGAGCCCTGGGGTCAAAACTTGGAGTAAAAGCCTCCATAAAGTCGGTTTCACCCGAAAGGCAAGAGTCCTTCTCGGACTCCAGGGCCAGACGCCAGGGTTCCCGGCGTCTGGCCCCTGACGCCAGGGACCCTGGCATCTGGCCCCTGGACTCCTCAAAACTTCCTTTTGCGCTTTCCAAAAAACTTGTGGGCTTTCCCCTTTGGCCCAAATAAAGTGTTCTCGTACCCAAACATTTCGGGAAACATCCAGAACCCCTTTTGGTGATTTTGGGAACCCTTCTGGAGATCAAACACTATTATCCCATATATCAATCTTTATCTCCGGACCATTCCGGAGTTCCTCGTCTTCTCCGTGATCACATCCGAGACTCTGAACAACATTCGGTCACCAACATACATAACTCATTCAATACTATATCGTCAACGAACGTTAAGCGTGCGGACCCTACGGGTTCGAGAACTATGTAGACATGACTGAGACACCTCTCTGGTCAATAACCAATAGCGTAACCTGGATGCTCATATTGGCTCCTACATATTCTACGAAGATCTTTATTGGTCAAACCGCATAACAACATATGTTGTTTCCTTTGTCATCGGTATGTTATTTGCCCGAGATTTGATCGTCGGTATAATCATACCTAGTTCAATATCGTTACCGGCAAGTCTCTTTACTTGTTCCATAATACTTCATCCCGCAACTAACTCATTAGTCACATTGCTTGCAAGGCTTATAGTGATGAGCATTACCGAGAGGGCCCAGAGATACCTCTCCAAAACACGGAGTGACAAATCCTAATCTCGATCTATGCCAACCCAACAAACACCTTCGGAGACACCTGTAGAGCATCTTTACAATCACCCATTTACGTTGTGACATTTGATAGCACACAAGGTGTTCCTCCGGTATTCGGGAGTTGCATAATCTCATAGTGTAAGGAACATGTATAAGTCATGAAGAAAGAAGTAGCAATGAAACTGTAACAATCATAATGCTAAGCTAACAGATGGGGGCATGTCCATCACATCATTCTTCTAATGATGTGATCTCGTTTATCAAATAACAACACATGTCTATGGTTAGGAAACATAACCATCCTTGATTAACGAGCTAGTCAAGTAGAGGCATACTAAGGACACTATGTTTTATCTATGTATTCACACATGCACTAAGTTTCCGGTTAATACAATTCTAGCATGAATAATAAACATTTATCATGAATTAAGGAAATAAATAATAACTTTATTATTGCCTCTAGGGAGTATTTCCTTCACGAGGAGCGTCGTGACCGCAAGTACCTCGAGCAGCTAGAGTGCGACGCTGAGGAGGAGCAACGCGATGCGGAGGAGGAGGCACGCCAAGCCCAGGGCGCGGCGGCACCGGCCGCGGTGGCACAACCGGCGGCCGACATCGCCGCCGCCTGGAACACGGCGTTCCCCTGGGCCGGCCCCGCGCCGACGCTAATCGGCCCCGACGTCGACAACGAGGACACCTAGGGCAGCGCGCCGCTTCGTAGTTTAGTTTTTCTTAAATGTTTAATTAATGTAATGTGGACGCGTGGACTATCATCGGCCTTCGTGGCCGGCTTTAACGTTTAATTAATGGTTGTTTTTATTTGTGTTCTTTTTTTTCACACGCCGTTAAAATGGGTCGGACCAGCGCTGGGCGCATGCGCTGACCCAAACACGAAAGTGGACGTGGGCGTCCGCCGGGAACAAAAAGCGAACAAAATCGCCGTCCATTTGGATCGGCGCGTTGGAGTTGCTCTTATATGTTGTGAGCTGAAAATGTAGGATGAAATAAGAAGTGTTCGGCCTCGCCGGCCAAAAAATAAGTTCAGCTCCATCGGCCATGGAGTGTGATCATGACTCCATACTGGCCGGATCTCCTACCCCATAGTTAGTGGCTGACAGATGAACAATTCAAAATTGTGGGAATCAAGTTCTTGTACATAAATAAGAAGTTGTACGCACATGTGGACTGACACCGTCTCCAGGCATGGGGGAATGAAAAAAGTAATGACAATGGTGAGTGTCTTTCCTAAATCAGAATTCAATGTAAATCTAGCACATGGCAAAAACATGTGTGAAATAAATTTTCTTTCTCCTAAATAGTGGAAAACTCCACATATGATGTCGGTGCTCTGAACTTGCATGCGGTTTCTCCCTAAAAATTTCTTGTGCATTGCCCATAATAAATCATTGAAGCATGCATGTGGTTTTTTGGTTTGGAAACTTGACATGTTAAAAACACAAATTTATCAACGAAC
>NC_041381.1:517889231-517910280 GCF_002162155.2 Triticum dicoccoides | reverse complement strand
CTAATCCCTTTCTCTCTCTCAGAGCGCTCTTTCTCTCTCTCCATGTTTCACCATTAGGTGGTAGTTACCTTCATCTTTTTTGCCGTCTGATTGCTTGAGATGTGTGCGGCTCCTAACAGGTTGCGGGTAAAATAAAGAAGGATATATTTTCCACTCAGATCTCCACCTTCCTATTTTCTTGGGCTAGCCCCGTATATCGCTTGACATAAAACCATGAAACGCTAATCCCTTTCTCTCTCTCAGAGCGCTCTTTCTCTCTCTCCATGTTTCTCGGTCAAAATCTTCACGTAAAGCTGGATCTGAAAAAATCATTAGAGACAAAAGGTATGCGACATGCATCTACACAAACATCGTGTAAATCGATTGTTAATTGTTCCTAATTTCCATTCTTATACAGGGGTCACGGGCAACGTTGATGGCTGATGGGATTAGGAGCATGGATGTATGTTCCAACGTATTCATCCAGAGGACCCAATCTTTAATATTCCTCCTAGTCGATTTATAATATAATCAGATTTTTTATGATCATGGATTAGGACCATGTTCCAAGGCGTTCATCTAGCCGATACATCAACCATGCATCTAGAAAAACACATCCGTCGTGTAAGATTGCGATGCGCAACGACCACCAATATAAGATTGTTATGGTGCGGCGACGGTGACAACGATTTACGGCTGCACACGCCGACGAGCGACTACTCTATGAGGTAGCAGAGACGACTACATACTACTGCACATCTCGGATGGCTCACCGGCGAGGCGAGCGGCGGCTGCGTCGCAATACTGTTTATGGCCGACATGTGACTGCTCCAGCACGGCGGCGGCGGCGACGACGGCGATGTACATATACTCACAGTATATACTCCATCGTGAGAGATGGCAATGTATGAGAAGGAAGAACATGCGTACACGCATTGATGGAAACAACATGTGTATATGGTGTTTCAAACCAACCGCTGAGGAGTTCATGAAGCCATGAATGTATTTGTATTTAGCGTATCCATCAACGTGACATACTGATATTTATGTATACTTCATATTTCCTTTTCTAAAAAAATATACTCCATATTTTATACTATGAGATATACGACATACTATCCTCTTTTTATGATACTTCATACTGTTATTTTATTTTTGTGGGGGTACTCCATACTATATTTTTTTCTATGAAGTACATACCACGTACTTCATACTCCATACTATTTTTTTAGGGTTACTCCATACTATATTCTTGGCTCTTCGGCATACTCCATACTTTTTTGCACACTCATTTACTATGAAGTACATGCATCCTGATACTTCATACTCCATACTCCATACTCCAGAACTTCATACTCCATCTAAATAGCAAGTATATATTCTAGGATTAAATTTTTGAGTATATATTATGGACAATCAGAACACTGGGAAAATATTGTGTCTATACTTTTAAGTTTTGAAGCACATATAGAACTATGATCTCTTTGGATTTAAGGAGCACGCATATAATAAGCATTTTTTACATCAATGTGTACGTACATTGTATGGGCAGTACGTGTCCAACTAGGTTGTTTTAAAATCAATGTCTCCGAGTGGATAGCTACTCGCACTTATCCATTCGGTGAGGTCTGCTGCATGCAGCCCTCAAATTAGCAGGTTGTTGCTAATAGTTGGCTGGTAAAACATTTTAACTAAATGATTAAATTAGGCTTGAACACTAACGGGTTTTTTGGCACCCACCAACCCAATTGGTGCTACGGCTTGAGGGACACGTGGAGGCCAAATAATTAGGTGGTAACTACCACTGCTTGTAGATAAAATTTGTCATATATATATATATATATATATATATATATATATATATATATATATATATATCAAAGCATGATATGAAAGATAAAATTATTGAGAAATGTTATACACATTCTAAAAAGAGCAAAACACTCGATCGTTCATTTGGTAGACAATCTTTTATTAGTAAATAACAGTTGTTGTGCGCATAATCATACACAAATAGATTGTATTGGTTAGATATGGCATTGTCTATAAACAAACCAAATACACTAGATCTTCATAATTATATGTAAACAGATAATAATCATTGGGCCTATATAACCGTACCTAAACACTTCATAATTACAACTAAAACAAATCATAATCGGTGGATCTCACTAGTAGAAAAAGGGTCAAATGTGAGACACATTAGTCCCGGTTTGTAACAGAACCGGCACTAATGTGTCCATTAGTGCCGGTTCCAACGGCTAGCTGGGAGGAGCTCTTTAGTACCGGTTCGTGGCAAACCTTTAGCACCGGTTCGTGCCATGAACCGGTACTAATGAGAGTGGTGGCAGGATGTTGTCAGAGTGGGGCCCTTCCAGCACCTTTAGTACCGGTTCGTGGTACGAACCGGTACTAAAGGTCGTCCTATATAAATCCTTCGTCCACCCGCACTCTGTTCTTCCCCCTTTCCCCTCTCCCTCTCTTTTGTTCTTCCCTTCTTCCTCTCGAGTTCATCACAAAATTTGCCCCAAATTTGTCAAGATTTGCAGGCCCTTGTCGGGGAAACTGATCCACGAACACCTATGGGACCGGCGGACCGAGTCCCTTTCGGTTCGGCGGGGGGCGGAGATCGCACGAAGAGCAGATCGAGGCGAAACACACGAGCGGTTTACCCAGCTTCGGAGCTCTCCGGAGAGATAACACTCCTACTGCTGCTTGTCTGATTGTATTGAGTTCTTGCTCGGGTGCGCTGAGTGCTACAGTACACACAAGACCGAGCGTGAGTGTTTTCTGGTTTCGAACTCTACCCCCCCTTCTACGTTGCGCATGGGCCTCCTTTTATATGCTCAAGGGGTCACCGACAGGTGGCAACGCAGACAAGGGTAAAAATGGAAAAGCGAGTTGCGGTTGGTACAGCTACCTGCACAGTACATCCTACCTAACCCTGACGGCAGGGGACAAGGGCATTAAATGCCCGTTTGCGTCGCCCAAACAGTGCAGGAAAAGGACCGTCAGGGACGCCACCGCTCGCCACGATGGCAATCTTGTCAGCGTCGCATGCCACCGCGCACCGCTGGCTGCACAGCCTCTCGCCACCCGCGCCTGGAAAGGCCCCCAGGGCGACACGTTGGTGGATGTGCTGGAGTGCGGGTACAAAGTGGTTGCCTGCCGCGGCAAGCGCCTTGCCGCGGTCGTTGTCTTGTCGCGTTCGGAAGCTTGTCGCTCACCGGGCCTTGCCGGGACGCGTGGCGCGTCGCGCCAAGTTCCTTGAGATGCCTTGGTTGGCCTTCCCGGCAAGCTCCTCTTGCCGGGGCCTTGTCTCCTTGACTTGAATACTTTGTTCTTGAATGTGCTCCAAAGGAACCACGGAGGACCTTGGCGGTCACCCGGCAAGCCTTGCCGCGGGGTGCTGCAACTGCCCGTGCACAAGTTCGGGATACTAGGGTACCCCTACTCTAGTACACCGACAGGAGCCCCCGGGCCTGGGCCACACACGGTGCCGAGCGCTGTTGGGCCAGGCCCAAAACAGGGCACAGGCACGCGCGGCCTGGGTTACGCCGTATTTTACTCCGTATCCACCGCGCCCTCCCCCAACGGCACGCGTCGAATGCGGCGTCGTGGGAGAGATCGTGGGTGGTTTCTTTGTTCGGAAGGGCGAAACGTCCGCCCCCTTCCTCCTTATAAGCATGGGAAACAGGGGCAGTTCACCCATCTCGCCGGTTGTTACTCCATTTTCACAAATCTCCGCCGCTCCCCCCTTCTTCTCAAAGCCGAAAGAGAGCAGCGCTCCGCCCCCCATCGCCACCAGCACCACCAACACCGTCGATCTCCCCCACCACCTCCGCCATGGCTCCGAAAGCTGACAAGGGGAAGGGCGTGAAATCGGTCGAGGCGCAGCGGCTCGCGGCGCTGCGAAAGGAGCGGGCCATCTTCCCCCCTCAGCTTGACGCAAAGGAGCTGAGGGAGTACTACTATCTCTTCTGGTCGACGGAGACGCGAGCGCATCCGCGCACGAAGGTACTCCTGGCTACCGCTTCGAGACTGGCTCCGAATGGGTATCCCTTCTTCGCGCTATTCTTCTACTGCGGGCTCTGCCCGCCCTTTTCTGAATTTTTCTGTGACATCATGAACACCTACGGGTTCTGCCTCCTTGACTTCACCCCCAACGCTGTTCTGACCATGGCAGTTTTCGCACATCTGTGCGAAAACTTTGTCGGAGTCCATCCAAACGTAGCCCTTTTTCGCCACTTCTTTATGCCCTGAGTCGAGAGAGGGGAGCCCCTTGCCGGCGGAATTGCTTGGATCTCGAGAGTCGGCAAGAAGGAAGCCTATCTGGAGGGAGAGCTACACAACAAGTGGGAGGAATGGAGAGCAGAGTGGTGCTGGATTGTCAAGGAGAACCCGTAGCCATTTACTGCCCTGCGCCAAGCCCCAATAGTGCGTGGCAATGATTGGAGCAACGTGGCCCCGGAGGACGACAGGCTGAAGATTGCCGTCACCCGGATCCTTCGCCTCAGGCTTGCCGGGCTCACCATAGGCGCCGTTGGTGCAGATTTCCTTCGCTGCCGCATCGCCCCCCTGCAGGAGAGGGGAAGACCCGCCTGGGAGTTCCAGAACTCGGCGGATATCTTGAGGCTGCGCCCGGGCCTCAACTTCAACTTCACCGTCCTGGAGCTGGACGTGATGCTCCTGGAGCTATTCAAGCGCGATCCTCAATATTCATTCATGCTGCCGAGGGGTGTCGTTCCGTTGTGCAACAACTCATCGCTCGACCGCATCCGTGCAATGATGCCGCTGTGTGATTCGCACAGAATCGTCCCAACTTGGCAAGAGCCGACAGATGCTGTCGTGCAGGAGTTCTTCGACGGCCTGGTAGAAGTGCCGGTCCGCGCCGATGAACAGAAGAGCCTCACCCGTGACACCACCGATGCGGAGATGCAGCGCATCGCCACCAGGCTGGAAGAGGTGGCGGCAGCCGCTGCCGCGGGTGAGTTTGGATTCACCGTGGAGGAGGTAGAGGCAGCAGAGGCGGCAAGCCTTGCCGAGCGCGAGGAGTTTGCCGGCGAGGAAGGGCTTGCCGGGCCCGAGGATGAGTCGAGCGAGCCCGGCGAGGGAGATCTTGTCGGGCCCGAACCTTCAGGCAGCTTGCCGCAAACGGAGCCCCCAGCTCCGCCAAGAAGGCGTCTCCGCAAGGCCGGGGACGTAGCGGGGCGGCAGACGGGTCAACAGCCGCCGAGCCGCGCGACACGCTCTACCGCGGCAAGCACTGTTGCCGCGGGAGTGCCTCACGCCGTTGCGGCAACTGGGGCGGGGTCTTCCCGGTCCACCGCTACTGCCCCTGCCAAGCGGGCAAGGGAACCTACTCCTCCGCCTCGTAGCACCGGAGGCGAGCCGGACTTCGATCTCTCCGCGCTCAGCTCCGACGAGGAAGAAGAAGAGTAAGATTCTTTATTGTTCTTGTAGTTCTTCAATTCTTGTTGTCTTTGTCTTGTATCTGATTTGCTTTACTCTGAACTCATTGCTTTTCAGGACTCTGCCCCAGAGAGCGGCGAAGAGAGCCAAGGTACCGGTGATTGTCATCGAGGACGAACCCACCGCGACGGCAGAGGACATGTCCGAGACCACCTTGCCGGACCCGGCAACCATTTCTCAAAGCAGCCCCCAACGCAGCCCTCCACGTAAGTACATAGTTTACTTCCTGCTTTCAGGCGTGCATGGGTGCTCTTCCTTTGCTGATATCTGAGTGTTGGTTCGTGCAGGAGCAGAGCTGCCTCACCAGGAGAGCCCGGAAGCCGCTCCCGAAGTGCCATCTGCTTCGACTACACCGCCAAGGGAGGATTCCCCGGCAAGGGAGCGTTCTTCGGCAAGGGAGAATTCTCCGGCAAGGGACAGCTCTCCGGCAGGGGACAACACCAGCGATCCTCCGGTGGTTGAGACCACGACTGCAGATACAGGTAATCCTCTTGCTTGAAAACTTCCCTTGGATTCTTATTCTTATGATTTTCTTTTTTGCATATTTGCTTGACCTTTCTCCCCTCTTCGGTCGTCAGATCCACCTGCCACGGAGCCGATGGAAACCGAGGCCGCCGGCGAGGAGAACGCGTGTGGCAACAACGACGACGCTGCCGCCACCGAAGAAGAGGCCGGTGCTGATGATCCCGCCGGCGAAGAGGCCGCCAAGGCTGCCGCCTCAGAAGCTGGCGAGGGATCCGGCGATCGCACTGACGGCCCCGAGGCCGCAGGAGCGCCAGGCGCTGCGCCGACCGCCGATCCCTCCGCCGCTGCTACAGAGCCAGGCTCCGAAGAGCCCCAGCCCGACGCCTACTTGAAGGCCGGCGACGGTATCTTCATCAAACTCCCCTGGGCGTCGAGCTCTAGGGCACCGGTCGAAGGAGAGACTTTGGATGGAGAGGTGCTCGCCTCCGCTGGGCTGTCGCTGGTCAACGCGCCAAGTAGCAGCGGCGACGAGCCTGAGGAGGAGCGGCTGCTGCGGAAGCTGCTGTCGCTCTACCGCACCCGACAAGCCAAGCTGGCATCCCGAGAAGCACTTGTCGCGAAAGCGGGAGTGGACATCGAGAAGCGGGCGGAGGAGCTCCGGGGTCTCAGACAGGAAGCTCTCCGGTCCCTGGTGGAGGAGCGGGAGCAACTTCTCGAGGAGCGGAAAGCCTTTCTCCTCGAGAAGGCTGAAGTTGAAGAGGAGCAGCGGCTTGCTGCCGAGAAGCTATCTGCGCGGGAAGGCGAGTTGGCGCAGCGCAAGGTTAACCTTGACAGCTACGAGGAGGAGCTTGCCGCGCGCGAGCAAGGAATTGGCGGGGCTCTCAAGGAAGCAAGGGATGCTGCCGCAGCTGCCGAGGCCGCCCAGAAGGAGCTGGAGACGAAGGTGGCGCAGCTGGAAGCCGATCTCAGGGCGAGCGGCGAGGAGCTTGCCGCGCTCAAGCGTGAGCGCGAGAAGGACGCTGCCGCTCATGGTGAGCTGCAGGGTCTTCTCGCTGAGAGGAGCAAGGAGCTCAGTGCCGCCAAGGATTCCAATGCAGATCTTGAGTTGAAGTTGGCTACTTTGACTCAGACGCTGGACGGCACCAGGGAGTGGGAGGTGGCCTTGTCGGAGAAGATCAAGGCTGACGAGGCGCTGCTGGCGAATGCTGCTGCCGCCCACTACGCTTTCAGGGAGACTGTGGAGCACTGGACTGAGGGTCTTGTGGATCTTGCCGCCGCCATCGACGGGGAGCTGGCGCAGCTGGGGATGGAGGATCTCGGGTACTCCTCCGACGAGCACCTCCAACCTAGCGCCAAGCTCAGCTTGTTCTTCAAAGGCGTGGCGACGGCCCTCCAGCGACTCCGGGAGAAGATCCCAAAGCAGCTGGCCGACGAGTCGCGCAAGATCAGCGCAGGAGCTCTCTAGAAGGTGCTGATGAAGGTGGCCTTCCGCAACCCAGGCCTCAACTTCACCAACATCCTCAAGTCCCTGCCGCCGGATGCTGATCTGGAAGCGCTCAAAGCCCTTGTCGCACCCATTGTGGACAAGGTGAGCGGGATCAAGAGGGTTGAGGGCGATCGCGTAGATTAGGCCGCCCATTTTCTCTTTCTCTTTGTCGCTGCTGGTCATGTCACGAGAACACTCTATTAGAGCTGCGACAAGCTATCTTGTAATATAACTCTATTTTGGGTAGAGATTGCTATGTTATTCCCTTTACTTGATTCCTTCCTTTGTATGTTTTTACCCTACGCTTTTAGGGAACTTGTCGGCGCAGGTACCTTAGCCGCGAGCGCTGAGTGCGAGACATCAGCAGCCTGCTGGCGGTACCGCTTCCGACAAGAAACCTTGTCGCAACTAGTCGCAGCTCACTTAAGTTGTTGAGCGGACTCGAAACAAAGTAAGGGCGCAACTAGCTACGAGTTGGTTCCTCCGCGCACAGGTTTTCCATACAAAGTTCGGTCGTTCGAGGAAGATAACTTAAAAATTTAAAAACTGATTGCTCAAACTTTGGCAACTTAGCTTTTCTGTCGCTTGCTTTCCGGTAAAGCGAAACTTCTTTGAACGATGTCTGGTCCACACCATTATCTTCTCCTTTCCCCCCGGCAAACTTGTGTGCGAGGGAACCTTCCTTTCCTTTTTGCGAAAAAGAAAGAAGAGAAAATAAAGATATGGAGCTTTACGGCTCGTTATTGCTTACCGGGGGTAGGCGCTGCACAAAATGTCAGATAACACATGCAAAGATAGTAGAAAGCATGAAATTGACAAGATGCGCGGAGCACATGAGCTTTACTTATGCACGGGTTCTGCGCCCGGCTTTGTACAAAGGATTACATGCAACATCGGCAAGACTTGTACAAAAGGTGGTTGCCGGAACAGGTTCCGGCAACCGCGCCTTACGGGTAAAACTTACGAAGATGCTCAATGTTTCAGGAGTTGCTCACCGGAATGCCATCTTCGGTCTCAAGGCGGACAGCGCCTGGCCTAGTGACTCGTTTCACCCGGTAAGGGCCTTCCCACTTCGGCGTCAACTTGTTGGAATTCTTGGCGGACTGAACATGCCGAAGAACAAGGTCGCCTTCCTCGAAACTTCTGGCATTAACTCTGCGGCTATGGTAGCGGCGCAAAGCTTGCTGGTATCGAGCAGCTCGTACAGCAGCCTGAAGACGGCCTTCCTCAAGGAGCAGCGCGTCATCTTGTCGCAGCTGCTCTTGCTCAAGCTCATCATAAGCGAGCACTTGAGGTGACCCGTATACGAGTTCCGTGGGGAGAACTGCCTCTGCTCCATAAACTAGAGCGAAAGGTGTCTGGCCAGTGGCTCGATTTGGCGTCGTCCTGATCGACCAAAGAACCACCGGCAGCTCCTCGATCCAGTTTCTTCCGCACTTGCGCAGCCTGTCGAAAGTCCTGGTCTTGAGCCCGCGCAGCACTTCTCGGATGAGCAACAGAAGCGAAGCAGACCTTGGCACCAAGATCTTGGACGTACTGCATGAAGGTGCGGCTCGTGAATTGTGTGCCGTTGTCGGTGATGATCCTGTTAGGAATCCCGAAACGGCAAACAATTGACCTGAAGAACTTGACTATTGACTGTGCTGTCACCTTCCTCACTGGTTCCACTCCCGGCCACTTTGTGAACTTGTCGATTGCAACGTACAAGTACTCAAAGCCCCCGACAGCTCGGGGAAAGGGGCCGAGGATGTCGAGCCCTCAGACCGAAAATGGCCAGGATAAAGGGATCGTCTGGAGAGCTTGAGCTGGCTGGTGTATCTGCTTGGAATGGAAATGGCACGCTTCACACTTGGTTACTTGTGCAGTTGCATCCTGGAGGGCTGTCGGCCAAAAGAAACCTTGCCGGAACGCTTTGCCGGCAAGTGCTCTTGCGCCAATGTGGTGACCACATATGCCTCCATGTATCTCTGCCAACAGCTTTTGTCCGTCTTCCCGGTGAATACACTTCAATTTCACACCGTTGAGTCTTCTTCTGTACAGTGTGTTGTCGACAAACTGGTACATACTTGACTGCCGGGCTACTCTTTCCGCTTCTTCTTGCTCTTCGGGAAGTTCTCCTGTCTGAAGGAAAAGGACAATCTGCTGTGCCCATGCTGGAGCTTGCGGCTCGACAACAAGGACTAAAGGCACATCTGCTGCTGCGGGAACATCCGCTCCTACGGCAAGAACCTGCGGCTCAGCCGGAGCTTGATGTTCCTCGGCAAGCTTGTCGGAGCAAACCTTGTCGGGAGCGTCTGCTTCAACGGAACAAGCCCTAGGGCTCGCCGGAGCAGGCTGCTCCTCAGCATCCTTGGTGTTGATTTTGAGGACCTTCTTGGCGGTGGCTTCAGGGAGCTCTGCCGGAAAATAGTCACCAGAAATCAATTTCCTGTTCTTGCTCTGTCCAGTTGATGGCGTTACAGATGGTTGAGTCAGCTTGAGCACAAAGATCCCTGGTTCCACAGGTAACTTAAGTGCGGCGCATTTTGACAGGCCATCGGCAATGTCGTTCTGAGCTCTTGGAACATGTTCCATCTGCAGGCCGTCAAAGTGTTCTTCTAGCTTCCTCACTTCATCCACGTAAGCTTCCATCAACGGACTCTGATAGTTCTTATTCACTTGGCGGATGACAAGCTGTGAGTCACCCCTGACAATGAGCTTCTTGATCCCAAGGTCTGCTGCGATCCTGAGACCGGCAAGCAAACCTTCATACTCTGCAGTATTGTTCGTTGCTTGCTCCTTGGGAAAGTGCATCTGGACTACGTACTTGAGGTGCTCTCCGGTGGGTGCAACAAGTATCACGCCCGCACCGGCACCTTGCAGCGAGAAGGCACCATCAAAGTACATCAGCCACTCTTTGCTTGCTTCCTTGACGGGGATGCTTGTCTCTGGAATTTCTTCATTTTGTGTTGGCATCCATTCTGCTATGAACTCTGCCAATGCTCTGCTTTGGATAGTTTGCTTTGGATAGTTGAAGTGCTCTCAAACTTGAGGCCAAAGCTTGACAGTTCCAGTGCCCACTCGACAATCCTGCCTGTTGCTTCTGGATTTTGCAGTATCCTCTTCAGCGGAAAACGAGTGACAACTGTGATATCATGTGCTTGGAAGTAATGGTGCAGCTTTCTCGAGGCCATGAGAAGGCCGAAAAGCAATTTCTGCACACCAGAGTACCTCGATCTAGCCCCCTGCAGAAGGGAACTGACAAAGTAAACTGGGGCTGCACCATTCTTTTCTGCATCTTGTCACGCTCCTGCGCAGATCCATCTTTGTCGGGACCAGAGCTTGCCGGTGAAGTCCCTTGCTTGTCGCTGGATGCCTCTGCCGTGGTTGCTGGCTCATCATCCGCCTCTCTCTCCGCTACTAACGCAGCACTAAGCACTTGATTGGTTGCCGCTATATATAGCAGCAACTTCTCTTGTGGCTTAGGTGCGACAAGTGTTGGAGTGGAGGACAGGTATCTCTTTAAGTCCTGCAGCGCAGCCTCCGCCTCCGGAGTCCATTTCATTGGACCTGCCTTTTTCAATATTTTGAAAAATGGCAGGGCGCGCTCAGCGGACCTAGAAATAAACCTGCTGAGAGCAGCTACGCAACCGGCAAGTCTTCGTACATCCTTGACGCGCTTTGGTGCTTCAATCTGCTCAATGGCCTTGATCTTGTCGGGATTGGCTTCAATTCCCTGAGACACGAAGAACCCGAGAAGCTTGCCGGAAGGGACCCCAAACACGCACTTCTCGGGGTTAAGCTTGAGGTTGATCTTGCGCAGATTTGCAAAGGTTTCATCTAAATCTTGAATCAGAGTTGCCTTGTCCTTGCTCTTGACCACTATGTCATCCATGTAGGCTTCCACATTACTGTGCATTTGCGGCTCAAAAGCGTCGTGGACTATCCTTGCAAATGTTGAACCAGCATTCTTTAAACCGAAGGGCATCCGTACAAAACAGTATGTGCCACATGGGGTGATGAATGCGGTCTTCTCCTCATCCTCTTCTGCCATGAAGATCTGATGGTATCCTGAGTATGCATCAAGAAATGAAAGCAAGTCACATCCGGCCGTGGAGTCAACAATCTGGTCGATGCACGGCAAGGGAAATGGGTCTTTGGGACAAGCTTTATTGACATCGGTAAAGTCGATACAAAGCCTCCATTTCCCGTTTGCCTTACGCACAACTACAGGATTGGCCAACCACGTAGGATGGAGCACTCATCTGACAAGGCCTGCTGCTTCCAATTTCTTGATTTCTTCTGCAATGAATTCTTGGCGTTCCACTGCCTGTTTCCTGACTCTCTGCTTGACGGGCCACGCATGAGGACAGACGGCAAGATGGTGCTCGATTACTTTCCTGGGAACACCGGGGATGTCAGACGGCTGCCACGCAAACACGTCGACGTTCGCCCGCAGGAAAGCAACGAGCGCGCTTTCCTATTTAGGGTCAAGAGTGGCACTGATGGTGAAGGTACCACCAGTGCCGTCCTCCTTGGCGGACACCTTCTTGGTCTCTGGTGGAGCTGCCATTGTCTTCTTACACTTGCCGGTGGAGCTCGATGGTGCGTCCCCGACGGTAGCGCAGCAATCCGAAGAGGTGCGCTTGCCGGAGTGGGCATTAGAGCTCTTGCCGGACTTGGTCTTCTTCTTCGCCCCGGGAGTTTCAACGGCAAGTGACTTGCGATCTGTTGCTGCTGCTGCTTCCCGGTAGATTTTGTCGGTGCAAATAAGAGCATCCTTCTTGTCGCCAGGGACAGAGATGACACTTATCGGGCCTGGCATCTTCAGTACGTTGTATGCATAGTGAGAGGCTGCCATGAATTTGGCGAGCGCTGGACGGCCGAGTATCCCATTGTAAGGCAATGGAAAATCAGCAACGTCAAAAGTGACCCTCTCAGTCCTGAAGTTCAACTCGCTGCCAAATGTTAGCGGCAATGTGATCTTTCCCTTCGGCTTGCTCCTTCCCGGATTGATTCCTTGGAATGTGCCGGTCTCTTCGAGCTCGCTATCAGGGATCTGGAGTTTCTGGAGTACCGCGGAGGAGATCAAGTTTAAGCCGGCCCCGCCGTCAACTAGCATCTTAGCGACTTTGAGGTTGCGGATAGTTGGTGAAACCAACATCGGCAAGCACCCGACCGCAGTTATGCGATCAAGGTGGTCCTCAATATCAAAGATGATAGGCGTGCTGGACCATTTCAGAGGTTTGCGTGACTCGACGGGTGGTTCTGCTGCATTGACTTCTCGCACCCACTGCTTGAGCTGGCGGTGTGAAGTATGCAGAGAAGCACCGCTGTCAACGCACAGGACCTCTGTGGCTTTCTGGAACTCCTGCTCATCGGTCTCGTCATCATCCATATCTTCATCGTCGTCATCATCTTCATCCTTGTCGTGGCCGCGGGGAGGTCTGTCTCCTTGCCGCTGCTTGGCCTTGCCGCAGCGTCCTCCTTGGCCGGGACGTTTCTTGCCAGCTCCTCCAGCACCTTCCTGGGCTTTCTCCTTGTCGCGTCGCTCGTATTCAGCCTTTTGCTGCTCGACAAGCTGCTCGACCTTCTTGCAGCTCTGGAGGTCATGGCCCTTGGTGCGGTGGATCTTGCAGTACTGCTTGTTGGTGCCGTCCTGCTTGTCGGCGACCACCACAGCCTGGTGGTTGGTGCCCGTGGCAATCTCCTTGCCGGAGCTACCAGCTTTGGCTTTCTTGCCAGACTGCTCAACGACTAGCACCTCTTTGCCTTTCTTCTTCATGTTGTTCCGCCGCCGGTTTTTCCTTGCCGGGGCAGTCTCCTCGCTATCAGATCCTCCTGCTCCTGTATTTTCCCCGGGAGGTTTCCTCCCTTCCTTAGCACGTGCACACTTGTCGGCCAGGGCATATAGCTCGCTGACGTCTCTGATCTTGCACATCGCCATCTCCTCCCGCATCCTGCGGTTCCGCACGTTCTGATGGAACGCGCTGATTACCGCGGCAGGGTGGACATCTAGGATGTTGTGCTGTACACGGCTGAATCTCTGAATGTACTTGCGCAGGGGTTCTCCTTCCTTCTGGGCAAGCAGATGAAGATCGCTCTATTGGCCATGAGGCTTGTGGCCGCCTGTAAAGGCGCCGACAAACTGATGGCATAGGTCTGCCCAGGAGGATATGGAGTTGTCCGGCAAGTGCATGAGCCAGGATCTGACATTGGGTTTGAGCACCAGCGGGAAGTAGTTGGCAAGGATCTTGTCGTCCCGTCCCCCGGTAGCTTGCACCGCGATGGTGTAGATGCTGAGGAACTCCGACGGATGCGACTTGCCGTCGTACTTATCTAGTACATCTGGCTTGAAATTCTTCGTGCTGGGCCACTAGACTTGCCGCAGCTGACGAGTGAACACAGGGCAACCTACCGCGTACGGCAAGTCGCCTGGTTCCCCTGGCGCATGCATGTCAACAGAGGGCCCATCGCGCTTGTCGGATTGACGTCGCGCTTCTCTTCGGCGCTCGATGCGAGTACGGGCATCTTCTTGCTGTCGTTCATGAAGAACTTGGCGCTGATCGCGACGAGCTCGTGGATCTGATGATGCGGTGGAGTCGCTGTCGAGGTGGATCCGACGAGTCGGTGATCTTGGCCTTCGGGGTGGAGAGTGCATGGTGGTTGCACCCCCACCGGTTTCGTCGCCACCGGCTCGCGCCTGGCAGTTTTGCCGTGGCAGCGATGTATTCGGCTGTCACGGAGTGTCGCCATTGGCGAAGACGATGAGACTCTGAATGGTGGCCCTCCATTGGTCGATCTTGTCTTCCGCTGGAGGGTAATCCAGGAGCAGTTGAGCTCGCGCCAAAGCTTCTGCTGGAGTGGTGGGAGGCAGTGGCGAACGATGCGAGGAGCGGGATATGCTCGGACTTCTAACTATGTTAGAAGGAGCAGTATCCCGTCCAGGCGACCGTGTCTCGCTCGTGCCAGCACGTTGGCGTGCATGCTGGTCTTGAGCACCCTGAGATCCACCAGCTCGATCTTGTCCCAACGAACGTATGGTACTGCGAATACCATGACGCTGTCGGTCCTGCGCCTCCTGAGATGGGCGCGGTACATGTACGGACGCCGAGGTCTGCGCAGCCTTGTCCTTGGACCTGGCAGCATCGTGAGCTTCCTCGTCGACGTACGTTCTTCTGCCGGCGTCTATCCCACCACCCGTCTGCTCCGGTGGTGGTGGGATCGACGTGGACGGAACAGCTGCCGCCGAAGTCTTCTTCTTCGGTGGCATGTCGATGAAGAAGTTGAAGATCTAGCTCGTGTGAACGCCGGATCAGGTTCACACAATCTCGAGGCCCCCCTACCTGGCGTGCCAAAGATGTCAGGGAAACTGATCAATGAACACCTATGGGACCGGCGGACCGAGTCCCTTTCGGTTCGGCGGGGGGCGGAGATTGCACGAAGAGCAGATCGAGATGAAACACACAAGCGGTTTACCCATCTTCGGAGCTCTCCGGAGAGATAACACTCCTACTGCTGCTTGTTTGATTGTATTGAGTTCTTGCTCGGGTGCGCTGAGTGCTACAGTACACACGAGACCGAGCGTGAGTGTTTTCTGGTTTCGAACTCTACCCCCCCTTCTACGTTGCGCATGGGCCTCCTTTTATATGCTCAAGGGGTCACCGACAGGTGGCAATGCAGACAAGGGTAAAAATGGAAAAGGGAGTTGCGGTTGGTACAGCTACCTGCACAGTACATCCTACCTAACCCTGACGGCAGGGGACAAGGGCATTAAATGCCCGTCTGCGTCGCCCAAACAGTGCAGGAAAAGGACCGTCAAGGACGCCACCGCTCGGCACGATGGCAATCTTGTCAGCGTCGCATGCCACCGCGCACCGCTGGCTGCACAGCCTCTCGCCACGCGCGCCTGGAAAGGCCCCCAGGGCGACACGTTGGTGGATGTGCTGGAGCGCGGGTACAGAGTGGTTGCTTGCCGCGGCAAGCGCCTTGCCGCGGTCATTGTCTTGTCGCGTCCGGAAGCTTGTCACTCACCGGGCCTTGCCGGGACGCGTGGCGCGTCGCGGCAAGTTCCTTGAGATGCCTTGGTTGGCCTTTCCGGCAAGCTCCTCTTGTCGGGGCCTTGTCTCCTTGACTTGAATACTTTGTTCTTGAATGTGCTCCAAAGGAACCACGGAGGACCTTGGCGGTCACCCGGCAAGCCTTGCCGCGGGGTGCTGCAACTGCCCATGCACAAGTTCGGAATACTAGGCTACCCCTACTCTAGTACACCGACAGCCCTCATCCATTCAAATGATCACCAAGGTTAGCAACTTCGTCCTTTCATCTCTCATTGCTAGATTAGCTCTTGCATTGGTTTATATAGTGATTAATTGTGGGTTTTAGTAATTTGGGAGGAATTATATGTGGTAGTATTTGATTTATATGCAATTTGAGGTCAAAATAACACTTAGTTTGCATATGTAGGTGTGGTTTACTTAGTGCCTTCTAAATCTCCGTCGTAACCACCGTTGATCGCCCGCACCGTCCCGTCGCCGGTACCACCTTGTGGTGAGCCTCTTGTTCATGAAATTTTATATAAAAAAATGATGTTTGTGTGATTTGGATATATAGTTACTCGTATAATAATTATCTTACCCGTATGTTGTTTGTTATACATAGTGCCATGGTTTTGATATCCGTTCCCGTCGGCCCTCGTCCTTGTTATGATTCGGATGTGGTATATTCTCTTTTAAAACTATTTGTTGCATTTCGTGTTTATGACAAATAATTATGCCCATCAAGTTGACATAGATATTTTTATCTAGGAGGTATGTGAACCGGAAATTCCAACCGACCCTATTGTCGAGAGGTTAAATTTAGTTGAAAGAGAAAACGAGTACTTGAAAGAAAAATTGAAAAGAATTGAGGGGGAGAAGATGGAATTGGAGTTGCATGTTGCCGATGTCGTCGATGATCACAAGATCAAGATGGAGAAAATGCGCTTGAAGATTAGAAAGATTAGAAAATATGCCATCGATAGTGAGGCTTGGTATCATTATGCTGTTGGATCAATTGTTACCTTAGTTGCGATCTTGATCGCATTTGTTGTTGCATTTAAATGCTTTAGCTAGAGAGTTATTTGTTTGTTGCATTTAAGTGTTGTATGAACTTTATGTATGAACTTGTATTAATTTGGTCTATTCGGTGTTGTGTAATGAAGATGAGCCGGCAATGGATGTACGATGACCGATGCTCTCCCCAGTTCGTTGAGGGCGTGCATACTTTTCTGCTTGCGGCTGAGGCAAACAAGCGGGCGGATGGTTTTATGCCTTGTCCATGTGCTGGCTGTAAGAATGATCGCAATTACTCTACGTCAAGAACCATTCACATCCACCTGTTTGAGTCCGGTTTCATGCCCCACTATAATGTTTGGACCAAGCACGGAGAAAGAGGGGTTATGATGGAAGACAATGAAGAAGAAGAGGACGACGACAGCTATCCTGGCCATGGGTTCCCTGAATACGATGATACAACAATGGGGGAAGAAGCTGAGCCGGTAATGCGGGAAGAAGCTAAGCCGGCAATGCGGGAAGAAGCTGAAGAAGAGGCATCAGATGAGCCCGTTGATGATCTAGGTCGGGCCATTGCCGATGCAAAGAGAAACTGCGCAAGTGATTTGGAGAAGAAGAAGTTGCAGCGCATGTTAGAGGATCACAAAAAATTGTTGTACCCAAATTGCGTAGGTGACAAGAAAAAGCTGGGCACCACACTGGAATTGCTGCAATGGAAGGCAGAGAATGGTGTATCTGACAAGGGATTTGGAAAGTTGCTGGTAATGATAAAGGATATGCTTCCAAAGGACAACGAATTGCCCGAGAGTACGTATGAAGCAAAGAAGGCTGTCTGCCCTCTAGGGTTAGAGGTGAAGAAGATACATGCATGCCCTAATGATTGCATCCTCTACCGCAGTGAGTACGAGGATTTGAACGCTTGCCCGGTATGTGGTGCATTGCGCTATAAGATCAGCCGCGATGAGCATGGTGATGTCGAGGGCGAGCGCCCCAGGAAGAAGATTCCTGCTAAGGTGACGTGGTATTCTCCTATAATACCACGGTTGAAACGTTTGTTCCAAAACAAAGAGCATGCCAAGGCGATGCGATGGCACAGAGAAGACCGTAAGAAAGACGAAAAGTTGAGAGTACCCGCTGACGGGTTGCAGTGGAGAAAAATCGAAAGAAAGTACGGGAAGGAGTTTGCAGATGACGCAAGGAGCGTATGGTTTGGTCTAAGCGCAGATGGCATTAATCCATTTGGGGAGCAGAGCAGCAACCATAGCACCTGGCCTGTGACTCTATGTTTGTATAACCTTCCTCCTTGGTTGTGCATGAAGCGGAAGTTCATTATGATGCCAGTGCTCATCCAAGGCCCTAAACAACCCGGCAACGACATTGATGTGTACCTAAGGCCATTAGTTGAAGAACTCTTACAACTGTGGAATGGAACAGGTGTACATGCATGGGATGAGCACAAACAGGAAGAATTTGACCTAAAGGCATTGCTGTTCGTGACCATCAATGATTGGCCTGCTCTCAGTAACCTTTCAGGACAGACAAACAAGGGATACCACGGATGCATGCACTGTTTGGATGATACCGACAGTATATATTTGAATAGTTGTAAGAAGAATGTGTACCCGGGACATCGTCGATTTCTTCCGAGCAGGCATCCCGTAAGAAAGAAAGGCAAGCATTTCAAAGGTGAGGCGGATCACCGGACGAAGCCTCGCCACCGTACCAATGCTGATGTTCATGATATGGTCAAGGATTTGAAGGTGATATTTGGAAAGGGTCCTGGCGGACAACTTGTTCCAAAGGACGCTGACGGACGCGCACCCATGTGGAAGAAGAAATCTATATTTTGGGACCTGCCATATTGGAAAGACCTAGAGGTCCGCTCCGCAATCGATGTGATGCACGTGACGAATAATCTTTGCGTGACCCTGCTTGGCTTCTTGGGCGTGTATGGGAAGACAAAAGATACACTTGAGGCACGGGAGGACCAGCAACGTATGCACGGAGAAGACGGCATACATCAGGGTCATGCAAGCTACGCTCTTACCAAAGAAGAGAAGGAAATCTTCTTTGAATGCCTGCTCAGTATTAAGGTACCGTCTGGCTTCTCGTCGAATATAAAGGGAATAATAAACATGGCAGAGAAAAAGTTCAGAACCTAAAGTCTCATGACTGCCATGTGATTATGACGCAACTGCTTCCGGTTGCATTGAGGGGGCTTCTACCAGAAAACGTTCGATTAGCCATTGTGAAGCTATGTGCATTTCTCAATGCAATCTCTCAGAAGGTAATCGATCCAGAAATCATACCAAGGTTACAGAATGATTTGGTGCAATGTCTTGTCAGTTTCGAGTTGGTGTTTCCACCATCCTTCTTCAACATCATGACGCACGTCCTAGTTCACCTATGCGAAGAGATTAACATTTTGGGTCCTGTATTTCTACACAATGTGTTCCCCTTTGAGAGGTTCATGGGAGTCTTAAAGAAATATGTTCATAACCGTGCTAGGCCAGAAGGAAGCATCTCCAAGGGCCATCAAAATGAGGAGGTCATTGAGTTTTGTATTGACTTTATTCCTGACCTTAAGCCGATTGGTGTTCCTGAATCGCGGCATAAGGGCAGACTGGATGGAAAAGGCACGCTAGGAGGGGAACAAATAATATGTATGGACGGACATTCTCTCACTGAAGCACACTACACAGTTCTACAGAATTCCGCCTTGGTGGCTCCGTATATGGATGAACACAAGAATTTGCTACGCTCCAAACACCCGGAGCGGTCTGATGACTGGATTACACGTGAACAAACCAGGAGTTTCGCCAGCTGGTTGCAGACACGTACCATGCATGACACCTCTATTGAAGATGACCTGTACTTGCTGTCCCAGTTACCATCTTCGAATATAATGACTTTCAAAGGGTACGAGATAAATGGTAATACATTTTACACGATCGCCCAAGATAAGAAGAGCACCAACCAAAACAGTGATGTCCGCTTTGATGCAGAAACCAAGACGGGAAAGGAAACATATTATGGTTATATACAGGACATATGGGAACTTGACTATCAACGTGGTTTAAAGGTCCCTTTGTTTCGGTGCAAATGGGTCAATATGACATGAGGCGGGGTAACGGAAGACCCGCAGTACGGAATGACAACAGTGGATCTCAACAATCTTGCGTATGCAGACGAACCATTCGTCCTAGCCAATGATGTGGCACAGGTTTTCTATGTGAAGGACATGTCTACCAAGCCAAGAAAAAGAAAAGATAAGGAAGCGAATGCGTCGTACGATGAGCCAAAGCGGCACATAGTTCTTTCTGGGAAGAGAAACATCATGGGAGTGGATGACAAGACAGACAAGTCAGAAGATTATGAAAAGTTTGATGAAATTGCTCCATTCACAGTGAATATTGACCCGAGCATCCCGTTAAATGATGAAGATTTTCCATGGTTACGGCGCAAAGGGACACATGCGAAGAAAGAGTTTCACACCCAAAGATCTGGGATGTGATCGGCTTCACTAGGTATCATCACTTTCTTCTGTGTTTCGCACCGAGAGGGGAATCTCTGTAATAGTTAGGGTAGTTACGTGTTTTGGCATTTGAAACGCGAAGAAATTTTATGTGCAAACAAATTCACACTAATTTCAAATAATTCAAAATTTAAACTATTCAAATTTGAAAACTACGGGCACTAACAAAAAAAATAGCAGAAAAGAAAGAAAAACTATAGCTGAAAAGAAAAAAACTATATAAAAAAACTACTCAAAAATAAATAGAAGAAAATAAATATAGCAGAAAAGAAAAAACTACTCAGAAATAAATAGAAGAAAAAATAAAGCAGAAAAGAAAAAAAATTATATTTGCTATTTTTCAATCGTTTACAAAATGACCGTGAAATTGAAAATCACTACAAAATGAACTCTGAAAATGTTGAATTTTGGCAAACTAGATGAAAAACTACTCACAAATAAATAGAAGAAAATAAACATAACAGAAAAGAAAAAACTATACAAAAAACTACGCAAAAATAAATAGAAGAAAAGAAAGCAGAAAAGAAAAAACTATAAAAAAAATTGGGGCGCTGCCCTGTGGGCCTGATAGGCCACAGGTGTGTAATTACAGGCCTTAAAGGCCCAGCAGACTCACAGGGCAGTGTGCAGAGTTTAGGCCCACAAGCCTGCTAGCTATATAGAGGAGTTCGAAGTGGTAGCCGTGGCTGGGTTTATAAACCAGTGCGGCTGCCCTTCGCCCGGCGAGGTGGGACTAAACTTTGGGGTGGCAGCGCGACCCCTTTAGTACCGGGTCGTGGCACAAACCGGTACTAAAGGGGGGGGTCCTTTAGTACCGGTTTGTGCCACCACCCGGTACTAAAGGGGGTCGCTTCCTGCCGCTTGGCCTGGCCAAAACAGGCCTTTAGTACCGGTTGGTGGCTCCAACCGGTACTAAAGGTGCCTTCTATATATACTCGACTTACGAAATTTTCATTCATCCTCTGTTTCCGTCGTCTCCGTCGCCGTCGCCGCCCCCGTCCCCGTCGCCGCCCTCGTCTCCGTCGCCACCCCCGTCCCCGTCGCCGCCGTCGTCTCCGTCGCCGCCCCGGGCCCGCCCCC
>NC_041381.1:517882998-517888544 GCF_002162155.2 Triticum dicoccoides | reverse complement strand
CTGTGAGCTCTCCCCCTCTAACCTCTCTCCCTTGCCCCCGACAGCCACCATGGGCGCCGCCCCTCCCGGCCCCGAGCACACACACACACACACAAGCGCATGAATTAGTATATAATTTAGATTATTTAGATTATTATTGTTTTAGTCAAAACACACACACACACACAAGCATGAATTAGTATATAATTTAGATTATTTAGATTATTGTTGTTTTAGTTATCAAATTTTTTTATATGGAACACACACACACATATGTATGAATTAATGCATGTATATATTAGTATATACGTATTTTGTATGTTTAATTAGTTTAGATTATTTAGATTATTATTGTTTTAGTTATCAAAAAAAATTATATGGAAATTAGTGTTTAATTAGTATGGAAATTTTTTATGTTTAATTAGTATATAATTTAGATTATTATTATTAGTATATAATTAGTGTTTAATTAGTATGGAAATTTTTTATATAATGTTGTTTTTCAGTTTTTTAATGGATGTATAGAAGTTGTGTTTTCTGTTTTTAGTGTTAGATGCTTAATTAGTATGAAATAGTATATAGATTTTTGAAATAGTAGAAATGTTAGAAATTTTAGTTATCAAAATCCAATCATTAAAAAAAATATTACTTTTTGCGGGCATATAGCTAGTATTTGTTCTCGACGATGCCCGGCCCGCATCCTCGCCGTCGACCCATCCGCGACGACGTCTAGCCGACCCATGTCCGGGACTGGGCTCCGCCGGGCTGGCACTGGGAGGTGCTGCCTGGAGGGGCGCGCCGCTTGATGAGGAACCCGGCCCCGGGTCCCGTCGTCGACCCTGATCTCGTTTGGTGGCATTCGCGTGGGCCAGTTTCGGTGCGGAGGGACCCGGCCCCGCCGGAGGTGGTACGTCGCCGTGTCAGGGAGGAGGACGAGCACGTCCACCGCTACATGGTTACGTTAGAGGGCGGCAGGTTCTCTAATACCTGGCAGTATCTTTGGGGATCTCACTTCAGCTATGATCCTGTGTGGGTTCCTTCTCTTTGGGTGTCCATCGCCCGCGCCGCAGGAACCGCGAGTGTCCTAGATTCTTCTGTAGTATTCGATCATTAATTAGCTAGCTTGTGATGTACTATTCAATATTATATATTATTCAAGACGATGTATTCGAGATTATATCTATTATTCTAGACGAAGTATTCGAGATTATATCTATTATTCGAGACGATGTAATTTGAATACTAAATTGTTTTATATTTCTTTTGAATTAGTTAAATAAAAGCTATGGCAGACAATACCGACAGAGAGGGAGAATAGACCATGTTCGATATGATACGCGAGCCAGATGATGATCAGAATGAAGAAGATTATGACGGCTCCGAATTTCTAAACAACACCGGAGAGGGTGATATGATATTCGATCGCGACGACCGAATTGATGAAGTCATGAACTACGATTATGACGATGATGAAGAACATGTTGATCCTGAAACAACAAAGACCGGCGAGGTATATATATTTATATAAGCAGGTATCTGGTGATCATCACATGTTTTAAATGACTTGAAGATATATTAACGAATCAATCTTTGTTCTTTCAGCCATCCGGATCGAGCAAATCTTCAGGCAGAAGGACGAAACGAGGCCCGAACAAAAAGTTGAAGGAGGGCGTAAAGTACAATATCGAGGCAGTCAGACCTAATGGCGAACCATTAGCGCCTAAGAAGATTGCGGACAAGTTCGTTCGTCAGTGCGGAGTTCTTGTGAAGGACCAGCTCCCGATCTCCCTTCAAGAATGGAGAGAGCCAGCAAAAGACAAAAGACAAAAAGGCAAAGAGGACGCTGCTCCACGTCCAGATGTTACTTTTGTCGACAAGAATCAAAAAGATCTGCTTTGGGATACTCTCATGGAACATTTCACCCTACCAGATCATTTCACAGAAGCAGATGTGCAGAAAGTCAAGGACGCTGCTCTTAGGAAGATGGCGGTTGCATTCAAGAACCACAAGAATCGTGAATGGGACAAGTACGTCAAGGGAGGAAGGAAGACTCCAGTATTCGAGGGAACACTAGAGAACCAACGTGCTCATTGGGACGATTTTGTGAAATTCAAGGATTCGGAATTAGCTAAGGAACGGTCGAGAATAAACAAGAAGAATGCCGAAAAAAGGATAAGTTCCATAAGTTGGGGCCAGGTGGCTATGCGGTGGCAATGCCTAAGTGGGATAAGTCTGAGAAAGAGATGGAGGATGCAGGTGCCACTCCGGTTACTAAGAGCTGGCCCCCCAGGGTCAGGACTTGGTTCTATGCGCATGGAGGGGAGTTGGACCCGAAGACAGGCAATGTTTCGATGAGGGCAAGTCTGAAGGGAGCCGACCATGCGATACTTGTTGCAATAGAAGAGGCACGATCGGGGGTGTTCCAGCCCAACAGAGAGAACGACGAGCTTACGCGTGCCCTGGGAAATCCTGAACACCCGGGAAGAACACGAGGCAAGGGCGCTATTCCGTGGTATGCGGGGTTTTCAGACTGGAACACCGACTACAGAACCCGTGCGAGAAAGAAGATTGCGGAGGAGAAGAAGAGGAAGATGGAGGAGGAGCAGAGGAAGCGGGACTATGAACGCCTTCAAGGCCTAGAAGCAAGTCAAGCGGAATTGGTAGTCAAATTCCAGCGACAGCAGGAGCAGATCGACTCACTTACCCAGCAAAGGGGGTCTCAGCAGCTGCAGCAGCTAGCGAATGATCCAGCATTGGATAGCACCGCCCCATCCATGCCGAGAAGCAGCGTGGGTTCCGCCCCGGATGACGCAATGCTGGGTAGATACCCCGTGGATGACATCACGGAGAACACTAGCTGCGAGCTACACGTCAAAATGAAGAACATATCCATGAAGGTGGCGGACGCCGTTGCTTTTACAAATCCCCCCGAGGCAACCTTCCATTGCAACCCGATTCCAGCGGGCTATGCTCGTGTCTTGGTTGATGAGGTGGTGGACCCATATTCGGAGCTAGAGCTTGACATTCCTGGAGGTGACGACGAGCGCTTTCTCGGAGACGCCAACCATCGTATCATCCTATGGAAAAAGGATTGCATCATCTTTCGAAGGCCACCGACACCGCGTCAGCCGACTCCTCGTCGAAGTCCGCCACCGAGTCAGCAGTCTCCTGCTCCTGCAAGTCCACCAAGTCCGGCAAAGTGTCAGGCCACTCCTCCTCCAAGTCCGGCAAAGTGTCAGGCCACTCCTCCTCCTCCAAGTACGCCACAGCGTCAGACGTCCACTCCTCCTCCAAGTCCGGCACAACCTCAGGCCACTCCTCCTCCAAGTCCGGCACAGCTTCAGGCGGCCACTCCTCCATGTCCAACTCAGCCCCGTCAGCCGTCTCCGCCGCCTCAGCAATCGCAAAAGAGACACCCCGCAGCTATGGTGCGTAGCGATACGAGTCGAGGTAGTACAGGAAGTACAGGCGGAGGCAAGCGATATAAATATGGTCCAAGCCTCACGCCTCTTCCGCAGAGGGCTTATGACAGGTCCGAGGAGGAAATCGCAGCCATATCGAAGTCCGAGGTGGAAGCCCATTTTGCACCAAAACCGCCAACGCCGCCAAGGGAGAAAGTGCCTGAGGAAACGATTGACCACTTCATTTGTATGGCTCAACCACCAGCTCCCAAGCCTATTGACACAGACTATGAGCGCCACATCAGGAAGTTAAATCGAGCATGTCTACGTAAGGAGGCGAGCTCGGGATCGAGCAAACAAGAAGCAGCTGTCAAAAAATGCGGGAAAACCATTCGCCAGCTGGGAGAACAGGCGGCGCAATCGACCCCCTCGCTTGTTGTGCCAACAACACGTGACAGTACGCGCGCCCAATATTATTGTGGGTAAACAGTTTACGTTCCTGAGGTGGGCAATGTGGTAATAACGGAGGACCATATAATGCAGGCTGAAGTTCTCAAAATCACTGTTGGACAACTCCTCGAGATCGAGCCCATGCCTATGCTTAGAGAGGATGAAATAAAACGAAAATATGTCTGGGGCCAACCTTTGGTCGAGCCAGACAAGGTCAAGAACCTCCCAACGAGAATGTATGAATTGCATCAATGGTACATGAACATTACCAAGATTTCCCATCGATTGTCCCTCATGGTGAATGTCAAGGAGGGGCATTACTACCATGAGAAAGCTGTGTCCGTTGAGTATTCTGAACTGTTTCAGTTATACAATCAAGACGCACTCGACAAATCTATCGTCAGTTGCTATTGTCTGTAAGTGATTTCTTTCTGTAATTTAAGTCTCAAGCTAGCTGTAGTGATCCTTTTGATCAATTATTACCTGTAATTATCCTCACTATATTCTTTTCTGTGGTATTATATGCAGGATGAAGATGTATGAAATGAGAAAAGGTGGACGCTATGGCATTGGGTTCATTGACCCAAACACCGTTAATGAATACACATGGAAAATAGATGCACGTCATCAAAAGGCCGTAGAGGACAGCATGCTAGATTCTTGAAGCGCCTCAAATACAATGAAGATATACTACTTCCTTACAACTTCCAGTGAGTCACACTGTCTTATACTACAAATTCTCTGTTTTTGCCTACTAGCTAGCTACATGTTTTTGCTTACATATGCCTGCTTAATTAAGACATGCAAACGTGTGTGCATGCAGATTTCACTGGGTCTTGTGTATCATTAAAGTTGACGCCGAAACAGTTGAAATACTGGACTCACTACTCAAAGAAAAAACTGACTATAACATCTTGTTTGGGATAGTCAACAGGTAATTTCAATCATTATTAACTATATATCTCGGCCTATTTAGTTCGTCATTTCATGATATGAACTATTTAATAACCCCTTTATTCATTTTCTTTGTCGGCGGGCAGGGCTTGGGCAAGGTTCATCAGCGTCACGGAAGGCGAATGGAAAGAAAAGGTTAAATGGGGAAGACCCAAGGTAAGTAATTAAGTAGTACTAGCTAGCTAGCTAGCTGCCATCTCTTTAATTATCATGCTTGATTAATTATTATCTGATCAAATTCCATTCTCGTAAAGGCCCTGAAGCAGGCGCAGGGGACTGATCTGTGTGCATTCTGCGTTTGCGAGAACATTCGCATGATGGCGTCCGAAAGGAGCAGATCTCAAAGACAGGAATGGGTACGCTTGTCAAAACACTATTCACAATTTTTACACCATTATCGATATCTAGTCACACAACTAATACATATGCATATTGATCTCCTTCTTAACAGTTCAGAGAGGTGCGGGCGAAACTCCTAGAAACGGAGCGCGTAGAAGCACTTCAAGAGGAAATAGCGGGATTTTTGCTTGACCAGGTCATAAATCCGAAGGGAGAATACTATTACCCGCTACCGCCCCCATGAAAACCACTTCCAATTGTCATCGTGCTCCGAAGGCACCAATTAGGCTAATGCCACTGGCTCCGAAGGCAACATGCATATGTAGGAGAAATTGTATATAGCTATACATGTGTGTATGTGTGAATTAATTAATATGATGGTTTGTGAGACATTGATGATATATATATATATGCATGATTGGT